>NW_026712385.1:0-122098 GCF_030504385.1 Musca domestica
TTTAAGCACTATTTTTTTGGATTTTATTTTGCGCTGCTAGTAACAAATATTATTTTCGAGCAATATCAAGGATCAATTTTGGAGTTTTCATAAAAAAAAGCTTTCAAGGACTGTCAACTGATGGGAAATTTTTAAGGACAACGAATTTACATGAATTCAACATTTTTATTAAAAAAATTTTTTTCAAATATTTCTTTAAAAAAATATTTTTAAATTTTTGAAAATTATTTATGGTTTATAAAAATAATTTTTAAAAAATGCTTGTCATTTGATATTCATTGAAAATAGGTTGTCATTTTTTGGTCGTAAAATCGTTGCCCCTTAAAAAAGTTTTAAAAATTCCACGTTTGATTTTTAATGAATATTAAATATTTTTATAAACCATAATACGTTTTCTGATTCTTTAAAAAGGTATTTTTGAAGGACTAATAGGACGTGGGAATTTTCAAAAAATATTTTTTGAACTATCTTTGAATTTGCATTTTATTTTGCTCTGCTACAAAGGTATTTAGAGAAACATTTATCAGGAAAAATCCAGGATCAAGAATTAAAAAAAAATATTTTTTAAGGACTACTAGGAAACCAGGATTTAAAAAAAAATATTTTTAATGGACTACCATTTAACGTGGTGATTTAAAAAAAATATATATTTTTTCAGAAATATCATTCATATACAGCTACCAATCATTTTGGGTTTTTTGGAAAAATTTTGTCATGGACTGTCAAAAAATAGGACATTTTTGAAATTATTTATAAGGACAATATTTTATATTTTAAAGTACTCTATAAAATTGAGCCTTTAATAAAATGTTTTAAATGACTAAAATAAAATGAAGAATTCTCCAAAATTATTTTTAAGGACAACGAACCTAAATTTTTTTTCCAAAGGTGAATTTAAGATTTTTTTCCAAAGGCCAAATAATAACACATTAGGACAAAAAAAATATTTTTAATTTGCTAACTAAAAATTTAGACTTTTTAGAGCTGTTATGAACGGAACGAAATTTACGTAGATTTTTTAAACAATACAATGGACCTTTGAACACCAAACGTGAATTTTTTAAAACCATTTTTAGGACCATTAGACAAACAAATGTGGATCTTCAAAGAAATAAAAGTGAATTTTTAAAAAAATATTTTCTCAAGGAAAAAAAGTATTTTCTTAAAGATATTCAAAGAAATAAACGTGGTTTGTAAAAAAAGTATTTTTTTCAAGGATTTCCAAACAAATAATCGTGGATTTTTAAAACATATTTTTCAAGGACATTAAACGAAAAAAAAGGGCCTTCAAAGAAATAAACGTGGGCCTTCAAAGAAATAAACGTGGATTTTTTTTTTAAATATTTTTTCAAGCACCTTCAACGATTGATTTCTAAAAATATATTTTTTAAGCACCTTCAAAGATATAAGCGTTGATTTCTAAAAATATATTTTCTCAAGGACCTTCAAAGGAACAAAGGTGAATTTTTAAAAAAAAATATTTTTTCATGGACCAACAATAAACGTGGATTTTTTTAAAAAATAATTTTCATGGACTACCAAAAAAGGTGGGTTTTTTAAAAATATTTTTTCAAGAACTACTAAAAACGTGGATTTTTGTAAAAAAAATTCAAGGACTAAGAATAATTCAATTCAAGGACTAAGAAAATAAAAATAAATAAATTTTTTTTTAAATATCTTTTTGGGGACTAACAGTAAAGATGGAATTTTTAAATATATTTTTTCTAGGCTATCCATAGACGTGGATTTTTTAAAAATTATTTTCCGAGGACTAACAATAAGCATGGAATTTTAATAAAAAATAATCAAGAACTTCAAATAATCGTGGATTTTTTAAAAAAATTTTCGATAAATACCAATGAACGCGAAATTTTAAAAATATGTTTTAGGAGAACTACCAATAAACGTGGATTTTAAAAAATATTTCTTCAAGAACTACCAATAAAAGTGAATTTTCTTAATACTATTTTTTCAAGGATTTTTAAAATTATTTTTCAAGGACTGGCAATGATCGTGGATTTTTGAAAATATTTTTCAAGGACTGGCAATAAACTTGGATTTTTTAAAATTATTTTTCAAGGACTGGCAATGAACTTGAATTTTTTTAAATTATGTTTCAAGGATTGGCAATGAACGTGGATTTTTTGAAAATATTTTTTTGAGGACTACCAATAAAAGTGGATTTTTTAAAAATATTTTTTTTAAAGACTACAAATAGAAGTGGATTTTTTAAAATATCTTTTCTAGGACTACCCATAATTCTGTTATTGTTCAAAGACTAAACGTTGATATTTTAAACATATTTTTTAAAGGACCTTCCAAAAAAAAACGTGGATTGTTAAAAAAAAAATTTAGCGCTGTTAGGAGGGGTGGTTTTAAGATAAATATTTTTTAAAGACCATCAAGAATCAAATAAATATATATATTTTTGAAGGACTGTCATTATACAGGATTTTTTATCTTTAAATAAATCTAATTTATTAAAAAGACATTTTTTAAGCACAACTAGGACATGGGACTTTTCAAAAAAAAAAAAATATTTTTAAGGGCTATCTCTAAATTTGGCCTGCGAGGGGTTTTTAGAGAAATATATATCAGGCAACATCCAGGATCAAGGATTGTTCACAAACATTTTTCTCGAGCAATACCAGGCAACCATAATTTTTAAAATTATTTTTAAAAACCATAAATAATTTTTAAATTTGTTTAAAAAAAGTATTTTTTGAAGGATCATTGGGTCGTAGGAATTTTCAAGAAATAGATTTGATTTACTATCTATGATATTTTTTAGCGCTGTTAGGAAAAGAATTTTTAGAAAAATATTTTTTTTCACGGTCCATCAAGGATCAAGAATTTTTGGAAAATATTTTTTCAAAGACCACCAGGAACCAGGATTTTTTAAAAATAATTTTTAAAGACCATAAATAAATTTTATATTTAGGAAAAATATTTTTTATGGACTTTCTACAAATTTGGACCTTTTTTACAGCTGTTAGGAAGGGGGATTTTAGAGAAATAGATCAAGGATTTTTAAAAAGTATTTTTTCAAGAATCCCCAGGGAACCAGGATTTTTTAATTTTTTTTTTTTCTAAAAACCATAAATAAATCTAATTTCTTAAAAAAATATTTAAAGACATCTAGGATGCGGAAATTTTTAAATATCATTTTTATACCCTACAACACTATGTGTTGGGGGTATTATAAGTTTGATTGGGCCAGAATTTATGTAACACCTCGAAATATTGGTTTCCCATATAGGAAAGTATATATGGATCTTCCTAGCTCGCCGAGCTGAGTCGATCTAGCTATGTATGTCCATCCGTCCGTCTGTCCGTCTGTCCATGTTAATTTGTAATCACTCTACAGGTCGCAATTATGGTCCGATCTTCACGAAATTTAAAATGTAGGTGGGGTTAATGTCAGAATAGAACCCTATTTCTTTTGGAGAAGATCGCCAAATGTTTAGGGGTTGAAATGGACCAAATACTGAAAAAATGTCGGATTTTGCAGTAGCTATACAGGTCGCAATTACAGACCAATCGACGCGAAATTTCACATGTAGCTAGAGTTTAGGGCGGGGAAGAAGCCTACCAATTTGGGTGGTCATCGGATAATATTTAGCGGCTAAAATCGACTATATCTTTTTTGTTGAAAAAATTCAAAATTTTTCATTAAACCGCGAATATTTTAAATCCCGGCGAAATCACAAAGCCATCACAAGGTTACTTCTGAACTTTACATTGATGTTAACATCCAACAAATCGGATATATAGCAAAATATGTGCGATATATACGTCTATGAAAGAAGATATGCTTGAAAGATCTCTTATATGTCGAGAACGGCTGAACTGATTTCGACAGTTCTCATTAATTCAGAATGGCCTCTTGGCAGGAAAGAAAACCCGTCTAAAAAAATCGCATAAAAATATCTCTCTAAAGATGAAAATATTGATTTTGTAAAATTTTCTCATATTTTTTCAATTTTGTCATATTTTTGGCATATTTTCATTTTGAATTAAACATTTGGTAATATTTCTACAGCTAACAAAACTAAGTAGTTAGGATATCAGGATGTCATATACAGATCGTATTTATGGCCCGATTCTTACGAAATTTTGCATGGGGATAAGATGAGGGTCAGAATAGATGCCTACTCTTTTTGATCGCCATATATTTAGGGGTTGAAATGGACCAAAAAAACTGCAAAATTGTCAGCAGGTCGTAATTATCTCCCGATCCTCACGCCCATTTTTATGGGGGTTACCGCACATTGCAAAAGCCAAGCAGTTTCGGATGGCCATCCAAAAATATTGAATGTGTGAAATAGTTTGCCAACTTTTGTAGACTAAATACGAAAATGTCCATTCCAGCGACATCTACCAATAAATTGGAAATGATCAAATTTAAGTTGCTATTATCCGAAAATTAGAGAACGAAACATGATGGTTTTCTTTTATTATTTGTCACAATATCTTGTGGAGTTCTTTCGATTATCTCGCCTGTATAAACTATATGGTTTATTATAGTGTTGTAGGGTATTCAACGGTCGGCCCCGCTCGACTGTAGCCTTTGCTTACTTGTTAAAAATATATTTTTTAGAAATTTCAATCTAAAACAGAAATAGTTTTGGATTTTTGAATGACTGTCAAAAAATATTAAATTTTTAAAAATTATTTTTAGAGACAATATTTTCTATTTCAAAGGACTTCCTATAAAATTCAGCTTTATAATAAGGAGGAATTCTCCAAAATTATTTTCAAGAACAACGAATTTAAAAGAAATTTTTGTAAAAGCCAAATAATGACAAATTAAGATATTGGAAATTTCAAAAAATTTTTTTAAGTTACTATCGAAAAATTTTGATTTTTTGAGATTTCTTATGAATAGGGTTTTTTGAGAATATATTTTTTCAAAGACCCTCAATGATCCAGTATATTTAATTTTTTTCAATGGTCCTTGAATGGTTTTCATTAAACTGTTTTTTCAAGGACTGTCATTTAATGTGGGGATTTTACACAAATGTTCATCTAACATAGTTACCATTGTAATATTTTTTAAGGATTACCAGTAAACGTGGAATTTTTAAAAAATTCTTTTCAAGGACTTCTAACAAACGTGGATTCTTTTAAAAAATTTTTTTCAAGGACTACCAATAAATTTGGATTTTTAAGAAAAAAATTAGGACTTCTATTAAATGTGGATTTTTAAAAAATTATCTTCCAAGGACTACCACTAAACCACGACTTTTTAGAAATATATTTTCGAGAACTACCACTAAAGGTGGATTTTTTTAAAATATTTTTTCTGAACTACCGATGAACGTTGATTTTTTAAAAAAATATTTTGTAAGGACTAACAATAGAAGTGGATTTTTTAAAAATATTTTTTCAAGGACTACCAATAAAAGTGGTTTTTGTAAAAATATTTTTTTCAAAGTCTACCAGTAAACGTTTTTATATACGGGTATTTTTTTTATAAATATTTTCAAAGGACTATCAATAGACATGGATTTTTTTAGAAATATCGTTTGAAGGACTACCTATAACTCTGTTATTGTTCAAGGACTAACAATAAACGTTTATGAGTTTTGCCTTGTTAAGGCGAAGATCATATGTTTTATGATTTAAGTGTTTGTTTTCTCTTTCGAGACGAGCTTAATGATCTGAAATTTGCAGTGAAAAGGAAAGCCAGATAGACACTATCACACACTCACCATTATGCGACGCGTTTCGCCGTTGGTTAAGCGGCTCATCAGGCATATTTGATGTGGATGATGGCTTACAAGGGCCGTTCTCAAAAATTCAGCCGAGCCTGGCTGTGGGATTTGAACCGCGGACCTCTGTGTGCAGCCAACTAGAAGTTGCCGTCTCTACGTTCAGAGCCATTAACCCGTCTTCCTAAAGCAGCACTAAAACAAGTGTATGCATTGGAAGCAATGTAGTTGTTGTGGACAAAAAATCCATCACTACAAAAAACAAAAACGTTGCTGTGAAAAAAGATCTGCCAATAGAACTTGAGTCGAACCTGGAGAGTTTCTAGTGTTTAATTCGCAAATGCTAATTTGCAATAAGTTCGAAATATATACTACATTCCAGAGAACGGCCCTTGTAAGCCATCATCCACACCAAATATGCCTGATGAGCCGCTTAACCAACGGCGAAACGCGTCGCATAGTGGTGAGTGTGTGATAGTGTCTATCTGGCTTTCCTTTTCACTGCAAATTTCAGATCATTAAGCTCGTCTCGAAAGAGAAAACAAACACTTAAATCAATAAACGTTTATATTTTAAACATATTTTTTAAAGGACCTTCCAAAAAAAAAAAAAAACGTGGATTGTAAAAAAAAAAAATTTAGCGCTGTTAGGAGGGGTGGTTTTAAGATAAATAGATTTGATTTACTATCTATGATATTTTTTAGCGCTGTTAGGAAAAGAATTTTTAGAAAAAAAATTTTTCTGTAAATTTCGATTTTTTTTAGCTCTGTTTGGAAAATGGGTTTTTAAGGAAATATTTTTTCAGGCAACATCAAGAATTTAAAAAAAATGGTTTTGAAGGACTACCGAGGAACCAGAATTTTTTAAAAATTATTTTAAAAACCATAAATAAATTTATTTTAATAATATAAAAAAATTTAAATTTAATAAATTCAATTCTTTTTAGCGAAATTAGGAAGAGGGGCTTTTAAAAGAAGTGTTTCTTTAAGGACCCTTAAGGATCAAATATTAAAAAAAAATATTTTTTTTAAAGATTTTTTTTTAATAATTTGTTTTAAAAGCCATGAATAAATTTTAAATTAAAACAAATTAAGGACTACTAGGACGAGGACATTTTTTTGGATTATCTACATTCAGACTTTTTAGCGTTATAAAGAGTGGAAGAGAGGGTTTTAGAGAAATATTTTTCAAAGCTCAAATAATTTTAAAAATATTTCTTCAAGGACTAATAGGGAATCGTGAGTTTTTAAAAAAAATGAAGAATTACGCAGGGAACATGTTTTAAAAAATAAAAAACCATAATTAAATTTTAAATTTAAATTTTATTTTTTAAGGACAACTAGGACATGTGAATTTTGAAAAAATGTTTTTAAGGACTATCTATGACTTTTTAGCGAAGGTAGGAGGAGGGGTCTTAGAGACATATTTCTACAAAAACCTTCAAGGATCTAATATTTTAAATAAATATTTTTTAAAGGACTATCTGGGAAGCCGGATTAAGAAATATTTTTTCAAGGACTATCAATTAACGGGGGGACTTAAAAATATATTTTTTCAGAACTAGAGATTCGAAATAGTAACCTATTGAATGCCTGATTTTATTTTTTAAAGATAACTAGGTCATGTAAATTTTCAAAAAATATTTTAAAGAGCTATCTATGAATTTTTGGTGAAGTTAGAAGGAGGGGTTTTTAGAGGGAAATTTTTTCAAGAACCATCAAGGATCTAATATAACTATTTTTTTGAGGAACTAGCAGGGAAGCGGGATTAAGAAATATTTTTTCCAGGACTATTAATTAACGGGGGGTTTTAAAAATATTTTTTTTTCAGAACTATCGATTCCAAATAGTAACCTTTTGAATCCCTGACACAGCTGTAAATGTTTTTAGAGAAATAATTTTTTCAAGGATTAGGGATTTTTTAAATATTTTTTCCAGAACTACCAGAGAAAAAGTGTTTTTAAAAAAATATTTAAAAAAATATTTAAAAAAAAATATTAAAAAAAAAATATTTAAAAAATATTTTTTCAGGGAATACCAATTAACGTGGGTTTTTGAAAATATATTTTTTCAGAACTATCGATTCCAGATGGCAACCCTTTGAATGCCTGAGCCAGCTGTAAATGTTTTTAGAGAAATATTTTTTCAGGCATCAAGAATTTTTTTAAATATTTTTTCCAGGACTATCAGGGAACCAGAATTTATTAAAAAAAATTTTTCAAGGATTATCAATTAACGTGGGGTTTTAAATATATATTTTTTCAGAACTATCGATTCCAGATGGCAACCCTTTGAACCAGCTGTAACTGTTTTTTAGAGAAATATTTTTTTCAGGGATTAAATGGAAATCCTTCAAAATTATTTTTTTTTTTTAAATCCTGGTTTAAAAAATCCTTTTTTTAAATATTTTTTCCAGGACTACCAGGGAACCATAATTTTTAAAAAATATATTTTTTGAAGTACCTCCATTTAATATTGGGTCTTAAAGAAATATTTTTCAGAAATATGAATCAAACATTGTAACCCTTTCCATGCCTGCCCCAGCTGTTATTACCACTGTTGCTGCTGCTGCTTCTTGTTGCCTGCCACAACCGATAACACAATAATACAAACAAATTTGCATCACTTACCTTTGTCGGGTATTATGTTAACGCCGGTATCATCTCTGATATCCTCGAGTAACTCTTCGTGTGTTTGCATTTCTGCTTTCGCCAAGAGTTGCGATAAGTGTTATGAGTGGGGATTCCGACGATTGTGAGTGAGTGAGTGTATTTACGTGAATAGTTATGACATGTGAGAGAGATACACAGAGAGCGAGAAAGACAGACGGTGTGAATGCGAATATGAAAATATGATTTTATCATTGTCATAACAACAACAGCCGAATACATTCACAGACACCCACACACACATGTTCATCCATTACACAATAACATTATTTAACGGATTTATTTTTGAATGTACAGACAGTTAAGATATGTGGCAGAGTGTGTGTGGGAGGGATGGAGGGTATATATGTGGGTGTATTTGTGTTGATGGCATTAATTTACATCCGCCGGTGAAAATATGTTAGAATTCACAGTTGGTGTAATATGAATAGTCGATGGGGAGAGGTAGGATCCAGATGAAGGTGGGGAAAGTAAGAAAAGCCATAGAGAGACAGACACACAAACCCAGATGAAGAGACAGCCGTTGACAGTGGCAGAGCCGACAATGTAGTATCGTTTGTGATGTGGCGGTGGCATCATTGTGTTGCAACATTCAGATATCAAAGATTAATGTGTTGTGTCGTTGAGGGGTTTCGTTGTCGTAGTCGTCGTCGTCGAGTTATCATATCACCAGCAGGGATTTGAGTGTTCAGTTCAGAGTGAATTGTTTTTTTATTGTTATCATTTTATTCGGCCAGACATGAAATGAAAAGAAGGAAGGAAAAAAGGTGAAAAATTAGTACACAATCTAATAATAAGTGGAAGACAACTATACACATACATACACACTAACGGTGGAAATTATTCATGTATAAAATATGATAAGTTTTTAAGGCTATACGGAACTTATGATATATATTTAGCATAATAACAATTATGTATGTAAAATATTACAGCTTGTTTTTCTAATTACCGCCATTATTTTATACAGCTGCCTGGCAATTGAGATATACAGGGAGGAAGATTTTAGGAAACATGCAGATTTTAAGAAGGAGTTAATGGGAGCAATTTCAATAAAACAGCCCATGGGGTATCACATGGCGTATATGTTATGGCATAACGTATACGCACTGATGTACAAAAGGAAAATATTTTAAAAAACTATTGCTTATAAAATGGATTATGAAAGGTGGATTTTTTAAAAAATATTTTTTCCAGGACTAACAAGAAACGTGGATTTTTTAAAAATATTTTTTCAGGGACTACCGATAAACGTGGATTTATTAAAAATATTTTTCCAAGGACTAACAATAAACGTGGATTTTTTAAAAATATTTATTCCAAGACTAACAATAAACACGTATTTTTTAAAAATATTTTTTTCCAGGACTAACAATAAACGTGGATCCTTAAAAAATATTTTTTCCAGGACTAACAACAAATGTGGATTTTTTAAAGAATGTTTTTCAAGGACCAAAAGACCAATAAACGTGGATTTTTTAAAATTATTTTTTCAAGGACCACCAATAAACGTGGATTTTTTAAAAATATTTTTTCAAGGACTTCCATTAACCGTGGATTTTTTAAAAAATAATTTTTCAAGGACCACCAATAAACGTGGATTTTTTAAAAATATTTTTTCAAGGCCTAATAATAAACGTGGATTTTTTAAAAATATTTTTTCAAGGCCTAATAATAAACGTGGATTTTTTAAAAATATTTTTTCAAGGCCTAATAATAAACGTGGATTTTTTAAAAATATTTTTTCAAGGACTTCCATTAACCGTGGATTTTTTAAAAAATAATTTTTCAAGGACCACCAATAAACGTGGATTTTTTAAAAATATTTTTTCAAGGCCTAATAATAAACGTGGATTTTTTAAAAATATTTTTTCAAGGCCTAATAATAAACGTGGATTTTTTAAAAATATTTTTTCAAGGCCTAATAATAAACGTGGATTTTTTAAAAATATTTTTTCAAGGACTAACAATAAACGTGAATTTTTAAAGAACATTTTTTCAAGGACAAACAAAAAACGTGGATTTTTTAAAAAATATTTTTTCAAGGACTAACAACAAACATGGATTTTTTTAAAAATATTTTTTCAAGGACTAACAACAAACATGGATTTTTTTAAAAATATTTTTTCAAGGACCAAAAGACCAATAAACGTGGATTTTTTAAAAATATTTTTTCAAGGACCAAAAGACCAATAAACGTGGATTTTTTAAAAATATTTTTTCAAGGACCAAAAGACCAATAAACGTGGATTTTTTAAAAATATTTTTTCAAGGAACAAAAGACCAATAAACGTGGATTTATTAAAAATATTTTTTCAAGGAACAAAAGACCAATAAACGTGGATTTTTTAAAAATATTTTTTCAAGGACCAAAAGACCAATAAACGTGGATTTTTTAAAAATATTTTTTCAAGGACTACCAATAAACGTGGATCCTTAAAAAATATTTTTTCCAGGACTAACAATAAACGTGGATCCTTAAAAAATATTTTTTCCAGGACTAACAATAAAAGTGGATTTTTTAAAAACATTTTTTCAAAGATGAACAATAAACGTGGATTTTTTAAAAATATTTTTTCAAAGACGAACAATGAACGTTGATTTTTTAAAAATATTTTTTAAGGACTAACAATAAAATGGATTTTTTACAAATATTTTTTCCAGGACTAACAATAAACGTGGCTTTTTTACAAATATTTTTTCCATGACTAACAATAAACGTCGATTTTTTAAAAATATTTTTTTCAGGACTAACAATAAACGTGGAATTTTTAAAAATATTTTTGCAAGAACTAACAATAAACGTGGGTTTTTTAAGAATATTTTTTCAAGGACTAACAATAAACGTGGATTTTTTAAAAATACTTTTTCAGGAACTAAATATAGATGTGGGTTTTTTAAAAATATTTTTCAGAAACTAATTTTAGACTTGGATTTTTTAAAGAATATATTTTCAAGGACTACCAGTAAACGTGGATTTTTTAAAGATTATTTTTTAAAGGACTACCAATAAACGTGGATTTTTTAAAGATTATTTTTTTCAAGGACTAACAATAAACGTGGATTTTTTAAAAATATTTTTTCAAGTACTACCAATAAACGTGGATTTTTTAAAAATATTTTTTCAAGTACTACCAATAAACGTGGATTTTTTAAAAATATTTTTTCAAGTACTACCAATAAACGTGGATTTTTTAAAAATATTTTTCAAGGACCAATTTTATTATTTTCATTTAAATTCCTTGCTAGATTTATAACACATAATCAAATAAGAATTCCCACATTATAACGCTTAAAAATTTCCACAATTCTGCCAAACAAAATTCCTTACTCAATAATCAATATTTCCTCTGAATGATTACCTTGATCCCAAATCAAATATTTAAACTAATTTCCAATACATCTTAACCAATAATTTCATTTCAGTCATTTGGGTATTGACAGAACATATATTTACTTTGCTAACCCAAATGAAAAACGGTTTTATTAGAAATTCCCATCCCGCAACCCTTCTGCCCTTCCCCACCCGCTGGGATATTACAAACATTTAGTGATTATCAAGTCCTCATCATGCCAAGACGTATTTAATTGGATTTGTGTTTAGTCTATTATCAAAGGTAATCCCCAGGATAATCATATTTTGTATTCCATTTATTTATGCAACATTAAGTAAATGTGTGTGTGTAAGGTCGGGTGTGTCTGTGCGTGTGTTTGCAAAGAATCTGTTATCAAAACTATTTCATAAATATTTTAAATAACATAAAAGATAAGCAGACCGAAGAACACACTTGTGTGAGTGTGTGTATGTGCTTACAAAGAGATTAAAATATGAGCAAATATAAATAAGGATGTACAGTGGAACCTCCCAAAAATACATACAACCCCCAAATCTAATACATTTTGTGGATTTTGAAATCGATAATTTTTAAATCGTGACATATATAAAACCTATACTATAATAAATATTTTATTATTTTAGAATCCATTTTTGAAAGGTCCCACTGTGCGTGTGGCTGTAGATTTGTGTATTATTTTAATATTCTTTATATTTGCTCAAATGTATCTTAATATTTCCAAAGTTCAGCAAATTAACTTCGATATGGTAAAAGGTGGGGTAGAAAGTAGAAATAATGCTTTCATAATCTTCATAGATAAATAATTGAAAAAATATTTGTGAAAAATCAATAATTTTTGGAAGATCTTGAAAAAATATTTAAAAAATCTACGTTGTTAACAACGCAGTCTGGGGAAGCCATTTAAAATGTCATGTTATTTTAATAAAATTTATGGCCAATGAGATATATTTCGAAATTATTTGGTACCGGCTCCTCCAGAAAGACATTGAAACATTTCCTTTAAGACCCACAGGTCTTCTATGGGCGGACCCGCTTATCTTATATGAGAGACCCTCTTATCTTATATGAGAGATCCACGTTTTGTAATAGACCTTAAAAAAATATTTGTGAAAAATCCACGTTTGGTAATAGACCTTGAAAAAATATTTTTAAAAAATCCACGTTTGTTAATAGACCTTAAAAAAATATTTGTGAAAAATCCACGTTTGGTAATAGACCTTGAAAAAATATTTTTAAAAAATCCACGTTTGTTAATAGACCTTAAAAAATATTTGTGAAAAATCCACGTTTGGTAATAGACCTTGAAAAAATATTTTTAAAAAATCCACGTTTGTTAATAGACCTTAAAAAAATATTTGTGAAAAATCCACGTTTGGTAATAGACCTTGAAAAAATATTTTTAAAAAATCCACGTTTGTTAATAGACCTTAAAAAAATATTTGTGAAAAATCCACGTTTGGTAATAGACCTTGAAAAAATATTTTTAAAAAATCCACGTTCATTAAATGTCCTTAAAAAATATTTTTTAAGAAATTCACGTTTGGCAATAGACTTTGAAAAAATATTTTTAAAAAATCCACGTTTGGTAATGCGCTATGAAAAAAAAAAATTATAAAAAATCCACGTTTGGTAATGCGCTATAAAAAAATATTTTTAAAAAATCCACGATCATTAAACGTCCTTGAAAAAATATTTTCAAAAAATCCACGTTCATTAAAAGTCGTTGATGAAATATTTTTAAAAAATCCACTTTCATTTGATGTCTTTAAAAACTATTTTTAAAAAATCCATGTTTATTGGAAGTCCTGGAAAACATTTTTCACTAATCCACGTTTCAGTAAAAATTTTCTGAATTTTTTTTTAAACATCCTTGTCTATTGGAAGTCCATGAAAAAATATTTTTTCAAAAGTCACGTTCATCCTTAGTCTTTAAAGTTTTTTTTTTAATCCACGTTTGGTAATATTCCTTGAAAAAATATTTTAAAAAATCCACGATTATTGGAAATCCTTGAAAAAATATTTTAAAAAAATCCAAGATTATTGTAAGTCCTTGAAAATATTTAAAAAAAATCCACCTTTATCTGAAATCATTGGAAAAAGTCCTTGAAAATCTACTTTTATAGGATGTCCTTAAAAACTATTTTTAAAAATCCACTTTCACTTGATGTCCTTAAAAACTATTTTTAAACCAGTAAGGAAAACTCAAAAGTCGGGCGGGGCCGACTATATTATACCCTACACCACTATGCATATTTAGTAGAGCTCTCGTAAAAAGGTTTATACACTGCATTTCAGAGCTCTATGAGATATTTGGTACAAAATCAAAATCTATCTAATTCTATCGTGCATTTTACGAACTATAGCTATATCTGAACCGGGTTTCTCCAAATTTGACGTATTAGCTTCAAGACTGAATTCGGTCTTATGTACGAAAATTCAGGTGATTTGGGCTGATATTGACCATTTAGTGCACAATTAACCTGAAATCGGATGAAGGTATATATGGGAGCTATATCCAAATCTGAACCGATTTTCACTAAATTTGATATACTTGCTTCTATGCTGAATTTGGTCCGATGTACTAAAATTCAGATAATTTGGACTGATAGTGGACATTTGGTGCACATTTAACCCGAAATCGGATGAAGATATATATGGGAGCTATATCCAAATCTGAACCGATTTCGATAAAATTTAAAACAGCTATTTCTGTGCTCCATCTAATACCTGGTACCAAATATCACGGTTATGGAGTGCATAGTAGGAATGTGAGGGACTTAAAGATCAAATCGGATGAAAGATATATATGGGAGCTATAGCTATATCTGAACCGATTTTCTCCAAATTTGATATACTTGCTTCTAGGCCGAACTAGGTTGGGTGTGCCAAAATTCAGGTAATTTGGACTGATAGTGGACATTTGGTGCACATTTAACCCGAAATCGGATAAAGATATATATGGGAGATATATCTAAATTTGATCCGATTCTCACCAATTTCAATAGGGTTCGTCCTTGGGCCGAAAAAATATTGTTTGGAAAATTTCATCTCAATCGGATAGTAAATGCGACCTGCATTTTGTTCTCAAGGATACATGGACAGACGGACGGACGGACGGACGGACGGACGGACGGACAGACGGACTGACATGCATAAATCGACTCAGAAAGTGATTCTATGAAGGTTCTCAAAAGTAACTATGGGTCTATCTCGTTTCCTTCTCCATGTTACAAACAAATGCACAAAGACATAATACCCTTACCACTATGTGGTGTAGGGTATAAAAATCCACGTTTATTGAAAATTCTTGCAAATATTTAAAACAAAAACAGGCTTATTGTAAGTCCTTGACAAACTATTTAAAAAAAATAAACGTTTGGTAAAAATTCTCAAAATTTTTTTTAAAAAAATCCACGTTTATTGATGGTCTGTTAAAATATATTTATTAAAAATCCACATTTATTTGAAGTCATTAAACATATATTTAACAATAAACGTTTGTTGGAAGTCCTTGAAAAAATATTTTTAAAAATCCAGGTTCATTGAATCTCCTTTAAAAAAATTTTTAAAAATCCAGGTTCATAGAATCTCCTTTAAAAAAAATTTTTAAAAATCCACGTTTATTGGAAGTCTAGGAAAAATATTTTTAAAAATCCACGTTTATTGGAAGTCTAGGAAAAATATTTTTAAAAATCCACGTTTATTGGAAGTCTAGGAAAAATATTTTTAAAAATCCACGTTTATTGGAAGTCTAGGAAAAATATTTTTAAAAATCCACGTTTATTGGAAGTCTAGGAAAAATATTTTTAAAAATCCACGTTTATTGGAAGTCTAGGAAAAATATTTTTAAAAATCCACGTTTATTGGAAGTCTAGGAAAAATATTTTTAAAAATCCACGTTTATTGGAAGTCTAGGAAAAATATTTTAAAAATCCACGTTTATTGGAAGTCTAGGAAAAATATTTTTAAAAATCCACGTTTATTGGAAGTCTAGGAAAAATATTTTTAAAAATCCACGTTTATTGGAAGTCTAGGAAAAATATTTTTAAAAATCCACGTTTATTGGAAGTCTAGGAAAAATATTTTTAAAAATCCACGTTTATTGGAAGTCTAGGAAAAATATTTTTAAAAATCCACGTTTATTGGAAGTCTAGGAAAAATATTTTTAAAATCCACGTTTATTGGAAGTCTAGGAAAAATATTTTTAAAAATCCACGTTTATTGGAAGTCTAGGAAAAATATTTTTAAAAATCCACGTTTATTGGAAGTCTAGGAAAAATATTTTTAAAAATCCACGTTTATTGGAAGTCTAGGAAAAATATTTTTAAAAATCCACGTTTATTGGAAGTCTAGGAAAAATATTTTTAAAAATCCACGTTTATTGGAAGTCCATGAAAAAATATTTTTAAAAATCCACGTTTATTGGAAGTTCATAAAAAAATATTTTTAAAAAAATCCACGTTCCAATAAGTCTAGGAAAAAATATTTTTAAAAAAATCCTCGTTCCAATAAGTCTAGGAAAAATATTTTTAAAAATCCACGTTTATTGGAAGTCTGGGAAAAAATACTTTTAAAAATCCACGTTTATTGGAAGTCCATGAGAAAATATTTTTAAAAATCCACGTTTGGTAATGGTCCTTTCAAAAATATTTGAAAAAATCCACACTCATTGTATGCCCTTTAAAATATTTCCGAAAAAAACAAAGTTCATCCTTAAAATATATTTCTTAAAACATCAACGTTTGGTAATTGTCCTTGAAATAATATTCTTTAAAAAGTTCACGTTTATTGTAATTCCTTGACAAAATATTAAAAAAAAATCCACGTTTGATAATAGTCTTTCAAAATATACTTTAAAAAAAATCCGTGCTTATTGGTAGAACATTTAGAAAATATTAAAAAAAAAAAAACAAACGTTCATTGGTAGCCCTTTTCAAAAAATTATATTTAAAAAATCCACGTTTATTAGAATTTGTTCAAAAAGCATATATTTAGAATTTTCACTGCCATTGAAAGTGTTTCAAAGATTATTTAAAAAAAAAAAAAAAAAAAACAGATTTGATAATTGTTTTTGAAAAAGTATTTTTAAGAAATCCTTGAGTATATATATTTTAAAAATCCACGTTCATTAGAAGTTATTCAAAAAATATATTTTTTTTTAAAATTACGCTCTTAACAAATTCAAGTTTATTTTTTTTTGGGTAGTCATTAAAAAATATTTTTTAAATAGCCACGTTTAATGGTTTGATAGTCCTTGAAATTTTTTTAAAAAATGAACGTTTATTGATGGGATTGTTATATATATAAATATATTCTTTAAAAATTCACAATTCTTGGTCTGATAGTCATTGAAAAAATATTTGTCTCAAATATTCTTAAGCAAATCAACAATTATTTGTCTTGAAGGTCTTTAAAAAATATTCTTTAAAAAATTCGCCTTTATTCTTCTGAAGGTATTCTTTGAAAACTCACATTTATATGTTTGAAGGTCCTTGAAAAATATTCTTTAAAAAATTCCTGTATTTTTTTTTTTTTTTTTTTGGAAAGGTCCTTGAAAAAAAAAATAATTAAAAAAATTGACGTTTATAGGCCTAAGGGTCCTTGAAAATATATACATTAAAAAAATCACGGCTATTAGTCTAAAAGTCCTTAAAAAATCTTTAACAAGCCCACTCTTATTCGCCTGAAGGACCTTCGAAAACATTATTCAAAAAATCCATGGTTTATTGGTCTACAGGTCCTTGAAGAAAAATTCTTCAAAAATCCAAGTTTTTTGGTCTGAAGGTCACTGAAAAATATTATTTAAAAAAATCACGATTATTGGTCTGAAAGTCCTTAAAAAATAAAACAATAGAAAACCCACGTTTCTTATTGGGAAGGTACGTGTCTGTCTTTTGGGAAGATACTTGAAAAAAAAATATTTGAAAAATTTACGTTTATAGGTCTAAAGGTCCTTGAAAAAATATACTTTAAAAAAATCCACGTTCCAATAAGTCTAGGAAAAAATATTTTTAAAAAAATCCACGTTCCAATAAGTCTAGGAAAAATATTTTTAAAAATCCACGTTTATTGGAAGTCCATGAAAAAATATTTTTAAAAATCCACGTTTATTGGAACTCTAGGAAAAATATTTTTAAAAATCCACGTTTATTGGAAGTTTAGGAAAAATATTTTTAAAAATCCACGTTTATTGGAAGTCCATGAAGAAATATTTTTAAAAATCCACGTTTATTGGAAGTCCATGAAAAAATATTTTTAAAAAAATCCACGTTCCAATAAGTCTAGGAAAAAATATTTTTAAAAAAAATTCACGTTCCAATAAGTCTAGGAAAAATATTTTTAAAAATCCACGTTTATTGGAAGTCTGGGAAAAAATACTTTTAAAAATCCACGTTTATTGGAAGTCCATGAAAAAATATTTTTAAAAATCCACGTTTGTCGGAAGTCCTTGAAAAAATATTTTTAAAAAATCCACGTTTGTTAATGGTCCTTTCAAAAATATTTGAAAAAATCCACACACATTGTATTCCCTTAAAAAATATTTCTGAATGAACCAAGTTCATCCTTTAAATATATTTCTAAAAACATCCACGTTTGGTAATTGTCCTTGAAATAATATTATTAAAAAATTCACGTTTATTGTAATTCCTTGACAAAATATTTAAACAAAATCAACGTTTGATAATAGTTTTTGAAGAAATATTTAAAAAAAAACCGAGCTTATTGGTAGAGCCTTGAGAAAATATTTAAAAAAAAATCAACGTTTATTGGTAGTCCTTTTTAAAAAATTATATTTAAAAAATTCACGTTTATTAGAAGTTGTTCAAAAAATATATATATTCAGAATTTTCATGGCCATTGGAAGTGTTTCAAAAATTATTATTTAAAAAAACCCAGGTTGTCTTTGAAAACGTATTTTTAAGAAATCCACGTTTGGTAATAGCCCTTGAATATATATTTTTTAAAAATCCACGTTCATTGGAAGTTCTTAAAAAAATATTTTTTTTTTAAAATCACACTCTTATATTTATATATAATATTTTTTTAAATAGCCACGTTTATTGGTCATTGGTCATTGATTTTTTTTTAAAAATGAACGTTTATTGATGGGATTGTTATATATATAAATATATTCATTAAAAATCCACAATTCTTGGTCTGATAGTCATTGAAAATATATTCTTAAATTTATTTGTCTCAAACATTCTTAAGCAGATCAATAATTATTTGTCTATAAGGTCTTTGAAAAATATTCTTTAAAAAATTCGCCTTTATTCGTCTGAAGGTTTCTTTGAAAACCCACATTTATATCTTTGTAGGTCCTTGAAAAATATTCTTTAAAAAATTCCTGAATTTTTTTTTTTTTGGGAAGGTCCTTGAAAAAAACATAATTAAAAAAAATGACGTTTATAGGCCTAAAGGTCCTTGAAAATATATACTTTAAAAAATCCACGTCTATTAGCCTGAATGTCCTTAAAAAATCTTTAACAAGCCCACTGTTATTCGCCTGAAGGACCTTCGAAAACATTTTTCAAAAAATCCATGGTTTATTGGTCTAAAGGTCCTTGAAGAAAAATTCTTCAAAAATCCAAGTTTTATGGTCTGAAGGTTATTGAAAAATACTATTTAAAAAATCATGATTATTAGACTGAAAGTCCTTAAAAAATAGAACAATAGAAAACCCACGTTTCTTATTGGGAAGGTACCTGTCTGTCTTTTGGGAAGATACTTGAAAAAAAAATATTTGAAAAATTTACGTTTATAGGTCTAAAGGTCCTTGAAAAAATATACTTTAAAAAATCCACGTCTATTAGCCTGAAGGTCCTTAAAAAATCTTTAACAAATCCACTTCTATTCTTCAAAATTCCAAGTTTTTTGGTCTGAAGGTCATTGAAAAATATTATTACAAAAAAACGCGATTATTAGTCTGAAAGTCCTGAAAAAATAAAACTATAGAAAGACCACGTTTCTTATTGGGATGGCCTCTAAAATATTCTTGAAAAATCCACGTTTATTGGTCTGATAATCCTTGAAAAATATTCTATAGAAGTCTACATCTATGAGCTTGAAAGTCCTTGAACAAATATTTTTTTGCAATGTCCTTGAAAAAATCCACTCTTATTTGTCCTATGGATAAAAAAAAATTATTTAAAAAATCCTCGTTTGATTGTCTTAATGTCCTTAGGAAATATACTCTAAAAATCCAGGTTTATTGATCTAAAGGTCCTTGAAAGGTTTTCTTAAAAAAATCAACAGTTTCTGTTGTAATAATCCTTGGAAAAATATTCTTCAAAAAATCTACCTTTATTGGTCTTAAGGTCCTTGGACAAAATGTTTTTTCAAAAAATTTTTTTACGATGGTCCTTGAAGAATATTTTAACAACATATCTTTTGCTCTTAAAAAAATAATTAAAAAAATCAACCAAAGTTTTTTTTTTAAAAAAATATTTTATTATTGTTGTGATAGTCATTGAAAATATTAGAGAACAATTATTAAAAAAGCCCATCAAATAAATCTCCCAAACTTTATATATTTTTTTTATATTTCATATAATTTTCCGAAGTTCTTTATTGAATTAAAATGTTATTATTTTTGCAATACAAATAAAAATTTTCCGAAAATCCTTTAATAACTTCATCAATGAGCTCAGAAAAAAATAATACTAAAATAATACATCTCATTGTTAAAATGTCACATTTGGATATCGTAGCTATTATTCTTTTCATATTTTTCATTCCAAGAACATTCCACAACTGTTCTAAATGTTATCTTAATAAAATATTAATATCTGGGGAATATTTGGGCACAAAATTTTTCCTTTTGATCACAAACTAAACACAAATCCAATTATCCTTACACATGAATGGTCATCGTGAATGGAAGGAAATGTTGTGAAATGATATGGTAAGGGATGGGAGAGTGTGAGTGAGTGTGTATGTATGATACCCATAGATAAAATAGTAGAGAAAAGGAAACTATATTTTTTTAATATTATTATTATTTTAAATATGAAATTGTGTAACATAAATACTTTGCAATTTTTTTTGAGAAGATTTATATTGAAACTATTTTTTTTAAATATGTACTTAAAATTTGCAAAGGAACAGATGCTTACTATTTGGAGAAATTGCATGAAATGGGATTATGTTTTAAAATAAAGCATTTAATTTATTGGAAATGGAAATTTTTATTATGTGTTTGATGCCATATCGAAAAATGAGAAATGATGTTGAATAATTTTTTTATACCCTACACCACAAGGTGGTCAGGGTATTATGTCTTTGTGCATTTGTTTGTAACAGGCAAAAGGAAACGAGATAGACCCATAGTTCCTTTTGATGATTTGCATAGAATCACCTTCTGAGTTGATTTATGCATGTCAGTCCGTCTGTCCGTTTGTCCGTCCGTCTGTCCATGTATTTTTGTGAACAAAATGCAGGTCACATTTGTTTGGCCCAAGGACGAACCCTATTGAAATTGGAGATAATCGGTAAAAAAATTAGATATAGCTCCCATATATATCTTCGTCCGATTTGCTTTTTATTGTGCACCAAACGTGTAATATCAGCCCGAATAGTATGGAATTTTGCACATGCAACCAAATTAGGCCTAAAAATAAGCATGCCAAATTTGATATAGCTCTAGCTCCCATATATATTGTTCATCCGATTTGTTATTTTTGTCCTCCGCAGTCGTAATATGCACTCTGCAACAACAATATTTGGGAAAATATATCAAATGCATCTCAGAAATACCTTTGCTAAATTTTAACGAGATCGGTTCAAATTTTGATATAGCTCCCATATATAACTTCGTCCGATTTACCTTTTATTGTGCACCAAACGTCTAATATTTGTCCAAATGGGATGGAATTTGGCACATACCACCGAATTGAGTCTAGAAGGTAGTATGCAAAATTTGGTGAAGATCGGTTCAGATATAGCTATAGCTTCCATATATATTGTTCATCCGATTTCATGTATTTGTTAACCACAGCCGTAATATGCAAACCGTAGCATCGATATTCAGGGAAATATATCAAATACAGCTCAGAAATATCTTTGCCAAATTTTATCGAGATCGGTTCAGTGTATGATTGAATTCTCCCATAAAAACTTTTACTTATTATGTGGAGCTCAACTAAATTAGCAAAGTGGTGTAGGGTATCATAAAATCGGCCCCGCCCGACTTTAGGACTTTCTTTACTGGTTTTTTTTTGCGAATGGCATCTTAGCAAGGAGAGTAGATGTTTTTGGTTTTATTTTTTTAGGCCTTTTGCGGCAGTCGAACACGATTTTTAGACATATTTTTTTTTTTTTCAAATATTGTAAAAGTTAGATAAAAAAACAAGTAAGCGAAGGCTATAGTCGTGCGGGGCCGACCATGTGATACCCTACAACACTAGAATATGTTAGAATCCCCCCCTATGTCCAAATCCATTTTGGGTAGATTTCGCTTTTGAAATTATGGCACGGAGCACTGACCAGATATTATCCTTAGTATTTTGGCAAGGGACATTTGCCCTATAAATTACGCACTCCGTCGTGCTGTTAGTTGTTGTGGTCCATTTTACAGCTAAATATAATCCAATGGTCATCCAAAATGCTAGAATTGTTCCCTATCCTTAACTCTCTTCTCAGACGTGTCGATTGGCTTCAATTGTGTGATCGGAAAAACATTTCTGTTTTTGGTTAATTTGAACCCCTAAAAATTTTGCCATCATCTCCGGAAGCAAGAGGCCCCTCTATATCTCCAAATTTAGACTCATCTATATTATTTGCTTGTCTACGATATTTGGTTATATTCGTCAACGAAATCAGCATGAAAAATACAGAAGTTCGCATTTTGTGTATTTCGTATATCGCCTGTAAATAATGTTGGTATTTTTTCACACAAAAGTTGTGGTCCTTTCTACACGCTGTCCTAAACTCTAACTTCATGCGAGATTTCGTGTCCTTTGCTTTCTATTTATGACCTTTATAACGGCTGAAAAACGAGGAACATTTTTAGTTGTTGGTCCATTTCAATCCCTAAATATATTGCGGACATCTTTGAAAATAAAAAGTCTAGCCCTTCTGAGCCTAAACCTCCCTTGTGAAAATTTTCGAGAGGATCGGACGATAATTGCAATCCATATAATAATAATAACCCCAACCTATGTTGTAAGGTGAAAAAATATTACAAAATATACACTTCAATATTATAAGTCATATTGAAAAAATCGCATGCGATAAAAAATATGAAAAAAATAAAAAAATATCAAAAAATTTATATTAACATCATTATTAACAATTTTTATGCGATTTTTTTAGATTTTATACTTTTATGCCAAGAGGGCATTCTGAATTGACAAAATTTGTCAAAATCGGTCTAGCCATTCTTGAGATATAAGCTTTTTAGCTAACATTCCCTTACTTCGTATATATACATTGTATATATTTCGCTATATATATATCCGATATATTAACTATCGGCATTTACGTAACAGTCAGAATTGACCTTTTCGTCTGTTTGTGTTTTCGCCGGGATTAAAAATATTCGCGGTTTAATGGAAAATTTTACTTTTATTTATTTATCAAAATTGGAGGGCTTCTGCCCAGCCCTAAGCTCTAGCTCCATGCTTACTTCTGCGTCAATTGGTCTATAAATGTAGAGCAACTGCCCCACCTCTATTCTTAATTTCGTGAAGATCGGGCCATAATAGCGACCTGTAGAGTGATTACAAATTAACATGAACAGACGGATGGACGGACGGACATACATAGCTAGCTCGACTCAGCTCGGCGAGATAGGAAGATCCACATATAGGTTCCTATGAGGGGGACCAATATTTCGAGGTGTTACATAATTTTTGGCTCAATCAAACATACAAACGCGAAATTAATATCCGATTCCTCGAAGACTTGGCACATATGAATATTTCTATTAACACATAAAGACGATAGAGATCGGATGTTAATTTCGCTTTTTATGAGCTTCATGGATATTCAAAATTTTTAACCTTTGTGGAGGAGGTGCCAGAAGTAGTGGACCGATGTATCCCATCTTCACAACAGATCTTCTGCTAGTAGAAACAAGTAAAAAAAAAACTTTAAGTTCGGCCGGGCCAAACTTTTAATACCCTCCGCCTTAGGGTAAAAGAAACATTAGAAGAAATATGGCAAAAACCATTAAAATGTCGAATATCGAGAGGTACCGTTATATGGGGGCTACACCAAAACGTGGACCTATAATTACAATGTTTGGCCACACGAACTAGGACCCATTATGACCCACAAATACCAATTTTTAGACAAATCCGTGAAAAAATGTGGCAAAAATCACCAAATTACCGAATATCGGGAGGTACCGTTATATGGGGACTGTAGCACAACGTGGACCTATACATGCAATGTTTTGCCACACGCTCAGGGACCCACTATGACCTACAAATACCAATTTTCAGACAAATCCGTGAAAAAATGTGGCATAAATCCTCAAAATACCGAATATCCGGAGGTACCGTTATATGGGGGCTATACCACAACGTGGACCTATACATGCAATGCTTTGCCACACGCTCAGGGACCCATTATGACCTACAAATACCAATTTTCAGACAAATCCGTGAAAAAATGTGGCATAAATCATCAAAATACCGAATATCCGGAGGTACCGTTATATGGGGGCTATACCACAACGTGGACCTATACATGCAATGTTTTGCCACACGCTCAGGGACCCGTTATGACCTACAAATACCAATTTTTAGACAAATCCGTGAAAAAATGTGGCATAAATCATCAAAATACCGAATATCGGGAGGTACCGTTATATGGGGACTGTAGCACAACGTGGACCTATACATGCAATGTTTTGCCACACGCTCAGGGACCCACTATGACCTACAAATACCAATTTTCAGACAAATCCGTGAAAAAATGTGGCATAAATCATCAAAATACCGAATATCGGGAGGTACCGTTATATGGGGGGCTATACCACAACGTGGACCTATACATGCAATGTTTTGCCACACGCTCAGGGACCCGTTATGACCTACAAATACCAATTTTCAGACAAATCCGTGAAAAAATGTGACATAAATCATCAAAATACCGAATATCGGGAGGTACCGTTATATGGGGACTGTAGCACAACGTGGACCTATACATGCAATGTTTTGCCACACGCTCAGGGACCCACTATGACCTACAAATACCAATTTTCAGACAAATCCGTGAAAAAATGTGGCATAAATCCTCAAAATACCGAATATCCGGAGGTACCGTTATATGGGGGCTATACCACAACGTGGACCTATACATGCAATGCTTTGCCACACGCTCAGGGACCCATTATGACCTACAAATACCAATTTTCAGACAAATCCGTGAAAAAATGTGGCATAAATCATCAAAATACCGAATATCCGGAGGTACCGTTATATGGGGGCTATACCACAACGTGGACCTATACATGCAATGTTTTGCCACACGCTCAGGGACCCGTAATGACCTACAAATACCAATTTTTAGACAAATCCGTGAAAAAATGTGGCATAAATCATCAAAATACCGAATATCGGGAGGTACCGTTATATGGGGGGCTATACCACAACGTGGACCTATACATGCAATGTTTTGCCACACGCTCAGGGACCCGTTATGACCTACAAATACCAATTTTCAGACAAATCCGTGAAAAAATGTGGCATAAATCATCAAATTACCGAATATCGAGAGGTACCGTTATGTGGGGACTATACCAAAACGTGGACCTATACATGCAATGTTTCGCCCCCGGAGCTGGAACCCATTATGACCTACAAATACCAATTTTCAGACAAATCCGTGAAAAAAAGTGGAAAAAATCATCAAATTACCGAATATCGGGAGGTACCGTTATATGGGGGCTATACCAGAACGTGGACCTCTACATGCAATGTTTTGCCACACGCTCAGGGACCCGTTATGACCTGCAAATACCAATTTTCAGACAAATCCGTGAAAAAATGTGGCATAAATCATCAAAATACCGAATATCGGGAGGTACCGTTATATGGGGACTATACCAGAACGTGGACCGATGTATCTCATTTTCAATACCAACCATCCTAGACACAATGCAAATTGCTCTACTGAATTTTTAGCGCTGTACGTCAAATAATGTGGGCTGTATCGTGATTTCAAGACAGACAGACAGACAGACGGACAGACGGACATCGTTAAATCGACTTAGAATTTAATGCTGATTATGAATATAAGTTAATGTTAGAAGTTAATGTTATTTCACACTGCTATGGTGTTTCTTTATTTTGTTACTAACATTTATGTTGCGGTGCTATGCACCTCTCTTGTTGGATTTACAATTATGATTGCTTTCAACTTAAAACTAATATTATACTGCAGCCTGGTCGTGCTCGTTATTACGCTGAGTCATCACTTGCGGTGCGCTGGTATTAGTGCGCGTGTTTGTGGCGGATGACTGCCCTGGTGTCATATTCCTGTTGATTTGTCGGACTGCTTGCGCAGCATAATGATGGGAATGTTTACTAGTTGGTTTGCATATTTAGTTTGATGTTTATTAGGGTGAGCCGTTAACTCCTCCCTCTCGAATTATCAAGCGTCTCGATTGATGTGTTTAGAAATATGGCAGATTATAAAGACTGCCGCGTTGATTCGAGTTAATATTGTGGTTTGCTAGTTGTTTTGTTTTGATAACAGATTCTGTTGTGCCGGCTGCCAATTGGCTTTCTGACACAGTCATTTCTATTTGAGGTCTAGACATTCCTTCATGTGGGGTCATTTTTATAATTTTCATACTAGTTTTGCGCCTTTGCCTCATTTTTACTGCCATCAGGAGGATGACCAATGCTAATATGAGACTGATGTTAAAACATAAACTGGTCTTGAATTCAGTATTTAGACGCTCGATTCTTTTATTACTTTTCACGTGCAACGTTTTTAGTAGTTGTAGAGATAGTATTTCTTCGGTGTAGTTGTTTCTAGCTGAGTGTTTTAGTAGCGCAGGCAACGGTTTGGAGTAAGCAGCTTCTTCGACGGTGAAATTTTTGTTGCCTATCCTAATTGTAGAATTACTAAATCTTATTAGATAAGTTCCTGTTACATTTTTTTCGTTTCCATTTATGACAATATTTTCTTTTATGTTATTTATCAAAATTAATCCAGGTTCTATTTCCTCTAAATTATTAATGTGATCTGCATTTACTATTGAACAATTATGTGGGCTATTAGTTACTAATTTAGGAATACATGTATTGTTTGTTATATTGGCTACATTAGATTCTAGACATAATTCAATATCATTTATTTTTTGACAAGGACTTTTAATTCCAAATGTTGCTCTTTCACATTTTACAATTTTCTTATAATCAAGATTTAAAACAGTATTTTGATTTTTTACAGGTCTTATGGTTATGACATTACAAATTTCTTTTACAGTTTTGGGAATGCTTATAATGTAAATTATATTAGTACTATTGTTTACAATTTTTATTCGTGCGAAATTTAAAGCTTGTTCAATGTTTTGAAACGGGATTTCATCTTGATTAAATATTTCTTCTATTTTTCTAATTTCTATTTCCGATAAAATAAATGTGTTTACAATGTTGGATTTTGTTAAATGAATGGCCGAATTAATATTCGTTATTTCCTCCTTTAAAATTTCAACTTTGTACTTTGCCTGCAATATGAGGGTATTACGGAAGTCCTCACTAGTCTTTAAAATTTTTGAAATACTATTTGTCGCATTCGTTATCTCCTGCATTCTTTCTATTAGATCTCTGTTGATTATTAACTGGTTATTGCTGTTGTCTGTTAACTCATTGATTTTGTTTTTCAAAAGCATAAGGTCATCATGGTCTGGACTACCTGCCAGCCATTTCCACGCCGTTCCAATCTCATCAAGAGATCTTTTAGATCTCTCTTCAGGCATTAGCCGATTTATAAGGTGAGATAGGGTAGTGATGTCATTATGTAGGAGGGGGAGTAGTGGGTGGTTGTCTGGAATTCCTTTGGCCAAGTCGTCCTTGATCCTCTCTAGAGTGTCATGATATTCCTTGATGTTAATAACATGCAAAATTTTGAATGTCCCTGTTTGTATTTTTCCTATTCCACTCTCTATAAGAACCACTTCTGATTGAGAGTAGTCCAATATTTCTGTGACCCCTAAGCAACCTGTAATTAAGAACTGGAAACCCGGTAAATAAGTAAGTCAGTTTCTGATATGACTCTTATGGACTATTCTCCCTGATTGAGTCAGGACAGTTGAGTGCCTATTCTCCTTTACAACTTCTTCTTTGAAACGTTTAGATAATTTGGTTCCTAATCTCTTGTTCTGTTTGACAAATATTTTCTGACCTTCTTGATATTCTTTTGGTTCTTCCCTAACACGATTATGATTTGCCAAATCATTTTCCTGTTTCCTCAAGAGTCTTTCGTAGTTGTTAAGGCGAGTCCTTTCGTAGTCCTCTGGTCCAAAGGTCGTTGGTCGTCCAAAAAATAGATCTACGGGTTTCTTTCCAATTGACGAATGTATTGTGTGATTGTACTTGTTAACGCTATCTTGCAATAGCTCCTCAAAAGAGTAATCGGGTCGCTCACACTTACTGCAACGCATAATTTCCGATAAGGTCGAATGGAATCTCTCTATTTGCCCATTAACCTCGCTCTTATAAGGCGGTGCCGTAAAAATTTCCATGCCAAGTTCGTCTTCCAACATAAACCGAATGGTCTGAGAATTGAAAGATCGCTCGTTATCAAATACAATTGACTTCGGGACCCCAAAGTAGAAAATTATTTCTCTCAATGGTTTCCTAATGTCTTCAATGCCTTTGCCATTTATCATTCTGGTTACTGCGAATTTTGTAAATTTGTCTATTGCGGTTAAAACTCGAAACTTGTCTGTAGAGAAGATATCTATGTGGATTGTATGCCCAGGATAAGTTGGCATAGGTGTCTTATTAAGTTTGGGAGCGTTCGGATGTCGCTCATACTTATTTTCTTTACATACTTTACAGATATTGATCACATTCTTTATTTTCCTAGTCATGGAAGGGAAGTAATAGCTCTCTAAAATTTGTCTCCTATTCTCGGCATTATTCCTATGTGCTCTGTTGTGAGTCTCAATAATGATTTGTTTTTGTCTCTCCTCATCAGTAACATCTTCAACCATAGTTCGAGCGAAACGTACTTTAATGTTTCTGAAGTGATGAGGGTACAGTGCTTGAATCATAAGCATAACTGGCTCTGAGGTCTTGATGCCGTTGACTACTGTAGGATTTAAGTATCTCTTTAATATGACTTTCAGATCTGATTCCGCTAGACTGGTTTCTTTAATGATATGTCTATGGTAGGAGGGAAATACAATGTTAAATTCATATGAGGAAGCTGATGATTCCTCAATAATGATCTGATTTTTGAAGGTATTTATTGGCACCTCAGCGGAAGGAATTAGGTCTTCCGATGAGTCCTCGGCACTGTGAACCGTGGGCGTTAGGGAGTTAACATCTGTCACTGGTGGTCTCGATAGCGTGTCCGCGACTACATTCGTGCTACCTGGTTTATAAATTAACTCGTAATTATATTCTTCTAACTGTGCCTTCCACTTCTTCATCTTCACATTTGTGTTCTTGTTGCTTAGCGCAAATGTCAAAGGTTGATGGTCGGTAAATATCTTTATGCTTCTTGCTCCATACAAGTAACAATTCAATTCCTTTAAAGCCCAAATTATCGCCAGCATTTCTTTCTCATTTGTCGCATATTCCTCTTCTGCCCTACTGAGAGTTCTAGAAAGGTATGTGATAGGTCTATTGCCTTGAGATAAAACTGCTCCTAAAGCGTATTTCGAGGCGTCAGTAGTGAGTTCAAAGGGCTTATCAAAGTCGGGATAGTTCAAAACGACTTCCTCCGATACCAAACAGTTCTTGAGCTGTTTGAAACTTTCAATCTGTTCGGAGTTCAAATTGACACTGATTTTTTTTGATTGGTTTCTCGGGGTTTTCCCTATATCGCCTCTCATCATGGAAGTTAATGGTTTGGCTATTTGAGCATAGCCCCTTATGAATCTCCGATAATGTCCAGTCAAACCTAGGAACGATCGCAAGTCATGAACTGTTCTGGGTTGAGGGAAATTAACTATGGCCTTAAGTCTGTCTGGGTTTGCAGAAAAACCTCCTTCCTTTACATTGAACCCTAAGAAGTCAATTTCTTCCTTTAAGAATTCACTCTTGTCCAAATGAACTTTCAGATTAGAGTCTTCCAAAGTGCGGAATATTATCCTCAAATTTTCAATGTGTTCCTTTTTAGTCCTACCAAATATCAAAATGTCATCAATGTAGACGTAGCACCGTTTCCCTATATGCTCTCTAAGAATATCATCTAGAGCTCTTTGGAATATTGCAGACGCGTTACGTAGTCCAAATGGTAGTCTTGTGAACTCGAACTTTCCATTCTTGACGGAAAAAGCTGTTTTCTCAATATCGGATTCCCTAAGTGGAATCTGATGGAATCCGCTCTTTAAATCTATGGTGGAAAAGTATTTCTGTTCGCCTAAGTTAGCCAAGATTTCTGTAATTTCAGGTATGGGGTATCTGTCAGGTCTAGTTATCTCATTAAGTTTCCTATAGTCAATAACCATGCGGTATTTTTTCACACCTGAAGCATCTAGTTTTTTTGGTACTATCCAAACTGGAGCATTATATGCGGACCTGGAAGGGCGAATTATCCCGTCCCTTAATAGTTCTTCTATCTGTTTGTCAATTTCGGATTTTAGTGCCATTGGATACGGATAGGATTTTGAATAAACTGGACTATCACTACTCGTATTAATTTCAGCTTGTACGATTGTTGAATAAGTGAGTTTTTTATTGGGATCTGCAAAAAGGTTTGGATGGTCATCCAAAATATTCCTGACTTCTTTTTCATCTTCGGGATTTAGATGATTTAAACGTAGATTCATGTTATTAATCTCATCAATTTGCAGCTCTTTCAAAGGAAATTTCTTTCCATCCAGAATTGTGAGATAGGATCTCCAAGTGTAAATCACTGCATTCAAAGATTTCAGGGTATCATTCCCTATTATCCCATCAAAGGTCTCTAGACCAGGAAGGATGTAAAATTCTAACTTTCCGATCCCGCAATTAAAAATGTCAATAAAACTATGGGTCTCTATACTAACTATGCCGCCTACGGACTTAACATGAAAAGGTTTCTGGTTCTTTAGAGGGTTTCTAATAAATTTGCCATTAATATAATTTTTGTTCGAACCGGTGTCTATAAGAAATTTAAGTTCGTTGCCATTTTTCATTCTGAAAGGGAGGTATGGCAACGTTGAAGCTAGTCTAAAAAATTAACGTCATCTACAATTGCCAACTGATCGTCTAGATCCTCCTCGTACGCTTCGTCATAGGAAACCTCATATTCCTGTTCATCAGAACCATTCATTTCATCCGGCTCTGCATCCTCACGTATTTGGGCCTCGACATTAAACATTCTCTGCTGCTTTTGCGGCCGATGAATATTTCCTGAATTATTTCTCTTAAAGTTAGGCTGAACATTGTTAAAAGCATTACTCAACTGTGGCCTATTCTGATAGTTTACCTGCCTAGTCTGTATTGATTGATCCACGTCCATTGGTACAGCAGGTTTAGGAGGAAGTGGGGGTCTGTATCCTCCGTATTGGGGGTGTCCAAAATTATTCACTACTGGAGGTCGATTCGAAAAGTTCGCCGGCCCTCCGTATTGTTGTTCTCCACTTCGGAAATTCTGATAACGATATTGAGTAGGGCCTCTGTACCTTTGGTCACCTTGAAAATTCCTATCACCAATCGTCAGCTGTGGGTAAAAATGTCTAGGAGGGTTAGTTTGGGGGATCCTGTTTGGTCTAGATCCTTTCTCGGTAGCGTGTTGAATACGCACACCTAGATTACCTAATTTTAAACAGGCATTTAGAGCCTGAGGCAAACTTGTCGGGTTTGTAACACTCATTAAGCTTGGAAGATTACCATTAAGTCCTCGAATAAAGGTGTCCAAAGCCTTGTCCCTATATGTTTGGGTCAATACATCCAAAGCCTCGTTCCCTATATCCAGACAATCAATCTTGTCCAGAATCAAAGACAAATGGTGGTAAACCTTCTGGTAAAAATCTGTTATGGTTTGCCCACCCTGAGATAGGACGGTCATTTGATACTCTAAGGTCGAAATATCTCTCTTATCTGAAAAATGAAGCACTAAACACTTTCTTATCGCTTTCCAATTTAATGGGGTCCGATAAGACTCCAAAGCCGTGTCGGCCTCACCAACAATTTTATGCCTAACAGTGTGTAGAATTGTGAAGTATTTGGTTGTTCCCCTTTGTGACTCATAAATGTTCATGATCCTATCAATAGCTTTCCTCCACGAACTAAATTCTCCTGGCTTGCCCGAGAATTCCCTTAACGTCTTCACTATGTCTGGTATTCTCTCTCCTTCTGAGATATCCCCAGATCCTTCTATGTCGACATCTTTAGTGGCGGTAACATCCTCCCCCTGTTTGAGAAGGTTTGCCACCGTCTCACTTATTATTCGTTTCACCTCATTAGTCTGACTTTCCGTAAAGGGATTAAACCTTACGGGAGCTGCCCCAGAAGGCGAAGATGTCTGTCCTGAAACACTCATAGCTTCGACCCTTGTTATTAAGTTGTTTAAATCTTCCGGCATTGGCCGCTCGAAAAAAAGGAGAAAAAGAAACACCAAATCCTAGTTCTCGTCACAAATCTATTATCAAAATTTCTTTAAACTTATTTCAGCACGGATATGACTCTTTAAATTTGGATGCCACACTCTATTTTTTTGTTTAACTTAATCTAACATTTCATATTTCTTACATTTGTTAATTTCGCACAAATATGATTTTTTTTGTAAATTTAGATGTCACACTTTATTTTTTGTTTTACCTTACTCTAACATTTCTTTCTTCTTACTTTGTTATTTTTGTTAAACGTATTCTAGCACAAATATGATTTTTTGTAAATTAGATTTCACACTTTCACTTTCTGTGTTATTCCTTATTTTGTTTAATTTTATTTTAACATTTCTTCTTTTTTACTTTTGTTAAATTTATAATAACTTACTAATAATAATTTGATCATTTTCCTTATATCCCGGTAGTCCGCTAGTTCTTACGTAACATCCTTTTCGTACTCCTACTCAGGAACGGTTCTCGTACCGGCTGTTGGGATGTTTTAATCCTTGTGGTTGTTGGGTTCTAGGATGTGTTGATCCTTGTAGTTGTTGGGTTCTAGGATGTGTTGATCCTTGTAGTTGTTGGGCGCCAGTTAATGTTAGAAGTTAATGTTATTTCACACTGCTATGGTGTTTCTTTATTTTGTTACTAACATTTATGTTGCGGTGCTATGCACCTCTCTTGTTGGATTTACAATTATGATTGCTTTCAACTTAAAACTAATATTATACTGCAGCCTGGTCGTGCTCGTTATTACGCTGAGTCATCACTTGCGGTGCGCTGGTATTAGTGCGCGTGTTTGTGGCGGATGACTGCCCTGGTGTCATATTCCTGTTGATTTGTCGGACTGCTTGCGCAGCATAATGATGGGAATGTTTACTAGTTGGTTTGCATATTTAGTTTGATGTTTATTAGGGTGAGCCGTTAACTTATATATACTTTATGGGGTCTAAGACAAATATTTAAGGATGTTACAAACGGAATGACAAACTTAATTTACCCTCCTTTCCAAGGTGGAGGGTATAAAAATGGAATGTGTGAAAAATGGAGAGGAGAACCGGATACTTATTTCGGATTTTATAATCGCTTTGGTTATTCAAAACTTTGACCCTTTGTGGGATAGGTACCAGAAGGAATGGTCCGATCCCTACCATCTTTACAACAGATCTTTAGTTGGGTAGGATGCTAATTACGCGATTTATGATTTTTCGCACCTGACATAGCATTGATGAAAATATTATAATTTGCAAAGTTGGAGCAAAATCGGATTATTCTTTATCATTCAGTGCCGTAAAGTATTTGTTAAAATATTTCGGCTTTTTTGAAGAAGGTATCATAAAAATTTTGTAATAATCTTAGGATTGACGGCCGGACGGACATCGCTAGATCGACTGCAAATGTCCTGAAATGAGTTTCGTCCAAAGAGGCCTGGTGTCTAAAACCGTTATTTCGATGAGGCGTTCGTTTTGGTCGTATCAAATGATATATACCCTCTCTAGCCATATGGCTGAGGTTATAAACATAGTTTTAGAAGCATTTCACACGGAAATTTTTTATTTAATTTCTTTTTTTTTTTTTTTTTTTTTTGAAAAAATATTAAATTTTTTAATAACAAAATATTTTTACTACCACAAATAAAATTTGGGTTTTATGTAATTTTTTGGACCATGAATACCACAATTTTTACAAAAAATAATTTAAAAAATATTTTTTAAAGGACCTTCATCAACATGGAGTTTTTCGGAATATTTTTCAAAAGGCGTCCATTAAAATGTATATTTTTTCAAAGGACCTTCATCAGGATGAAATATATCAAAGGCATGTATTTTGTAAAGAATATTTTTCAAAGCACCTCCATTAATGTGGGTTTTGTTAAAGAATATTTTTTAAAGGACCACTCAGCGTGGATTTTTTTTTAGAAAAAAATTTTCAAGGGACCAACAAATCATGGATTTTAAAAAAATATATTGTTTAAGGGATTTTTAAAGAATATCCTTTCAAAGGTTATACAGACGTGTATTTTTGAAGAAAGTTTTTTTATACCCTCAGCCATATGGCTACAGAGGGTATATATCATTTGATACGGCCAAAACGTGCCTAGTCGAAATAACGGTTTTAGACCCTAGGTCTCTTTGGAACAAATCCGTTTCAGGACATTTTGAGTCGATCTAGCGATGTCCGTCCGTCCGTCCGTCCGTCCGTCTGTCTGTCTGTCTGCCTGGCTGGCTGGTGCGCACGATAACTCTCGAAGGGAGTATCCGATTTGATCCAAAGTTGGTACATCGTAATATTATTGTCAAACTTAGATCGAGTTCGGAGATGGAGAATATCGGTCCACTCCTTCTGGTACCTCCCATACAAAATATCAAAATTTTCAAAGAAAATAATTTATTGCACAGAAAGAGAAAGGATGATCCGATTTTGCTCCAACTTTGCGAATCATAATATTTCCATCATTGCTAGGTGAGGTGCGAAAATTGACAATATCGGTCCACTCCATCAGGTACCTCCCCCACAAAGGGTCAAAATTTTGAATAATTACAACGCTTATAAAATGTTATGTAAGAGTCCGATTGTCTTCAAATTTCACACATCTCAATAATTCTATTAACCCAAGGTCTGGTGTGAAAATGGAATGTATCGGTCAACTCCCTCTGGTACCTCCCACACAAAATGTCGAAATTTTCAAAAAATGTATTTTCTGCACAGGAAGAGAAACGATAATCCAAATTTTGCTCCAACTTTGCAATTCTTAATATTTACGTCAGTGCTACGTCAGGTGCGAAAATGGTCAATATCGGTCTACTCCATCAAGTACCTCCCCCACAAAGGGTCAAAATTTTGAATAATTACAACTCTTATAAAATGTGATATAACAGTCCTATTGTCTTGAAATTTCACACATCCCAATATTTTTACCAACCCAAGGTCTGGTGTAAAGATGGAATATATCGGTCCATTCCTTCTGGTACCTCCCACACAAAATTTTTCAAAAAATGTATTTTCTGCACAGGAAGAGAAACGATAATCCGATTTTGCTACAACTTTGCAAATGCTAATATTTGCGTCAGTGCTACGTCAGGTGCAAAAATGGACAACATCGGTCCTCTCCATAAAGTACCTTTCCCACAAAAAAAATCAAAATTTTGAATAATTGCAACTCTTATAAAATTTCATTGAAGAGTTTGATTGTCTTCAATTTTCACACATCGCAATAATTGTATAAACCCAAATCTAGTGCCAAGATGGAATACATTCGTCCACTCCTTCTGGTACATCCCCCACAAAAGGTCGAAATTTTCACAAAAAAAATTATATATTTTCTGCAAAGAAAGAGAAGCAATAATCCGATTTTGCTCCAACTTTACAAATCCTAATGTTTGCGTCAGTTCTAGGTCAGGTGCAAAATGAATAATCCATCCACTCCATCCACACTCCATCAAGTCCTTCTGGTAGCTCCCCCCTAAGGGTCAAATTTTTGAATAACCAAAACATTTATAAAATCCGAAATAAGCGTCAGGTTCTCTTTATATTTCACATATCTCATTATGTTCACTAACAAAAGATCTGTTGTGAAGATGGGATATATCGGTCCACTTCTTCATAAATTGGATATAAATGTTCGATTTTCTTGTAATATTGCCCATACCAATATTTTTATACTAGATACTAGATGAAGCATAAAAATAGAATGCTTCAATCGACTATATCTGGTAGCCCACGATTTTCTAAAAATTATCATATATGTCATGTAAAGTGACGGAAGTTACCAAAATAGTCCAATCCTGAAACGTCGCAATATTTATATCATATTTATTTAGGTCCGATACGAAATGGCCAATATTGGTCCATTCTTTCGGAACGTACTCCACAAGAGGTTAAACATTTGAATAATCATAACAGAAGTCAAAATATGTTTACGTAATCGTACATTGGCTGAGGGTATACATCTGTCGGCAAAACTGACGGATACTTTTTAACTTGTTTTTCAAAGAAATTACTAACTTTAATTTTTTTTTTTTTATTTTGAAATATACATAATTTTCAAGGAATAATTTTCGAAGGATATTTTTTTTGAAGGACTAACAAATTATTTCAGGCGTTTTACTAAGAGTCAATATTTTCAATGATTAATTGAGTTTTAGATATTTTGAATTTATTGTGAAAATTTACTTAAAGCCGTGGCTTTTTAAAAAATAATTTCTCAAAGACTTCATAACTTGGTTTCAACAAAAAATTCCATGATTTTGTAAAACTCTTTTTAAAAAATATTTTTTTTTTAGTAGATTCTATGAAAATATATTTTCAATATTTTTCAAATACTATTTACATTTAGTAATTATGGAACATGTCCCTTTATGTTAAATCCCAAAAATTGTTGCATACTTTTAGGCATTTGTATAATAGCAAATTTGATGGCATACCTAAATAAATCTCCATAATATTTGATATTATATAAAAACAAAAAATAAATTCCAAAACTCACCCAAATGATGTGCAATATGATCATGTTCCGGCAGCTCATGTGGCAGCAGACCTGTCCCATCATGATGATAGCCAATATCCAAATTATGTAAATACAAATCATCGGCATCCACTAAATCGCCATGATGGCCATGCTGTAAATGGCCATGCATATCGTTGGGATCCAGGTCCACATCCACATCGATATGGCGGCCATCCGGCGAAGAGTGTGTGGCACGTTTCAAACGTGCAACATTAAATGTTGAGGTTTGGGTTACGAATGGGCTGCTACGATTGGCGGATAATGAAGAGGTTAATAGTTTGTTGCTGATACTGGAGTTTTTGTCACTGAGCACTGAGAACCGTGATAATGTTGCAGTGATGGAAGAAGTGGCGTCTGAGGGTTGGGCTATGGCCGCACTGGCCTCCCGATATATAACATAACAATTAAAGCAAATTGCAACAATTAGCCATGGAATTTCCGGTATTTTACGTTTCCGTTTCATTTTTTGGCTTTTGTGGGGGGACACCAGTGTTGCAGGGGGGTGAGGTATGGATCGGCTATGCCTAACTAACTTGTGGCCACAATTGTTGTCATCATCAAACTCATCATCATCACCGCCATTATCATCATCATTGTCCGGGTGGTGATGACAGCAATTTGAGGCCCCACTAAGCCTTTTAGCCACTCCCCTTGTGGTGGCTTTTTTGTGGGTCGTAGATCTGGAGTGGTTGTTGCTGTTATTTTTGTTTCTGTTGCTACAATGGCGGGAGGTAGTTGTGGCAAATTTGGCCCTGACTATGTCCGGTATGGCCAGTAATTCACTTTCACTTTTGGACATGACATTTATTTCCATTTATTACTCCGGTCGGTCGGTGTGTCCATATAACTATCTATCCACTCTTCGAGTAGTAGTAGTTGTTTTTTTTTTTTTTTTTTTTTTTGTTGGCAATTCTCTTTTAGCGGCAGTTCATATGGTCATGACCATCATGTCTGCGACTGGTTGGCCCGAATAACTCGTTTAGTTTTAACAAAAATATTTTTTTATGACATTGGTGGTTTAGAGCGGAGATTCGGCTATTGTTTGTTTTTGTAACCGCTTTTTAGATTGTGTGATTTGTTGTTGTCGTTTCTTCTTTTTTTTTTGGTTTTGGACAGGATTCTGGATTTTTATTCAAATCCGTTTGCGGTTCGTTTTTTTATTATTTATTAATTGCTTTACATTTTCACATTTTTCATTTTGAATAGCTGCTCGTTTGGTTCGGTCGGTCGTCTACTCTTGGCTGCAGTCGATTTTATTCCAGATTTTTTTTTTTTTTTCGAGTTTCCTCTTCTTTTTTTTTTTGTTTTCGATTTTAATTTTAAATGGTTTTATGTGGTTTTTGTGGACAGCTCAATTTTTTTTTCTAAAAATATATAGAGAGAGGAAAAAAATCAAACTTTATATAAAATTTAACTCAATGCATTCAATGGGGGAGAGGGGGTTATTGGTTTTTTTTTTGGTAGTTTTTCATTATAAATTTCCATCGCCAGCATCAGCACCATCATCATCAACAACAATAAAATTGTTTGTAGAACTTTTATTACATTTTAATTATGGTTACAAAGTTTATTTTTGTGTAATTAATTTTTCATGTCCGGGTGGGGCTGGTGGCCTCTCTAGGGTTTTTGCTGGAAATCGGCAGAAACATTGAACTAAAAATTGCTGATATTGCAGAAAATTGTGACAAAGGATATAAATTCAATAAATATGGATTAAAAAAATATATTTAAAATATTTTTTAAATATCCACATATCTTGATCTTTAAAAAAATATTTTTTAAAAAATCCACGCCTTGTGTGGTCCTTGAAAAAATATTTTTTAAAAAATCCACGCCTTGTGTGGTCCTTGAATAAAATATTCTTTTAAAAACCCACGTCTTGTGTGGTCCTTGAAAAGATATTCTTTAAAAAATCCACACCTGTTGGTCCTTTGAAAAAACATTTTTTTAAAAAGTCCACGTCTGTTGGTCCTTTAAAAAATATATTTTTTCAAAAAATATTTTTCCTAAAAAAAACACGTCTTGTATAAGTTTTTTAAAAACATGTTTTTAATAAAATCTAGTCCTTGAAAAAATATTTTTTTTTAAAATCCACGCATGTTGGTCTTTGGAAAATATTTTTTTTTTTTTAATTTTTTCAACGACAATCAAAGGCGTAGATTTTTAAAAAATATTTTTTTCAACAAAAAATCATAGGCGTAGATTTTTAAAAAATATTTATTTAACGACAATCATAGACGCAGATTTTAAAAAAATATTTTTTTTTTCAACAAAAATCATAGTCTTAGATTTTAAAAAAATATTTTTTTCAACGACAATCATAGGCGTAGATTTAAAAAAAAAAAAATTTTTGTTGTTGCAAACAAGGGAACTGATGAGGATTGGTGGCTCTTTCCGAAACCTAGGTATTTCCTGCCTTACCCCCTGGTAAACATTACCATCGTTCTCCACTCATAAACAAACGTTGTTTTTATAAAAACAACAATAATGGGATTTTGCCTGACGATTTTGCAACAACAAAATACTATGGTATCCCAAACAAGCAAGCCAAACACTGTTCTAAAAAAAATTTTTTTCAACGACAATCATAGGCGTAGATTTTTAAAAAATATTTTTTTCAACGACTATCATAGGCGTAGATTTTTAAAAACATATTTTTTCAACCAACATCCAAGGCGTGGATTTTTTAAAAAATATTTTTTCAACCAACATCCAAGGCGTGGATTTTTTAAAAAATATTTTTTCAACCAACATCCAAGCCGTGGATTTTTTAAAAACTATTCTTTCAACCAACATCCAAGGCGTGGATTTTTAAAAAAAATATTTTTTCAACCAACATCCAAGGCGTGGATTTTTAAAAAAATATTTTTTCAACCAACATCCAAGGCGTGGATTTTTTAAAAACTATTTTTTCAACCAACATCCAAGGCGTGGATTTTTTAAAAACTATTCTTTCAACCAACATCCAAGGCGTGGATTTTTAAAAAAATAATTTTTTCAACCAACATCCAAGGCGTGGATTTTTAAAAAAATATTTTTTCAACCAACATCCAAGGCGTGGATTTTAAAATTTTTTTTTTCAACTACAATTATAGGCGCAGATTTTTTAAAAATATTTTTTTCAACTACAATCATTGGCGCAGATTTTTTAAAAATATTTTTTTCAACTACAATCATAGGCGTAGATTTTTAGAAAATATTTTTTTCAACTACAATTATAGGCGCAGATTTTTTAAAAATATTTTTTTCAACTACAATCATAGGCGTAGATTTTTAGAAAATATTTTTTTCAACTACAATTATAGGCGCAGATTTTTAAAAAATATTTTTTCAAGCAACATCCAAGGCGTGGTTTTTTTAAAAAATATTTTTTCAACCAACATCAACCAACCAAAAAAATATTTTTTCAAGGACTAAATAAACGTGGATTTTTTAAAAAATATTTTTTTAAGGACTTGGAGAACTATAAACGTGGATTTTTAAAAATATATTTTTTAAGGACTTGCAGAACTATAAACGTGGATTTTTTAAAAAATATTTTTTCAAGGCCAGCAGTCGTGGATTTCTTAAAGAATATTTTTTCAAAGAACCCAAAGGCGTGAATTATTTAAAAAATATTTTTTCAAAGACCTTTAGACAAGGCGTGGACTTTTTAAAGAATATTTTTTCATGGACCACACAAGGCGTGGATTTTTTAAAGAATATTTTTTCATGGACCACACAAGGCGTGGATTTTTTAAAGAATTTTTTTCAACGACAATCATAGGCGAAGATTTTACAAAGATTTTTTTTTCAAAGGAGCAACAGGCTTGGATTTTTTTTAAAAATATTTTTGTTCAACGACAATCATAGGCGTAGATTTTTCAAAGAATTTTTTTTCAAAGGAGCAACAGGTTTGGATTTTTTTTAAATATATTTCAAAGGATAATTATAGGAGTGGATTTAAAAAAAAAAAATTTACAGAGGACCACTGTCGGTGTGGATTTTTTAAAAAAAAAATTTTTACAGAGGACCACTGTCGGTGTGGATTTTTTAAAAAAATATTTTTAAGGACCATTAAAGTCGCGGATTTTTATAAAACAAATATTTTTTAAGGACCATTATAGGCGTGGATTAAAAAAAAAATATTTTTTCAAGGGACCAACAATTGTGGGTTATTTAATGAAAATTTTTCAATGGACCAACAGGATTTTCTAAAAAATATTTTTTTAAAGACCATTAAAGTCGCGGAATTTTTTAAAACAAATATTTTTTAAGGACCACTATAGGGGTGGATTTTGTAAAAAAATATTTTTTCAAAGGACCAACAGGATTTTTTAAAAATTATTTATTCAGAGGACCAAAAGACTTGGATTTTTTTGAAAAAATATTTTTTAAAGAACCAAAAGGCGTGGATTTTTTAAAAATATATTTTTTTCTCAGGACCAACAGGCGTGAATTTTTTTACTGGCGTGGATCTTTAAAAATAAATTTTTTCAAAGGACCAACAGGCGTGGATTTTTTAACAGGCGTGGAACTTTTAAAAATCAAATTTTTCTTAGGACCAACAGGTGTGGTTTTTTAAAAAATATTTTTTCCAAGGATCAACAGCCGTACTTTTTTTAATTTTTTTTCCAAGGATCAACAGCCGTACTTTTTTTAAAATATTTTTCCAAGGATCAACAGCCGTACTTTTTTTAAATATTTTTTCCAAGGATCAACGCCTAGAGTTGTCCTTTGAAAAAATATTTTTCCAAGGATCCACGCATAGAGTGATCCTTTAAAAAGAGATTTTTTCCAAGGATTCACGCCTAGAGTGATCCTTTAAAAAATATTTTTTCCAAGGATCCACGCCTAGAGTGATCCTTTAAAAAACATTTTTTTCTAAGGTTCCACGCCTAGAGTGTTCCTTTGAAAAAATATTTCTTTAAAAAATCCACGCCTACAATGATCCTCTGAAAAATATTTTTTAAAAAATCCACGCCTATAATGATCCTTTAAAAAATATTTTTTAAAAAAAGCCATGCCTATAATGATCCTTTAATTTTTTTTTTAAAAATCCAGGCCTGTTGCTCCTTTGAAAAAATATTATTTTAAAAATCTACGCTTTTGGTTCTTCCAAAAAAAATATTCTTTAAAAAATCTACGCCTATGATTGTCGTTGAAAAAACATTCTTTAAATGATCTACGCCCATGATTGTCCTTGAAAAAATATTTTTGTTTTGAATCCACGTCTGTTGGTCCTTTGAAACAATATTTTTCTTAAAAAATCGACGCCTGGTTATCCTCTGAAAAAATATTTTTCTTAAAAAATCGAAGCCTGTCGGTCCCTTAAACAAATTGTTTTTCTAGGACTAAACAGGGCGCGGATTTTTAAAGAATATTTTTTAAGAACTGATCAAGGAGTGGATTTTTTAAAGACTATTTTCCAAGGACCAATTAGTTGTAGATTTTTAAAGAAGATTTTTGCAAGGACCGTCCATGGCGTGAATTTTTTAAAGAATATTTTTAAGAACTAGACAAGGCTTGGATTTTTTAAAGAATATTTTTTCAAGCACTAAACATGACTTGGATTTTTTTAAGAATATTTTTTTAAGAGCTAGACAAGGCGTGAATTTTTTAAAGAATATTTTTTCATGGACCACACAAGGCGTGGAATTTCTAAAAAAATATTTTTTTTAAGAGCTAGATAAGGCTTGGATTTTTTAAAGAATATTTTTTCAAGGACCATAAAAGGCGCGGAATTTTTAAAGATTATTTTTTCAAGGACCATAAAAGCCGTAGATTTTTTAAAGAATATTTTTTCAAGGACCATAAAAAGCGCGGAATTTTTAAAGATTATTTTTTCAAGGACCATAAAAGCCGTGGAATTTTTAAAGAATATTTTTTCAAGGACCACACAAGGCGTGGAACTTTAAAGAATATTTTTGAATCAATGTCCATTGCAGCCTTTGGATTTCCTTTTTCCCTTCGAGAATAAACAGAGCTGTAATTCCCATTAAAAATTAACCAATTTTCATTTACAATTTCACCAAAATTAAATAAAATTCAAACAATTTTAAGACCTCTGACCAAAAAAAATTAACCCCACAAATGTTAATTATCCTTCTAGAATTAACCGCCTAAATGAATGCCACATAATATAATGAATAAAAGCAACTTAAATGAATGCCATAATAAAATGTATAATTTTTTTTTTTTTTTGTTGTCGTTCTCTCCAACACCTCTGGCAATTTAAACGAACTCAGATGCAGGCAGGCTGAGATGGAGGCCTATGCAAACCCTACTGTTAGACATATTTATATGCAGTGATTTTTCTAATATTCACACTGCGTGAATATAGAGTGAACATTAGCACAATAAAACACACACATACGAACATACACTAATACATACATGCGTACATATTTACCGACATTTATACACCCTGGCCAACATGCATCACATGCACAAAATTGCCAAATGCATTTTATGAAAGGTTCATATGGCGAGGCAATAAACACATATGGATGGATGGCAAGGATGTATGTATGTGTGTACGTACGTATGTTCGCATGGGCATACATCATCGCAGCGTACACTTGACTTGTATACAAAACACGCACACCGGTTGCACCTCATGTACATGTACGTGTGTGTGTGTGTGTATGAGAGTTGTGTACGTATGTATGTATGCATGCACATATTTGGCTCACACCAGTAACATGGCCTTGGATTGTTTAGCAACAGTTAGTGTTATAATAAATATAATTACACTCTTCGCACACACACGAACACGAACACGAACACAAACGTGAGAAATGCTGGTGAAGTTACTAAGAAAGTCGAAGGACCAAATGTGGCCGTAAAACCAACAAATATTTTCCGCAACACACGGGAAAATAGAATGAAATGTTGTTCCTCGATTTTTGGGGAAACAGTTTTCAAGAGAGGGGCATAAATAATGCAGAGAACATTTTTTTGGAAATGTATGTGTTCTCCTACCAAGTACGTGAGGGTTGTTGAGAGGAGAGCGGAGGGGTCAGGAGGCTTATATGGAAGATCTGAATATAGAGAGAATATTTATATATAGTCTAAATAGGTGAGATGAAGTCCGGGTGGGACTCTATATAACGATCAAAAAGACGAGGGGTTGTATGAGCCGAGGAACTCAATATAAGCGAACTGAAGGCCCAGAGAGTCTATATAGGCGAGCTGAAGGCAGAGGGAGTTTATATAGTCGATATAATAGAGCTAAAGGCCGATTGAGTCTATATACGCGAGCAGAAGGCCAAGTGAGTCTATATAGACAAGTTTATTGTCGGCGGAGTCTTTACAAGTCCCTCGGCCATATTCTGCTTATATAGACCCAACTCGTCCTTTAGAGTGCTTATATTGAGTACCTCGAGCTTCAACCCGCTTGTAAAGACTCCCTCGGCCATCAATTCACTTATATAGGCCCCCTCGTTCTTTATATCACTTATGTAAACCCCCTCGGCTTTCAACTCTCCTACATAGACTCTCTGGGCTTTCAGTTCGCTTATATAGGCTATATAGACTCCTTCCGCCTTCGGTTCGCGGATTTAGACTACCTCGGCCTTCAGCTCGTTTATATAAACAAAATATAATCCCTCGGACTTCAGCTCACTTATATAGAGTTCCTCGGCCATCAGCTCGCCTATCTAGACTCCCTCGGCCTTCAGTCCGTTTATATAGCATTCCTCGGCCATTAGCTTGCTCATATAACTCACTCGTCCTTTATTTCACTTTTAAAGAGTCCCTCAGCCTTTTATAGAGACTCCATGTAAACGAATTGAAGGATGAGAGATTCTATATAAGCGAGCTCAAGGCCGAAAGGGCCGACATGACCCATTACCGTAGATAATATGGAAGGCTGGAAGTTTATTTTCACAGAGGAGTTGGAGGGCTGATCAAGACCCTATCTCCCATAGACGATCTGAAGGCCCGGAGTTTATCTTCCAAAGACGTACTGGAAAGCCGGTCAGGAAGTCTATCTCCCATAGAGTCTATTTCCCATAGAAGAGCTAAAGGGTCGGTCAGGAAATCGATCCCCAATAGATGAGCTTAAGGGTTGGTTAGGGAGTCTATCTTTCTCCCATAGACGAGCTGAAGGGCCGATCTATCTACCAGTGACGAGATGGAATCTATTAGCTATAGACTAGATTTGGAGAGCTGGTCAGGAAGCCTATCTCCCATAGACGAGCTGTAGGCTTGCTCAGAACATCTTTCTCCCATAGACGAGCTGGAGGCCCGCTCTATGGGAAAATATCTCCCATAGACGAGCGGAAGGCCCGGTCTATTTAGGGAGTCTATCTCCCATAGACGAGCTGAAGGTCCGCTCTCTTGGAGTCGAAGTCGAGCAGGAGGTCCTGGGAGTCTACGTTTTATAGACGAGCAGGAGGTCCTGGGAGTCTACATTTCATAGACGAGCAAAGGTCCTGGAAGTCTATTTCCATAGACGAGTTGGAGGGCCGGAATGGGGTTGTTTACTTCATAGACGAGCTGAAGGGCCTGTCAGAGAGTATATGTCTCATAGACGAGCAGAAGGGTTGGCCAGGGAGTCTATGTCTCATAGACAAGCAGAAGGGCCGGCAAGGGAGTCTACGTTTCATAGACGAGCAGGAGGACCTGGGCATCTACGTTTCATAGACGAGCAGGAGGTCCTGTCAGTCTACGTTTCATATACTAGCGGACCTACTGCTCGCAGTCTACATTTCATAGACGAGTTGGAGGTCCAGGGAGTCTATGTCTCATAGACGAACAGGAGGTTCAGGGAGCCTATGTCTCATAGACGAGCAGGAGGTCCAGGGAGTCTATGTCTCATAGACGAACAGGAGGTTCTGGCAGTCTACATTTCATAGACGAGCAGGAGGTTCTGGGAGTTTATGTCTCATAGACGAACAGGAGGTCCTGGCAGTCTACGTTTCATACACGAGCTAAAGGTCCGGGCAGTATACATTTCATAGTTGAGTTAAAGGTCCTGGAAGTCTATTTCCATAGACGAGTTGGAGGTCCAGGGAGTCTATGTTTCATAGCCGAGCAGGAGGTCCTCTGAGTCTACGTTTCTTCGACGAGATAGTGGTCCTGGAAGTCTACATTTCAGAGACGAGCTGGAGGTCGGTATGGGGTTGTTTACTTCATAGGTTGTTTATATAGTATATCCATAGACGAGCAGAAGGGCCGGCAAGAGAGTCTATGTTTCATAGACGAGCTGAAGAGCTGGTCAGGAAGTCTATATCTCATAGATAAGCTGGAGGGCCGATTAGGGACTCTATTTCCATAGACGAAACTTTAGACGAGTTGTAGGGCCAGATGTCGAGCTGTTGCACCAGTGGTCGAACTGTAGGGCCAGAAGCCGAGCTGTAGGTCAGAAGTCGAGCTGTAGGTTCAGTAGTCCAGCTGTTGGGGCATTAGTCAGGCTGTAGATCCAGTAGTTAGGCTATTGGGCCAGTGGTCGAGCTGTAGGGTCAGTATTAGACCTGTAGGACCAGTAGTAGAGCTGTAGGACCAGTAACCGAGCTCTAGGGCTAGTAGTCGAATTGTTGGGCCAGTAGTCGAGCTGTAGAACAAGCAACCGAGTTGTAGGGACAGTAGTCGTGTTTTAGGACCAAAAGTCGATCGGAAGATCCAATAGTCAAGCTGTGTAGGCAGTTGTGGGGCTTTAGACCAGTAGTCGAGCTGTAGGGCCAGTAGTTGGGCGGAAGATCCAGTAGTCGAGCTGTAGAGTCCGTAGTCAAACTGTATGTCCAGAAGTGTACCTGCAGAGTCAATGCTCGTGCTATGGAGCCAGTAGTCGAGCTCTAGACCCAGTTGTCAAGTTGTAGAACCAATAGTCAAGCCATAGGGCCAGTATTCGAGTTGTAGGTCCAGTAGTCAAGCTTTGAGCCATCAGTCTCTCTAGGTCGTGAGCTGCAGGTCGAATAGTCGGGCTATTGTCAAGAAGTCAGCCTGTCTTGCCATTAGTCGAGGTCAAATGCCACAAAGCAAGCTGAAATGCTGTAAAATGATGTAGAGCTATAGGTCCAGTGGTCGGTCGAGCTGAAATGCCAGTTGTAGCGCTGTAGGGCCAATTATTGTAACAGAGATCCTAAAGGCCAATTACTCATTCCTCACAGATTTTCTGAAGGTCCATTTTCTGACCAATCTTTTTTAATTGTTGTTTAACATTCAGTGCCCCATATGCCGCAGCTCATTGATGTTGAAATATTTGTTTGTATATTTTTTGAGAGGGTAGTATATACCCTCCTATATAGACGTATGTATGTATGTATGTGTGTGTGCATATTTTCGCATTTCTGCTTCAATGTGGCAATTTTGAAACAAACAATCTCGGCGTATATGAATGCATATTCATAGCATTCAAACAACCTACCTTCCAACCGGTCGATGAAGGTAGTTGGGCTAGCTACTCCGAGTTGTTGTTGTAGTTGTTGTTGCTTCGTTGCATGATTTTTGGGGGGTAAATTTAATTAATATTAAAGTTGTGTTTTGTTTTGCGAAGGCGTTTTGATATTTTATGTAAATGTTTTTCTAATTTGGATTTCGCCGAAGAAGCAGGGGGCTATGCCGAAGAAGCCATAGCCTCCACTTGGCCGAGGGCTGAGGGCTGAGGGCTGAGGGCTGCTGCTGATGTTGTTGAGTTTCGGGGGCCACAAAACAAGGTTAACAATGTTGGAATTTCTACATTTTACGCCCAAGGGCCATCCATAGCTGATGCATGATGAGGTGTGGATATTTGTGTGAGCGGAAAATTAAGTTTGGATTCGTGCGGTAATGCAACACAAGTTTCGAAATAGCAACACTTGTTATTATTATAATTTTTTTCAAATCGATTAATTCAAATATGTGTTGAGTGGAGTTGCGGAGAAAATTAATTTTCACTCATTTGCACGAAGAGGCATAAAAAATGAAAATTTTTCTAGGGTTCCTTTTTAGGGACTTCCTGGTCCTTAGACTCACAGAAGAATATTTTTTCAGGATTTAAAAAAAAAATAATAATTTTGGGATAATCTGAGAGAGACAATTTTAAAGATTTGCTCTGATTGCATCTGATTTGGGATTCTTTAATATATTTTTTTTTCCTATAAATATCCTGGTTCAGATTCTGTAGAGAATACTTGCCATACAGAACAACTACTGATCCCACAACTCGACTGCTGCTTCTGCAACTCGACTACCGGCTATGAAACTCATCTATTGGCCCAAAATCTCGCCTACCGGCTTTACAGCTCGAATACTGTCCCTGCAGCACCACTACTGGTCCATAGTTTCTCTACGGACCCTACGGCTCGACTGTAGGTCTAACAGCTCGACTACTAGACCTACAGCTCAACTACTAGACCTACAGCACGAATACGGGTCCCACAGCTATACTATTGCCCAACAGCTCGACCACTGCCTCTACAGATCGATCGCAGCGTCAACAGTTCAACTTCTGGCCGAACAGTTGATTACTGGTCTTACTGCCCAATTACTAGATCGTGGGCTCGACTTCTAGCCCTAGATCTCGATGACTGGTCCTATAACTCCACTACTGCCCCTACAGCTCAACTACGAGCTCTAGGGCTAGACTGCTGACCTTTAGCTCCAGGACTAGTACTACAGGACAATTGGTCGGTCCTACAGCTTGACTACTTGTCCCACAGCTTCTCTACTTAAACTACAGCTAGACAACTGGTCAATCGGCTTGATGATACTGATTGATACTTCTTCCAATCATGGGTCATACTGTCCGACTTTTACTCCCGTAGCTGGTCTCACTGCTCGATTACTAGCTTCGTAGCTCGGCTACCTGGTCCTGAAATCGACAGCCCGACTACTGACCTACGAATTCTGTACTGGCCCTGCAGCTCGACTAATGGTCCCTCATCTCGACTGCTGGTCCTACAGCTCGACTAATGTCCCTAAAAATCGACTATCGGCCAACGTTTCGACTATTGGCCCTACAGCTTGACCACTGGTCTTTCAGCTCGACTACTGGCCTACAGCTCGACCACTAGTTCTTCAGCTTCTCTACTGGTGCTGCAACTCGACTACTGGTCCCTTAGCTCGACTTCTAGTCCTTCTGCTACTTCCACAGTTCGGCTACAGCTCAACTTCTGGCCCATCGTCTCGACTATTGACCAACTGCTTCTCTGCTGGCCCTACTACCCGAAAACTGGTCCCATAGCTCGACCCCAGCTCCTAGAGCTCGACTACTGGTTCTAAAAGTCAAGTACTGGTCCTACAGTTCTTCAACTGCTCCTATAGTCGGCTTCTAGTCCCGTAGCTGAAGCTGTTTTTAAAGCTCGATTTCTACCTTCATAGCCTGTCTACCGGTCCTATAGCTCGACTACTGCCCCTTCAACTGTTCTGCTCGCCTTCTACCTCGATTACTAACCCTATATCTTGACTGTTGGTCCTTTAGCCTGACTTTTGGCCCCACAGCTTGATTACTAGGCCTACAGGTGGCTCAGCTCGTATCTGACCCTCCAGCTATGGAAAACTTCTAGTACATTCAGGTCATCTATGTAAATTAACACCCAGTAGCTTCAGCTCCTCTATGAGACATAGACTCCCCGACGGGCTGCCCATCAGCTCGTCTATGAGACATAGACTCCCCGACGGGCCGGCCCTTCAGCTCGTCTATGGGACATAGACTCCCAGGACCTCCTGCTCGTCTATGAGACATAGACTCCCAGTACCTCCTGCTCGTCTATGAGACATAGACTCCCAGTACCTCCTGCTCGCCTATGAGACATAGACACCCAGGACCTCCTGCTCGTCTATGAAGATAGACACCCAGGACCTCCTGCTCGTCTATGAAGATAGACTCCCAGGACCTCCTGCTCGTCTATGAGACATAGACTCAGTGACCGGCCGGCCCTTCAGCTCTTCTATGAGACATAGACTCCCAGGATCTCCTGCTCCTTTATGAAATATAGACTCCCAGGACCTCGTGCTCCTCTATGAATCATTGACTCCCAGGACCTCCTCTCGCTCTCTTTTTCTCTGAGACCAAAATTTATTACCAAACACTTATCTTTCCATTAAGGAAATTATATTTATTCTCCCCGAAATAGAAACAAAGAAACCCATTGACAAATATTTCTTTGTCATACCCCTTTCCCCCTTCCCCAGGTCCCCACCCTTGAAACGTTTACCTTGACAAAAGCGTATAACTATCGTAATGACACTTTATAACCACTTGGCAAATATTTGACCCAACCCCCTCTCACCTCTCTCCCCAAGAAATGCCATTAAAAAAAATAAAACTATTTTTGGGGGGAGGGTGGTAGAGGGTCGACCAATGTCTGGAGAATGTCAAAAAAAAAGACTAACCAAATATTCAACTCATCACGTAGACCCGACGCTGGGCTGAAAGGTGGGTTATTGTCCGCATTGACAAATAACCGCATAACCTTCAGAAAGAAAGTGGTCTTATTTATGGATTTGGTGCGGTTGAAAGTGAAACAATAAAAATGAATTGGAAAACCGTGACAAGCGTCAATTTGGAGGAGCCAAGTGCGACAGCAACCTCGGTTCTGCCGCAGAATGTCTTTATAATCAAAGGCGAAGAAAATTTGGATTGAAGTGTGGACAAGCTGGGGAGTGAAATTAGGTTGCCACCAAATCAAAAAGGCTAAACAACGTACACACGCTAACACACCCACCCGCCTATCATCGGCAGGGCCAGACACACACACACATACACTCACATACAAATGGGCCATGTCAAATGGAGCGGAAATAAAAATGAAATCAACTAATAGAGTTATAACACGTTATGACGGGAAATGTAATATGTCACACAAGGACCCCTCGCTCTCTATCATGCTCTCCCACTCTCTCCCAAACACACACAGCCACCAAGAGAACCTCAAATAGTTTTCATTCGAAAACTCCCATTAACAGGCAATGAAAGAGAGTGAAGAACTGAATGACTGACTGAATAAAGGGTGTGTTTTATCGTTTAATTTTTATGTGCCGAAATTGTCGGCCGGTTAAAAGCTTGAATAGGCTCTGGAATGCCAGAAAAAAAATAGAATGGCTCATAAAATCAACCCTTTCCCACCTAAGGAAAAAAAATCCTAAAAATAAAATGAATGGCCTTTGAGTGGCGGATGACATTTATAATCGCCAAATTCACACGGAATTTCCATAGCATATCTTAAGGCTGTGGTGTCATGGTGTTAATTTGTAGCATAGTTTTAACGTCAATAGGTGATGGGATAATAGAAAGCTTGCGGAGGAGGTAAAGGTGGTGGCTTAGCAGGGCGTTGGAAATACAATTTCATTAATTGAATTGTAACACCATTTGATGATTAATTTCGTTGAATATTTCGGTAATTTCTTAGAGGGTTGTTATGGTTATTTTGTGGGGCGATGGTAGATTAAATTGAAGGGCACTAGATGAGAATTTGAAAAGAAATTAGATTTTATTATAAGAACACTGGTTCGATAATAAATTGAGAGATTTCCAGGGAATATCAATTATTTTAAAAAGGTCAAAAGGCTAAAGGAAAGGTTCCTGGCAGGACATTCTAAAAAAAAAAAAAAAAAAAAACAATATATCGTCCACCACATTGTGTGAAGGATATTATGTCTTCTTTTATGAGACATAGACTCACTGACGGGCCCTTCAGCTCGTCTATGAGACATAGACACACTGACCGGCCGGTCGGCCCTTCAGCTCGTCTATGAGACATAGACTCACCGACGGGCCCTTCAGCTCGTCTATGAGACATAGACTCACTGACGGTCCAGCCCTTCAGCTCGTCTATGAGACATAGACTCACTGACGGTCCAGCCCTTCAGCTCGTCTATGAGACATAGACTCACTGACGGTCCAGCCCTTCAGCTCGTCTATGAGACATAGACTCACCGACGGGCCCTTCAGCTCGTCTATGAGACATAGACTCACTGACGGTCCAGCCCTTCAGCTCGTCTATGAGACATAGACTCACTGACGGTCCAGCCCTTCAGCTCGTCTATGAGACATAGACTCACTGACGGGCCGGCCCTTCAGCTCGTCTATGAGACATAGACTCACTGACGGGCCGGCCCTTCAGCTCGTCTATGAGACATAGACTCACTGACGGGCCGGCCCTTCAGCTCGTCTATGGAACATAGACTCACTGACCGGCCAGCCCTTCAGCTCGTCTATGGAACATAGACTCACTGACCGGCCAGCCCTTCAACTCGTCTATGAGACATAGACTCACTGACCGGCCAGCCCTTCAGCTCGTCTATGAGACATAGACTCACTGACGGGCCCTTCAGCTCGTCTATGAGACATAGACTCACTGACGGGCCCTTCAGCTCGTCTATGAGACATAGACTCACTGACGGGCCCTTCAGCTCGTCTATGAGACATAGACTCACTGACGGGCCCTTCAGCTCGTCTATGAGACATAGACTCACTGACGGGCCCTTCAGCTCGTCTATGAGACATAGACTCACTGACGGGCCCTTCAGCTCGTCTATGAGACATAGACTCACTGACGGGCCCTTCAGCTCGTCTATGAGACATAGACTCACTGACGGGCCCTTCAGCTCGTCTATGAGACATAGACTCACTGACGGGCCCTTCAGCTCGTCTATGAGACATAGACTCACTGACGGGCCCTTCAGCTCGTCTATGAGACATAGACTCACTGACGGGCCCTTCAGCTCGTCTATGAGACATAGACTCACTGACGGGCCCTTCAGCTCGTCTATGAGACATAGACTCACTGACGGGCCCTTCAGCTCGTCTATGAGACATAGACTCACTGACGGGCCCTTCAGCTCGTCTATGAGACATAGACTCACTGACGGGCCCTTCAGCTCGTCTATGAGACATAGACTCCCTGACCGGCCGGTCCTTCAGCTCGTCTATGAGACATAGACTCACTGACGGGCCCTTCAGCTCGTCTATGAGACATAGACTCACTGACCGGCCGGCCTGCCCTTCAGCTCGTCTATGAGACATGGACTCCCTAGACTTCTAGCTCGTCTATGAAACATAGACTCACTGACTGGTCATTCAGATCGTCTATGAGACATAGACTCCCTGGACCTTTAATTCGTCTGTGGACCAGTTTTTACCAATTTTCCATATATTTTTGCGAGGGAATTGAAACATGAATTTAAATATTTGATATTTAAGGAAAAAAAATCGCTATTCCTATTTTTAACTTTCTAAGTTTTACCAATTTTAGGACCTCATAGTCTCTACTGCTCATCCTCTGTAGGAAAAATAATTTTTAAATTATTTGTTCTCTAAATTCAATAAAATATATTAATTTAGAAATCCAGATTTAGTGTCCCAGTTCCCTGAAAAAATAGGAATGCTGTTCAGTCATTCATGAAAAAATGCATTCTGCGATAATACTTCAAGCCAGCCTTTTTGGACTTTGAGTAGAGTTAAATTCCCGTAGAAATTTTTCCAAGGGTTCTGATGACCCTTATAAATATACCGAATACGTCACGTCAACAGTCATACGCACCAGGGAACTGAAAGATAAGAAAGGTAGTGAATAGTTGATTTTTAAACAAACAAGTAAAAAACTGTATGTTCGGCGGGGCCTCCAACATTTGGAAAAAATTTGGCAATTTTCAAAAAAAAAAAAAAACTTTAAAAATTCTGCTAAAATCTTTAAAAATATCGAATGTAGCCGTATTTTAGGGTCTATACGTCGAAGTGGATCTGCATAGGCAACTTTTGTGATAAGGCGTTACAATATTCAAATGCGAAACTTGAAATAAAAAATTTGGTGAAAAATATCGCTAAAATCATCAAAATACCGAATATAGGGAGGTACCATGGGGGTTATAATAAGTGGACCTGTACAGACAATCTTCTGTCATAGGCTGTAGTATCCATTACGAACTTCAGCAAACCAAATTTGAAAATTTTCCTTTGAAAAAAATATCGCTAAAATCATCAAAATACCGAATATAGGATGGTACAGTTATGTGGGGGCTTTACGAAGAGGTGGACCTGCACAGACAATTTTCTGTCTTAGGCTGTAGTACCCATTACGAACTTCAAATACCAAATTTTAAACAATTCCTGTGAATAGAATTATTAGAATTATCAAAATACCAAATATCGGGATGTATCGTTATATGGGTGCTATACAAAGACTTGGATCTGCACAGACAATTTTCTGTCGTAGGCTGTAGTATTCATTACGAACTTCACATACTAAATTTAAAATAGTTCCGGTAAATAATGTCGCTAAAATCATCAAAATATCGAATATCGGGAGGCACCGTTATATGGTGGCTATACGAAGACGTGGACCTTCACAGACAATTTTCCGTCTTAGGCTGTAGCATCCATTGCGAACTTCAAATACCAAATTTGAAGCAATTCTGGTGAAAAATGTCGCTGAAATCATCAAAATACCGAATATCGGGAGGTACTGTTATATGTAGGCTATACCAACACGTACCATACCAAAAATTCTGCAGACATAATACACATTTGATTAAAATTTTATTAACCTACTTCATTTCGTTCGGAAGCTAGAGTGATTTCCACAGACGGACAGACGGACGGACATTGCTAAATCGACATACTTTGTGGGGTCTAAAATGTATATTTCGAGGTGTTACAAACGGAATGACAAACTTAATATACCCTCCATACTATATATGGTGGAGGGTATAAAAACGACAAAAAAAGTCCCATATTGAGGGTCGAGGGAATTATAGGTGATTTTGGATTTTGTTTTAAGTCAAATATCCGGATATCCGGGTCCGACAGCTAGAAAACACCCCTCTCGGGCACCCAGATTCCCGAAAGTAGCGGGAATCTGTAATAAAGATAATTCGAGAGTTTTTCTAAACTAGAGTCCTTTCGATTTGCCGGGACAAATAAACATGGACTTCAAAAAAAAAAAAAAATAAATAAATAAATAAATAAATAAATTATAAAATAAAAAATGTTTTTTTTTTCGAAACTTCGGATTAAGAAAGGATAATATTTTTTAAGGGTTAGTTAACGTGGATTTAAAAAAAAAATTTGTATTAAGGACTTTCAGAGCACTCATAGCGAATATCTTAAAGGAAATTTTTTTTTATAAATATTTATTTAAAGATCAATCGGAGCCGGTATTCATTATTTCTTAGAGGCCCATATTATCGGCTAATATTTTCCCTTAACTTTTTTACAGCCCAAAATTTTTTTCTGTTGCCAAAAAAAATTCCGCTAAATTTTTTAATGGATTTTCTTAATATTTATACCCTACAACACTATGTGTTGGGGGTATTATAAGTTTGATTGGGCCAGAATTTATGTAACACCTCGAAATATTGGTTTCCCATATAGGAAAGTATATATGGATCTTCCTAGCTCGCCGAGCTGATTCGATCAAGCTATGTATGTCCGTCCGTCCGTCTGTCCGTCTGTCTGTCTGTCCATGTTAATTTGTAATCACTCTACAGGTCGCAATTATGACCCGATCTTCACGAAATTTAGAATGGAGGTGGGGCTTAGGTCAGAATAGAACCCTATTTCTTTTGGAGATGATCGCATAGTATTTAGGGGTTGAAATGGACCAAATACTGAAAAAATGTCGGATTTTGCAGTAGCTATACAGGTCGCAATTATGGACCAATCGACGCGGAATTTCGCATGTAGCTAGAGTTTAGGGCGGGGAAGAAGCCTACCAATTTGGGTGGTCATCGGATAATATTTAGCGGGTAAAATCGACCATATATTTTGTGTTGAAAAAATTCAAAATTTTTCATTAAATCGCGAATATTTTAAATACCGGCGAAATCATAAAGCCATGACAAGGTTACTTCTGACCTTTACAATGATGTTAACATCCAACAAATCGGATATATAGCAAAATATGTGCGATATATATGTCTATCAAAGAAGATATGCTTGAAAGATCTCATATATGTCGAGAACGGCTGAACTGATTTCGACAGTTCTCATTAATTCAGAATGGCCTCTTGGCAGGAAAGAAAAAACGTCTAAAAAAATCGCATAAAAATATCTCTCTAAAGAGGAAAATATTGATTTTGAAAAATTTTCTCATATTTTTTCCCAAAAAATTCCGCTAAGTTTTTAATGGATTTTCTTAATATTTTTTTGTTTTTGTTTTTGTATTTTTTTTTTTTTTTTTTTTTTTTTTGGTTTTTTCAATTTCAAAACTATTTCCCATTGAGTAACCACATTTGATGGCCTTAAAATCCATTATTTTCAATGCTCAGTGATAAGGAGGACATGGGCTGAATGTGAATCTGTTTTTTTTTTTTTTTTTTTTTTTTTTTTGGGGGGGGGGCGAGGTTTTATCCGACTTCTTCAAGCCATGCTTATGCCATAGTTACTGATTATTAACCCAATTTAATTTCATTTTATTATACGCTTTAACAAACACAATAATAATCAAGTCAGTGGCGATGGGTCAAAAACAACAACAACAAAAACCATGACACAAAAAACAACAACGGCAAGAGCAACAAAAACACCAGCAACAACATTGACAGCCCCATCTCCATAACCAAAGGCAAAACATAGATGTTGCAGCAGCAGCAACAGCAACAAAACCAACACCAACAGCTAAACAACAGCAACATGAAATGAGGCAAAAATCTCCATGGACTTATGATGCCTGGTGCGGCAGACATCAGCTTCCCGTTGGTCCCGGCTTGATAGCTGGCAAATGTTGTTGGGTCTTTGTTATTGCTGTTGGTAGCTGCTGCTGGTGCTGTTGTTGTTGTTTTTGTTGATATTATTGTTATCGTCCTCGTCGTTGATGCCTTCAACTATGAATTGTTTGGAAGATGTGAAACTACAACCACGTAGTGAACTTTATTACCCACACCAGCAGCAGAGAGAGAGAACTAGTCATGCAGACAGCCAGCCATCCGACCAGCCAGGCATTTTCCAACCAACCATCCAACCAGCCATCCAGTCAGTCGAACAGCCAGCCATCCAGCCAGGACTGTTGTTTTAGCAGAGGAAAATGTTTGCCAGCAAGTGTTTGTGTCTACAAGAGCGAGAAGAGACGAGAGCGAGAAGAGGCGGGAGAGAGAGTAGTTTCTGCTGTTGTTTTTGGTTGTTGTCTCTGCAATGCACTTTCATGCGTGCCATTATATCTTTGTTTGCCAAGGATGTTAGTGAGTGTGTGCGTGTGTGTGGCTTAATGGTGGTCGATGATTGTGGTGGGGTAAGGGGTGGGGATGATGGCGAACTTGTCTATCTCTCTCTCTCTGGGTGTTAGTTCTAGAGATGATGTTGTTTTCAACATCATTTGTGTGGAAGCTCTTGGATATGTTTGTAGATGTGTGTCTGTGTGTGTATGTTTGTCTGTCTGTCTAGTTTGTGCCCTCCAGCTATTTTGTTCAAGCTCAACATTGCATCGCACCAAGCAGAACTTTCTCCGGCAACAAAATTATTATTTTTGTTTTTGTTTTTTTTTTTTTGCTGTTGCAGATTGGGGTTATGTTCATTTCTTCATTTCGATTTTTAAGTTTTCGTTGTTGGTTTTTGTTGGTTTTGCTGTTATTTTTATACCCTCCACCATAGTATGGAGGGTATATTAAGTTTATCATTCCGTTTGTAATACCTCGAAATACAAATTTTCGACCCCACAAAGTATTGATTGATCAGCACAAAATTCTATGTCGATTTCCCTCCGTCTGTCCGTCTGTGGAAATCTCACCAGCTTCCGAACGAATGGAAGTAGATTGATAAAATTTTGCCCAAATGTATGTTATGTCTGCAGGACCTTTAATATTGAAAATTGGCCATTAATATTGAAACGTGGGTCTAATTTTGGTATAGCCTCCATATAATGGTACCTCCCGATATTCGGTATTTTAATTATTTTATGGACATTTTTTCGACAGAATTGTTTCAAATTTGGCATTTGAAGTTCGTAATGGATACTACAGCCTAAGACAGAAAATGAGCCATGTAGGTCCAAGCCTTCGTATAGCCCCCATATAACGGTACCTCCCGATATTCGGTATTTTGATGATTTTAGCGACATTATTCACCGGAGTTGTATCAAATTTGGCATTTGAAGTTCGTAATGGATACTACAGCCTAAGACAGAAAATGAGCCATGTAGGTCCAAGCCTTCGTATAGCCCCCATATAACGGTACCTCCCGATATTCGGTATTTTGATGATTTTAGCGACATTATTCACCGGAGTTGTATCAAATTGGCCATTTGAAGTTCGTAATGGATACTACAGCAGAAGACAGAAAATTGTCTGTGAAGCTTCACGTTTTCGTATAGCCCCTATGCAACGGTACCTCCCGATATTCGGTATTTTGATGATTTTAGCGACATTATTTATCGGAATTGTTTCAAATTTGGTATCTGATGTTCCTAATGGATACTACAGCCTAAGACAGAAAATTCTCTGTGCAGGTCCACGTTTTCATAGAGCCCCCATATAACGGTACCTCCCGATATTCTGTATTTTGATTAGTTTAGCGACATTGTTCACCGGAATTGTTTCAAATTTGGCATTTGAAGTTCGTAATGGATACTACAGCCTAAGACAAAACATTGTCTGTGAAGGTTCACGCCTTCGTATAGCCTCCGTATAACGGTACCTCCCGATATTCGGTATTTTAATTATTTTATGGACATTTTTTCGCCAGAATTGTTTCAAATTTGGCATTTGAAGTTCGTAATAGATACTACAGCCTAAGACAAAAAATTGTTTGTGAAGGTTCACGTTTTCGTATAGCCCCTATGCAACGGTACCTCCGATATTCGGTATTTTGATGATTTTAGCGACATTATTCACCGGAGTTGTATCAAATTTGGCATTTAAAGTTCGTAATGGATACTACAGCTTAAGACATAAAATTGTCTGTGAAGGTTCACGTTTTCGTATAGCCCCCATATAACGGCACCTCCCGATATTCGGTATTTTGATGATTTTAGCGACATTATTCACCGGAGTTGTATCAAATTTGGTATTTGAAGTTTGAAATGGATACTACAGCCTAAGACAGAAAATTGTCTGTGAAGGTTCACGTTCTCGTATAGCCTCCATATAACCGTACCTCCCGATATTCGGTATTTTAATTATTTTATGGACATTTTTTCGACAGAATTGTTTCAAATTTGGGTCCAAGGTCCATGTAGGTCCAAGCCTTCGTATAGCCCCCATATAACGGTACCTCCCGATATTCGGTATTTTGATGATTTTAGCGACATTATTCACCGGAGTTGTATCAAATTGGCCATTTGAAGTTCGTAATGGATACTACAGCCTAAGACAAAAAATTGTCTGTGAAGGTTCACGTTTTCGTATAGCCCCTATGCAACGGTGCCTCCCGATATTCGGTATTTTGATGATTTTAGCGACATTGTTCACCGGAATTGTATCAAATTTGGTATTTGAAGTTTGAAATGAATACTACAGCCTAAGACAAAAAATTGTCTGTGGAGGTTAACGTTCTCGTATAGCCCCTATGCAACGGTACCTCCCGATATTCGGTATTTTGATGATTTTAGCGACATTATTCACCGGAGTTGTATCAAATTTGGTATTTGAAGTTTGAAATGGATACTACAGCCTAAGACAGAAAATTGTCTGTGAAGGTTCACGTTCTCGTATAGCCTCCATATAACCGTACCTCCCGATATTCGGTATTTTAATTATTTTATGGACATTTTTTCGACAGAATTGTTTCAAATTTGGGTCCAAGGTCCATGTAGGTCCAAGCCTTCGTATAGCCCCCATATAACGGTACCTCCCGATATTCGGTATTTTGATGATTTTAGCGACATTATTCACCGGAGTTGTATCAAATTGGCCATTTGAAGTTCGTAATGGATACTACAGCCTAAGACAAAAAATTGTCTGTGAAGGTTCACGTTTTCGTATAGCCCCTATGCAACGGTGCCTCCCGATATTCGGTATTTTGATGATTTTAGCGACATTGTTCACCGGAATTGTATCAAATTTGGTATTTGAAGTTTGAAATGAATACTACAGCCTAAGACAAAAAATTGTCTGTGGAGGTTAACGTTCTCGTATAGCCCCTATGCAACGGTACCTCCCGATATTCGGTATTTTGATGATTTTAGCGACATTATTCACCGGAGTTGTATCAAATTTGGTATATGAAGTTCGTAATGGATACTACAGCCTAAGACAGAAAATTGTCTGTGAAGGTTCACGTTCTCGTATAGCCTCCATATAACCGTACCTCCCGATATTCGGTATTTTAATTATTTTATGGACATTTTTTCGACAGAATTGTTTCAAATTTGGGTCCAAGGTCCATGTAGGTCCAAGCCTTCGTATAGCCCCCATATAACGGTACCTCCCGATATTCGGTATTTTGATGATTTTAGCGACATTATTCACCGGAGTTGTATCAAATTGGCCTTTTGAAGTTCGTAATGGATACTACAGCCTAAGACAAAAAATTGTCTGTGGAGGTTAACGTTCTCGTATAGCCCCTATGCAACGGTACCTCCCGATATTCGGTATTTTGATGATTTTAGCGACATTATTCACCGGAGTTGTATCAAATTTGGTATATGAAGTTCGTAATGGATACTACAGCCTAAGACAGAAAATTGTCTGTGAAGGTTCACGTTCTCGTATAGCCTCCATATAACCGTACCTCCCGATATTCGGTATTTTAATTATTTTATGGACATTTTTTCGACAGAATTGTTTCAAATTTGGCATTTGAAGTTCGTAATGGATACTACAGCCTAAGACAGAAAATGAGCCATGTAGGTCCAAGCCTTCGTATAGCCCCCATATAACGGTACCTCCCGATATTCGGTATTTTGATGATTTTAGCGACATTATTCACCGGAGTTGTATCAAATTGGGCATTTGAAGATCGTAATGGATACTACAGCCTAAGACAAAAAATTGTCTGTGAAGGTTCACGTTTTCGTATAGCCCCTATGCAACGGTGCCTCCCGATATTCGGTATTTTGATGATTTTAGCGACATTGTTCACCGGAATTGTATCAAATTTGGTATTTGAAGTTTGAAATGAATACTACAGCCTAAGACAAAAAATTGTCTGTGGAGGTTAACGTTCTCGTATAGCCCCTATGCAACGGTACCTCCCGATATTCGGTATTTTGATGATTTTAGCGACATTATTCACCGGAGTTGTATCAAATTTGGTATATGAAGTTCGTAATGGATACTACAGCCTAAGACAGAAAATTGTCTGTGAAGGTTCACGTTCTCGTATAGCCTCCATATAACCGTACCTCCCGATATTCGGTATTTTAATTATTTTATGGACATTTTTTCGACAGAATTGTTTCAAATTTGGCATTTGAAGTTCGTAATGGATACTACAGCCTAAGACAGAAAATGAGCCATGTAGGTCCAAGCCTTCGTATAGCCCCCATATAACGGTACCTCCCGATATTCGGTATTTTGATGAGTTTAGCGACATTGTTCACCGGAATTGTTTCAAATTTGGCATTTGAAGTTCGTAATGGATACTACAGCCTAAGACAGAAAATTGTCTGTGCAGGTCCACGTCTTCGTATAGCCCCATATATGGGGGTACCTCCCGATATTCGGTATTTTAATTTTATCAACATTATAACCGATTTTTTTTAAGTTCGCATTTGAATATTCTAATGGCTTATGACAAATGTTACCTACGCAGGTTCGTCATATAGACCCTAATATAATAGCTACATTCGGTATTTTTAAGATTTTAAAAGCATTTTAACGGAATTTTTTTTTTTTTTTTTGAGAATTGCCAAATTCGTTCCAAATGGTGGAAGGTATTTAAAGTTCGATCCGGCCGAACTTACAGCTTTTTTACTTGTTTTTTTTTTTTTTTTTGTTTTTCCTTTTTTCACTTTTCCCTTTTTTTCGTTGATCCCCGTGTCATCCCCTTGCCTGCAGCTGTAAGGAGACGTTGCAACTTTATTTTTCCTAAATTAACTTGGTTTGTATGCTGGCATGTCTAAACTGTGATGTGTGAGAGTCTGTGTGTGTGATAGTGTGTCTGTGTGTGTGAAAAGCCCCCAAAAACTGCCTTAACTCTTGCCATCGCTCAGGGATGATTAAGTGAAGATATTTTCTGAGCTAACATGCCGCAAATGATTGAAACGAGGTAATGAAGGGAAGTTATGTTTTCTTCATCATTGCGAAATGAGTTCGGAAAGTTGCATGATTTTTGGGAGATCGATTTCCGAGAGGGTAAGGATTTCAGGAAGGGAGAAGGATTTCAGGGAGGGTAAGGATTTCAGGGAGTGAGAAGGATTTCAGGGAGGGTGAGGATTTCAGGGAGGGTGAGGATTTCAGGGAGGGAGAATGATTTTAGGGAGGGAGAAGGATTTCAGGGAGGGAAAGGATATTCAAATCTTGTCTCGTTACACTTTTTGGTATCGAATTCAATTCCCTCCATTTTGGATAAGGAATCGAGAAGGGGAAATCCTTGCCAAATCCAGTTAGGGACCACTTTTTGCTAATATAATTGAAAAACCAGCAAGGAAAAGTATATAGTCGGGCGGAGCCGACTATATGATACCCTACACCACTGTGGGTATTTAGTAGAGCTACCGCAACAAAAAAAATTTATATTGGGAATTTATGTGAAGTATCTCATGCCAACTACGAACCTTATTTGGATGCGGATCATGGCTTTAGAGAAGTCACAATTTGGGAACTATATCCAATTTTCAAAAAAATAATAATAATAAATCCGTTAAAATTGCTGTTGAAATCTTAAAAATAACAAATGTAGTAATATTAGGGTATATAGGACGACGTGGACCTGCATAGGCACCCTTTGCCATAAGCCATTAGAATATTCAAACGAAACTTGAAAAAAATCGGTGAATAATGTCGCTAAAATCATCAAAATACCGAATATCGGGAGGTACCGTTATATTGGGACTATACGAAGACGTGGACCGGTACAGACAACTTTCTATCTCAGGCTGCAGTATTCATTACGAACCTTAAATACCAAACTTGAAACAATTCCGACGAATAATGTAGCTTAAATCACCAAAATACCGAAAAAAGGGACGTACCGTTATGTGGGGGCTATACGAAGACTTGGACCCGCACAGGCAATTTTCTGTCATAGGCTCCATCCATTACGAACCTCAAATGCGAAATTTGAAACAATTGTGGTGAATAATGTCGCTAAAATCATCGAAATGGCGAATATCGGGAGGTACCGCTATATGGTGGCTATACGAAGATGTGGACCTGCACAGACAATTTTCTGTTATAGGCTGTAGTATTCGTTACGAACTTCAAATACCAAATCTGAAACAATTTCGATGAATAATGTCGCTTAAATCACCAAAATAACGAAAAAAGGGACGTACCGTTATATGAGGGCTATACAAAAACTTGGACCCGCACAGACAATTTTCTGTCATAGGCTGTAGTATTCATTATGAACTTCAAATACCAAATTTGAAATAGTTCCGGTAAAAAATGTCCCTAAAATCATTAAAATACCGAATATTGATAGGTACAGTTATGTGGGGGCTATACCAAAACGTGGACCTACATGACGCATTTTCCATACCTGCAGTCCTGCAGACATTTGCGTAAAATTTTACCAACTTACTTCATTTTGTTCAAAAGCTAGAATGATTTCCACAGACGGAGAGACGGACATCTATAAATCGACATAGAATTTTATACTGATCAAGAATATATACTTTGCGGGGTCTAAAATCTATATTTCGAGATGTTACAAATGAAAGGACAAACTTAATATACCCTATGGTGGAGGGTATAAAAATATATGAACCTATTTTCCCAAATTTGATTTACTTACTTCCAGACTTAATTATTCCGGAGGTGCCAAAAATCAGGTAATTTGACCTGATTGTAGTCATTTGGTGTACAATAAACCTGAAATCGTATAAACATATATATGAGAGCTATATCCAAATCTGAACCGATCTTGACAAAATTGTAAGCACTTTCTTCTGAGCTATATCTAATATCAGGCATCAAAGATTATTGTTGTGGAGTGCATATTACGCTTGTAAGTGACTTAAAAGCCCAAATCGGAGAAAACGTCCTTGGGACAAACAAATATTGTTGGAAAATCTCATTCCAATCGTATAATAAATGCGACCTGCAAGGTGCTCACAAAAATACATGGACGGAGCGACGGACAGACGAACTGACATGCATAAATCAACTCAAGAAAGTGATTCTATGAAGATCCCCAAAAGTAACAATGGATCCATTTCCTTCTTCATGTTACAAACAAATGCACAAATACATAACACCCGCCGATTCCCATAATTTTTCGTTAGGGAGGTGAAGTGGATAAAATTATTCAAATCTTGCCTTCTAAATATACCTAAAATAAATCAATGATCTCCTTTCATAAATTTTTAAAATGATATTCCACTTTTTTGAAATGGTGTTCAAATACCAGACTTAAAAGCCCAATATACTACTGTTAAAAGAGGATTTACATCCAAGCTACACTATATAATTATTTTCCAGCTTCCAACCTTAAGGTAAAAATCCAGTTCTGTTTGATACGAAAAATTCTGTGGAATATTTTTTTTTCATGGTAAGCAGATTTTTATCATTTAATTCCACGCCCTGAATATCTTGGGAAGGCTGTAAAAAATTATTAAAAAAAAGTCCTGAAGACCTTGGTAAGGTTTTAAAAAAAATTAAAAAATACCACCCATGAAGACCTTGGGTGTGTTGTAAAAAAATTTTAAAAAGTACACGCTCTGACGTTTTTGTTATGGCTGTAAAAAATTCTTTAAAAAATCCATGTCCTGAAGGTCTTGGGAAGGCTGTAAAAAATTCTTTGAAAAATCCACGCATTGGGATTTGGGAATTTTTTAAATATATATTCATAGAATTTTTTTATTTTATTTTAATTTAATTACAAAGTGTTTTTTTTTTTTTTTCATATATAGTGAAGGTTTTAATATATTTTAATTTTTAATATATATTTTTATTTTCAATGAATATTTTTTTGTTCTGTTGTTTTGTTGTTTACCTTTAAAATTTTATATGAAATTTTCTTATAATTTCCGGATAGATTTTATATAAATTTGTCAATGAACTGCATGGGTATATCGAAATTTTTTAATTTTAATAAGATTTTTATTTTTTCTATTAAAAATATAAATATATTTTGAATTATTTCAATTAAAACAATTTTCGCTGGCAATGGCGACCAATATATTGACTCATATCAAAAAAGTCATTATAGCACGAATTCTCATCCTAATAAAATCCAAAATGCCAAAATTATGGTTATTTTGGTTTGAAATTATAGCTGGTACCTTCAAAATATTGACAATAAGGAAGTACCTGCTTTATGTAGACTAAACCAAATAGGGGACCTATATTGAACATTTATTTTCAAAATAGAATGGAGGAATTAATCTGAAAATTCAATTTACTGTATATTTGGTTAAAAATTGTATTTGATTATTATTTCAAACTATTCAACGTCGGATTTTCCACTATGTGGAGAGTATATCTTGATGTGAATCAACATTTTTGAAATTCCAACCACTGAGAATCTCAGATGTCACATTTCCACTAATTTGGTTAAAAATTGTGACTGAAACCCTACAATTGCAAGCACCGATATTGCCAATGTTTTATGCCAATCATTCTTGATTCGAGACACAAGTCAGCTTTATAGGTGAGCCAGATGTCGGATTAATGGACGAAAAAAGGTCGCATCAACAGTGGAATCAGAGGACGCGCGAGCCTGTGCTGTGCTCTTTACGAGAGACACATATAGCTTCTGCAGGCCACTTTTGCATAAAAAATATTGAAAAATGCACGTTCTTTAATTACCTCAAAAAATAATTTTTAAAAATATCCACCTTCTGCAAATACTTCAAAAAAATGTTTTTTTTAAAAAGTTCACGTTCTGTAAATACTTCAAAAAATTTATTTTAAAAAATTGCATGTTCCGTAAATACTTTAAGAATAATTTAAAAAATCCACATTCCGTAAATACTTCAAAACTATTTTTTTTTAAATGCATGTTCCGGAAATGCCTGAAAAAAATATTTTTTTTAAAAATCCAAGTTCATTAAAATCTTCAAAAAATATTTTTAAAAAAATTCCAAGGTCAATAAATACTTTAAAGAATAATATTTAAAAAACCAAGTTTATTAAATACTTTAAAAAAATTAAATCAATTTTCATTAAATTTTTTAAATTTAATTAAAAAACACTTCTGTTGAGGATTTGAAAATTTTTTTAAAACACTCAAGTTTATAGAGGACTTGAACAAATAATTTTTAAAAAATCCAATGAAGACTTGAAAAATATTTAAAAAAATCACGTTCATTGAGGATTTGAAAAACAAAAATTAAAAAATTCACGTTCTTTGAGGATTTGAAAAAAATTAAAAAAATCACGTTCTTTGAGGATTTGAAAATTTTTTTAAAAAAATTTCCACCTTTATTGAGTATTTGAAAAAAAATTAAAAAATCCACGTTTATTGAGGATTTGAAAAAAAAATTAAAAATCCACGTTTATTGAGGACTTGAAAAAAAAATATATATATTTTTAAATCCACGTTCAGAAAATACTTCAAAAAATACTTTTTTAAAAAATCCACGTTTATTGAGGATTTCAAAAAATACTTTTTTAAAAAATCCAAGTTCCGTAAATACTTCAAAAAATACTTTTTTAAAAAATCCACGTTTATTGAGGATTTCAAAAAATACTTTTTTAAAAAATCCAAGTTCCGTAAATACTTCAAAAAATACTTTTTTAAAAAATCCACGTTTATTGAGGATTTCAAAAAATACTTTTTTAAAAAATCCAAGTTCCGTAAATACTTCAAAAAATACTTTTTTAAAAAATCCACGTTCCGCAAATACTTCAAAAAATACTTTTTTAAAAAATCCACGTTCCGTAAATACTTCAAAAAATACTTTTTTAAAAAATCCACGTTCCGTAAATACTTAAAAAAATACTTTTTTAAAAAATCCACGTTCCGTAAATACTTCAAAAAATACTTTTTTAAAAAATCCACGTTCGGTAAATACTTCAAAAAATATTTTATAAAAAATCCACGTTCGTAGATGTTTCAAAAAACATTTTTTTAAAAAATCCAAGTTCGTAAATGCTTCGAAAAAAAATATTTTTTTAAAAAAACCCGCAATTATTAATTACTTCAAAAATTATTTTTAAAAAATCTCCGTTAATTGTAGTTTTCAAATATTAATTTTTAAGAAATTACTTTAATTACTTCAGTTTTTTTTTTTTTTAATTCACGTTTATTGAGATCTTCAAAAACTTGTTTTAAAAATCCTAGATCATTATATACTACAAAAATTCACTAAGTGCCTTTGGAAGGATGCAAAAAAAAATCTTTAAAAGATCCAGTCCCAAAGGCCTTGAGAAGGCTGTAAGAAATTCTTTAAAAAAATCCACGTCTTAAGACCTTGGCTGACCTGTAAGGCCTAGAGGATGCTATAAAAATTCCTTAAAAATCCACGCCCTAAAGGACTTGGGAAGGCTGTAGAAAGAGAAAACTGTAGAAATATAGAATTTCTGAAGAAATTTACTTAGAATTTTTAAACATACTATTTTCAAGGACTTGGATCTTCTTGAGAATTTTCAAGTGATTTTTGAAGATTTTTTAAAGCCAACTTCAGAGTTGAATTGGTTTATTTAGGACTTGAAAAAATAACTTTTAAAAAATACTTTTTAAGAGACTCGGATCTTGAATTTGTTTATTCAGGACTTTTAAAAAATCCACGTTCATTAAATAATTAAAAAAAAATGATTTTTTTAAGTCCACATTCACTAAGTGCATTAAAAATCCAAGTTTTTTAAATAACCCAAAAATTATTTTAAAAAAATCTACGTTTTTTAAATATCCCAAAATAATAATTTTCGAAAAATCCCCGTTTTTTTATATATCCCAAAAAAAAAATTTTAAAAAATCCACATCTCCCAAAAAAAATAATTTTAAGAAACACATTTTTAAATGTCCCAAAAAATAATTTTTAAAAAAATTCACGTTTTTTAAATATCCAAAAAAAATTAATTTTTAAAAAAAATCCACATTTTTTAAATATCCCAAAAAAATAAAAAATCCACGTTTATTAAATATCCCAAAAAAAAATTTAAAAAAAAAATCACATTTTTTTTAAATATCCCAAAAAAATAATTTAAAAAACACATTTTTAAATGTCCCAAAAAATAATTTTTAAAATATCCACGTTTTTTAAATATCCCAAAAAAATTATTTAAAAAACACATTTTTAAATGTCCCAAAAAATAATTTTTAAAAAATCCACGTTTTTTAAATATCAAAAAAAATAAAAAAAAAACAAATATTTTAAATATCCCAAAAATATTTTTTAAAAAATCCACGTTTATTAAATATCCCAAAAATATTTTTTAAAAAATCCACGTTTATTAAATATCCCAAAAATATTTTTTAAAAAATCCACGTTTATTAAATATCCCAAAAAATAATTTTTAAAAAAATCCACGTTTTTAAATATCCAAAAAAAATATTTTTTAAAAAATCCACAGTTTTTAAATATCCCAAAAATTAATTTTTAAAACATCCACATTTTTTAAACATCCAAAAAAAAATAAAAAAAGAAAACACATTTTTTAAATATCCCAAAAAAATTATTTTTAAAATATTTACGTTTTTAAATATCAAAAAAATAATTTTTAAAAAAATTAATATTTTTTAAATATCCCAAAAAATAATTTTTAAAAAAATCCACGTTTTTATATATCCTAAAGAAATGATTTGTAAAAAATCCATGTTTTTTAAATATCTCAAAAAAAATTTAAAAATCCACGTTTTTAAATATCCCAAAAAAATATTTGTTTAAAAATCCACGTTTTTTAAATATCCCAAAAAATAATTTTTGAAAAATCCACGTTTATTAAAAAAACTCAACTTTTTTGTATTTCTTTTTGCGACCACACCTCCCTCGTTCATTCTAAGCCCCTCAATGCTTTACCCTAACGATATCAAGCATCAGCACAACAAACCTATTAAAATCTTAGCTTCAATCTTCATGCTGCTGCTGCATGTTGATGGTGTGGTCGGATGGTCGGTTGGTTGGCTGACTCGCTGCTGGTTTCCAAGTTACTGGTTGCATTTGCCTTGGCAGCGATGGCGACTGCAACGTTTGCCTTGCAACATTTTTGACATCTTATCGTCTTAAAACTTTAACTAACAATATAAGTTTTTGCTGCGATGTTTAGCTAGCAGAGCAGAGCAACAACAACACCAACAATTGGCTGGCATGACAGCAGATATATCCATGCTCCTTAAAAACTAACAATGTTTGTTAGCACCGAGTCAAAGTAAATGAGTTAAAGACAAATATCAAAGCAAAAAAAGGCAAAAATGGCGGAACGGAGAGGAGAGGAGGCAAGTTCGACAACTTGTGGGAAAACAAAAGGCGAAGTAGGGAAATATGGGAGAAGTGGTCGGAAGAGAAGACGCGAGTATGCGTCTCAGAAGAAAAGAAAGGCCAGTCCAAACAAACATTGCCAGTAGGTGAAACCTGATGAGAAAATAAAGTATTTTTACTTTCCTTCAAAAACCGAAACTTTGAACCATTTCAAAGTTTCGCCGGCCCCGCACTTTCTGGCATTTTATTTAATTTGTTTGTCGGAGAAGGAGGATGGGGAAAAAGAAGCTTACCATGGTTGCAACCCGCAAGTGAGCATGGTGGCATTTGAATGAGTGCGGTGTTCCTGGTGATTATTTAGTTTAGTTTTGCTCTCAGGATATTTGGGAACAGCGGGCTAAGGATACACAAATAACTTCATCCGCAATTGAAATGCAAAAAAAGGAAGGCCAATAGCTCTCAGCAGTTACCTTGGCTTTGTAATGCACCCCCACACACATTCACACATACCTCCACACACATATTCTCTCTCCGACATCTTTGGATCTCAGCTGAATGCTCAGCTGAAGAAAGAAGTCATTTAAAACTTTCTTCTTTTGAATTTCTTTTATTTTCATTCCTTCCACCTTTTTTTATTTGCTTCCTTCCTCATTCTCAAGATTTCCCATTCTACTCCTCCTTTGTGTGTGTGTTCTTACCTTTCCATCAAAGTAACAAATTCTTTGTTTCTTTGTTTCGAACATTGTTGCATTCAATGGATTTTTTTTTACAGTCCCCGACGAAATAACTGAAAGCAGCGAAAAAGTTTACCTTTCTTTGTCTGTCAGTTTCCGTTTCCCATCTTCTTGTTTCATTTCCCGCCTTTGTTTTTCTCCATCTTTGTTTTTGGACAATCACATCACACCTCCGTCAAACCGTCCAAATTTACGTGTGGAAAAGTGAAAAGAACCAGTTTAAACGACTTATTTATGAGACGTTGGGGGAGAGAGAGAAAAAAAAGAGAAGGTGTTGGAGAGAACAAAGCAGAGATTCAGTGAAACCAAGGAGAACTGAAGTTGGCTTTGATTGTTATTTTGGGTGAATTTGAGAAACCGACTGCGGTTAATTTTGCAGGAAATCAGGTAGTTAGGGTTGATTTACTAACAAAAGTTTTGAGGAATGGGGGAGAAACTTCGAAAACAGAGGCCGGGGAGCCAAGAGTCGCCTCTGGACGAGGCAGAAGTGGCCTCCATAAAAAGTGGCTAGAACTCGCCTCTATAGGCGAGCCAGAGGTCGCCACTATAGGCGAGCCAGAGGTCGCCTCTACAGGCGAGCCGGAGGTCACCTCTATAGGTGAGCCGGAGGTCACCTCTATAGGTGAGCCGGAGGTCACCTCTATAGGTGAGCCGGAGGTCACCTCTATAGGTGAGCCGGAGGTCACCTCTATAGGTGAGCCGGAGGTCACCTCTATAGGTGAGCCGGAGGTCACCTCTATAGGTGAGCCGGAGGTCACCTCTATAGGTGAGCCGGAGGTCGCCTCTATAGATGAGACTGAGGTCACCTTTATAGGCGAGCCTGAGGTCGCCTCTATAGGCGAACTAGAGGTTGCCTCTATAGGCGAGCCTGAGGTCGCCTTTATAGGTGAGCTACAGCTCGCCTCTATAGGTGAGCCGGAGGTCGCCTCTATAGATGAGACTGAGGTCACCTTTATAGGCGAGCCTGAGGTCGCCTCTATAGGCGGGCCTGAGATCGCCTCTATAGGCGAGCCAGAGGTCGCCTCTATAGGCGAGCCAGAGGTCGCCTCTATAGGTGAGCCGGAGGTCACCTCTATAGGTGAGCCGGATGTCACCTCTATAGGTGAGCCGGATGTCACCTCTATAGGTGAGCCGGAGGTCACCTCTATAGGTGAGCCGGAGGTCACCTCTATAGGTGAGCCGGAGGTCACCTCTATAGGTGAGCCGGAGGTCACCTCTATAGGTGAGCCGGAGGTCACCTCTATAGGTGAGCCGGAGGTCACCTCTATAGGTGAGCCGGAGGTCACCTCTATAGGTGAGCCGGAGGTCACCTCTATAGGTGAGCCGGAGGTCACCTCTATAGGTGAGCAGGAGGTCACCTCTATAGGTGAGCCGGAGGTCACCTCTATAGGTGAGCCGGAGGTCACCTCTATAGGTGAGCCGGAGGTCACCTCTATAGGTGAGCCGGAGGTCACCTCTATAGGTGAGCCGGAGGTCACCTCTATAGGTGAGCCGGAGGTCACCTCTATAGGTGAGCCTGAGGTCGCCTCTATAGGCGAGCCTGAGGTCGCCTCTATAGGCGAGCCTGAGGTCGCCTCTATAGGCGAGCCAGAGGTCGCCTCTATAGGCGAGCCTGAGGTCGCCTCTATAGATGAGCCTGAGGTCGCCTCTATAGATGAGACTGAGGTCACCTTTATAGGCGAGCCTGAGGTCGCCTCTATAGGTGAGCTATAGAGCTCGCCTCTATAGGTGAGCTATAGAGCTCGCCTCTATAGGTGAGCTATAGAGCTCGCCTCTATAGGTGAGCTATAGAGCTCGCCTCTATAGGTGAGCTATAGAGCTTGCCTCTATAGGTGAGCTATAGAGCTCGCCTCTATAGGTGAGCTATAGAGCTCGCCTCTATAGGTGAGCTATAGAGCTCGCCTCTATAGGTGAGCTATAGAGCTCGCCCCTATAGGTGAGCTATAGAGCTCGCCTCTATATGTGAGCTATAGAGCTCGCCTCTATAGGTGAGCTATAGAGCTCGCCTCTATAGGTGAGCTACTACAGCTCGCCTCTTTGGGTGAGCTATAGAGCTCGCCTCTATAGGTGAGCTACTACAGCTCGCCTCTATAGGTGAGCTACTACAGCTCGCCTCTATAGGTGAGTTATAGAGCTCGCCTCTTTAGATGAGCTATAGAACTCGCCCCTATAGGTGAGGTATAGAGATCGCCTCTAAAGGTGAGCTATAGAGCTCGCCTCTATAGATGAGCTATAGAGCTCGCCTCTATAGATGAGCTATAGAGCTCGCCTCTATGGGTGAGCTATAGAGCTCGCCTCTATAGGTGAGCTACTACAGCTCGCCTCTTTAGATGAGCTATAGAACTCGCCTCTATAGGTCAGGTATAGAGATCGCCTCTATAGGTGAGCTATAGAGCTCGCCTCTGTAGATGAGCTATAGAGCTCGCCTCTATAGTTGAGCTATAGAGCTACAGCTGGAGGTGGTCTCTCTATAGAGACCAGCTGGAGGTGGTCTCTCTATAGAAACCAGCTGGAGGTGGTCTCTCTATAGAGACTAGCTGGAGGTGGACTCTCTATAGAGACCAGCTGGAGGTGGTCTCTATCGAGACCAGCTGGAGGTGGCCTCTCTATAGACCCCCTGAAGGCGGTCTGCTACTTTAAATATTTCAGCTACTGTAAATCTTTCAGCTGCTACTTTTAATCTTTCAAGTGGGTCTATGGATTCCGCCTTAAAAAATACAAAATTGTAGGAAACCGCCTTAAATCTTTCAGCTGCTACTTTAAATCTTTCAGGTGGGTCTATGGAGACCGCCTTAAAGGGGTCTATGATCTCTATAGTCCCCATGAAGGGTCTCTTTGAACCCCCTAAAGGCGGTCTCCTACAATTCTGTATTTTTAAGGCGGTCTCCTTTGACCCCTTTAAGTCGGTCTCCATAGATCCACTTGAAAGATTTAAAATAGGAGCTGTACGGACATATTTTTGCCTCATGACACCTGTGACATAAAATTTCAAAAACTTTGAATAAATTCCTAGGCTGCTGTGAGGTTTATGTCTCCAAAATAATAAAAATCCATATCCTTATTAGGGTGGCGTATGCGTTGTGACATAAATCATACGCAACATGTTACCTTAGCAGATAATTTCTAATTTTCAATAAATAATCAGGTTATTTTGGTGAGCAGATTTCTTTTAGTATCTCAAAAAATTGGGCCTTGTTTTTAAGCTACGGATATCTCCATCATTTTTTTTAAATATTGATAAAACAAATAAATCCGGATTTCAAATAAATAAGCTCTATGGTTGAGTATTTAAAGCAATTTTAGAATTTTACCCAAAAATTTTTCTAAATCGGTCCAATTTTTTTGTGGATGGTTGCCACCCGGTTTTAATTGTATTGTAGATTTCAGATGCACTTTCCCACCGAGCAGATTTTTTTTTGTATCTCGAAAAATTTGGCCTCGGTCTTTAGTTACGGATACCTCCACCAATTTTTTAAATATTGATAAAACAAATAATTTTGGATTTCAAATAAAAAAAACTCAAATTCAAATAAAAAAAAAATTGAATATTTAGAGCAATTTTAAGATTTTACCCAAAAATTTTTCCTATTCGGTCCAATTTTTTGTGGATGGTTGACACCCGGTTCGAATTGTATTGTAGATTTCAGATGCACTTTCCAACTATATTATATGTTTATTTTTTTGCGTTTTAGGTTTTCAGAAGACATCAACCCTCCCAACAGATGGTAGACCCACTTTAATGGATGTTTCGGAGGTGCTGACAATATTTTGAAAATGATTGGAAATTTTAATATTTTTTTTCAAGATTTTTCATATGGTCCAGATGCCAAATATTAAGTATCTGAAGGCAAAATATTTAAAAAAAAATAATTTTAGATTTCCTTAGAAATTATCCATGCTTTCTACATGAATTTCTAAATGAATCTCGTCGGTACCAAAATATACCAGCATTGTCTGAGACCTGAAATCGCTTTTAATTTGAAAATAATAACTCCAACATTTTTTATTTATTTTATCATTTATTTTTTTTATTTAGACCCAGCGATACACATTTGTAATCGCCTTCCCTGTAAAATCCTGCAATTATGTCTAGTTTCCCTGCCATTCCATCTGTGTGTGTGTAGCAGAAAAAAAGAGAGGGAGAGAGGCTGAGCTCTCTTGTAATTTCAATGGCAATATCAATATTCAGTCATTTGCATACTTAAGTAGCTACATAGATAAAGGCTTAAAAAGTTTACAACAATTTCCAGAAGGAAGTGAAGTACACAACATATCCTTGCTCATGGTCTTCGTGCAATAAATATGGGAAACGTTTTATTTGAGATTTGGAAAAAAAAATCAATTATTATGTCGTTATCTTAGGAAGAGGTTTTCGGGGTTTTTTTCAAATAAATGTTAAGCTCGAATGTAATTTTAATGAAAACTCCAAGGGAGTTTAAAATCCTAATGGAGGACGGAAACCCATTGCATGTAATTAGACTTTACTCCTACCCTTATGTAAGGTAAATTGGAAATTTATTGGGGTGGAGTGAGGGAAAAATGTACGTTTCTACGATGAGAGGTCTCTGAAAATATATTTAAAAAAATCCGCCTTTTTAGTTGGGAGGGTCTTTGAAAATATATTGTTAAAAAATTGATAAATATTCTTTAAAATTACAAGCGTATATTTGATCTATACGCTGAGTGAAAAAAAAAAAAATAATAAAAGAATCTACGTCTTTTGTTCTGATGGCGGGTGAAAAAATCGTTAAAAATATAAGCCTTTAGACAAGACGTTGGGTGAAAAATTTTCAGGTCTATGGCTTAGAATTTGGGTGAAAAAAATATTTTAAAATACATTCCTATAGACATGGCGCTGGGAGAAAAAATCTACGAATATGGTTTAGAAGGTGGGTAAAAAAAATTAAAAAAATATATGCCTATGGTTTAGACGGTCTAAAAGGTTGGTGGAAAAAAAATATTTAAAAATACTCGCCCAATGAGTAAACGCTGGCTGAAAAAAAAAAAATTTAAAAAAAAATCTGCACGTACGGTTTATATGGGGGTGAAAACAATTCTTTAAAAATGCAGACCTATAGAAAAAAAATCTGTGCGGAAAAAAATCTTAAAAAAAAATTCCGCATATAGAGAAGACTCTGAGTGAAAAAATCGCAATGGTTTACATGGTGGGCGAAAAAAAATATTCTTTAAAAGTACACTCCTATAGAGTAGAGCAGCACGGTTAAAAGAAAAATCTAACCCTTATGGTTTAGATGGGAGGTGAAAAAAAAATAAAAAAAAACCTATAGATCAAACGCTGGGTGAAAAAAATCATAAAAGAATCTTCATCTTTGATTCTGATGGTGGGTGAATAAATTGTTAAAAATATAAGCCTTTAGACAAGACGTTGGGTGAAAAATTTTCAGGTCTATGGCTTAGAATTTAGGTGAAAAAAATATTTTAAAATACATTCCTATAGACATGGCGCTGGGAGAAAAAATCTACGAAAATCTGGTTTAAAAGGTGGGTAAAAAAAAAATTTAAAAAAATATACGCCTATGGTTTAGACGGTCCAAAGGGCTGGTGGAAAAAAATGTTTCCACAGAGTAGACGCTGGCTGGAAAAAAAATTTAAAAAAATCAACACTTTCGGTATATATGGGACTAAAATCAATTTTTTAAAAATACGAACCTATAGAAAAAATCTGTGCGGAAAAAAATCTTAAAAAAAATTCCGCATATTGAGAAGACTCTGAGTGAAAAAAACCGCAATGGTTTACATGGTGGGCGAAAAAAAAAAGATTCTTTAAAAATACACACCTATAGAGTAGAGCAGCACGGTTAAAAGAAAAATCTAACCCTTATGGTTTAGAGGGGGGGTGAAAAAAATTAAAAAAAGCCTATAGATCAAACGCTGGGTGAAAAAATCATAAATGAATCTTCATCTTTGATTCTGATGGTGGGTGAAAAAAATCGTCAAAAATACAAGTCTATAGACAAGACGTTGGGTGAAAAAATTTTAGGCCTATGGCTTAGAATTTGGGTGAAAAAAATATTTTAAAATACATTCCTATAGACATGGCGCTGGGGGAAAAAATCCACGAATATGGTTAAGAAGGTGGATAAAAAAACTTAAAAAAAAATACGCCTATGGTTTAGACGGTCTAAAATGTTGGTAAAAAAATATTTAAAAATACACACCCACTGAGTAAACGCTGGCTGAAAAAAAATTAAAAAAAATCTACACCTACGGTTTATATGGGGGTGAAAACAATTCTTTAAAAATGCAGACCTATAGAAAAAAAAATCTGTGTGGAAAAAAAATCTTTAAAAAAAAATTCCGCATATAGAGAAGACTCTGAGTGAAAAAAAAATCGCAATGGTTTACATGGTGGGTGAAAAAAAGATTCTTTAAAAATACACACCTATAGAGTAGAGCAACACGGTTAAAAGAAAAATCGAACCCTTATGGTTTAGATGGGGGGTGAAAAAAATTTAAAAAAAGCCTATAGATCAAACGCTGGGTGAAAAAAATCATAAAAGAATCTTCATCTTTGATTCTGATGGTGGGTGAAAAAAATCGTCAAAAATACAAGTCTATAGACAAGACGTTGGGTGAAAAAATTTTAGGCCTATAGCTTAAAATGTTGGCGAAAACATTATTTTAAAATACATTCCTATAGACATGGCGCTGGGAGAAAAAATCTGCGAATATGGTTAAGGTAGGTAAAAAAAACTTTAAAAAAAATACGCCTATAGTTTAGACGGTTTAAAAGGTTGGTGAACAAAAAATTAAGAATACACACGCACTAAGTAGACGCTGACTGAAAAGAAAAAATTAAAAAATCTACGCTTACGGTTTAACCGTAAGCAGACCTATAGAAAAAAATCTGTGTGGAAAAAATCTTTAAAAAAATGTACCCGCATATAGGGAAGACTCTGAGTGAAAAAATCGTAAAAAATCTACGCCAAGGTTAACATGGTGGGTGAAAAAAAAAATATTTATTAAAAATACACGCCTATAGAGCAGAAGCTGGTTGAAAGAAAAATCTAGCCCCTATGGTTTAGACGGTGGGTGAATTAAATTTTTAAAAAATAAAAATAGTATCAGTCGGTTTTGCCGACAGATGTATACCCCCAGCCTTGAGTTATGAACGTGACAGATTTGGACTATAAAGACTACTTCTTGTACTTTATATGAGATATGTTCACATTTCCGGAAAATGGAAATATGCGTCAGGTAACAGATACAGCGGACCGAAGTATTCCATTCATTTGTAAAGAAACGCCGACTTGTTTCGCAAGTTATGACAGTTATAAGTTGACAGATGTATATCATGTTCACAACAGATCTTGCGTAAGAAAAAAGGGTCTGTATGTGGGAAATTTGAGGAGATGGATGGATGCATTTTCGAATGCTTTTTCCGAATTCCTTGATCCTTTTGTTTTTAAAAATCTTGAACCCTATATGGGGGAGGTACCAGAAATACTGGTCCGATCTCTACCATCTTTATAACAGATCTTGTGTTGATGAAAATATTGAATCGGATGTTAATTTTGCATTTTACGAGCTTCATGGATACTCAAACAATTGAACCCTTGTGAGGGAGGTACTAGAAGGAGTGGACCGATGTATTCCATCTTGGCACCAGACCTTGGGTTAATAAAATTATTGGGATATTTTAAGAAAATCGATCGCTTACATCATCCAAGTCTGAATAGAATCGGATGTTAATTTTGGGTTTTATGAGCTTCATGGATATTCAAAATTTTGAGCCTTTGTGGCGGAGGTGCCAGAAGGAGTGGACCGATATATCCCATCTTCACATCAGATCTCGAGTTAGTAGAAATAATGGAATGTGTGAAATATGAAGAGAACCTGATGCTTATTTCGGATTTTATCAACGTTTCAGTTATTCAAAACTTTGCCCCTATGTGGGGGGAGGTAGTAGAAGGAATAGTCCGATCTCCACCGTTTTTTAACAGATCCTGTATTGGTAGAAATATTCAGATGTAGCAAGTCTAAATGGAATCGGATGTAAATTTTGTGTTTTAAGAGCTTAAAAGATATTTAAAATTTCGACCTTTTGTGGGGGAGGTATCAGAAGGAGAAGGAGTATGCCATCTTAACACCAGATCTTGGGTTTATGAAAATATTGGGATGTGTAAAATCTTAAGACAATCGGATTCTTATATCACATTTTATAAGACTTATAATTATACAAAATTGTTACCCTTTGTGGGGGGTACTTGATGGAGTGGGCCGATATTATGTATTTTTTGTACCTGACCTAGAACTGACAAAAATATTAGGATTTGGCAAGTTGGAGCAAACCCGGATTATCGCTTCTATTTCTGTGAAGAAAAAAATATTTTCTTGTTTTTTTTTTTTTAATTTTGACCTTGTGTGGGGGAGGTACCAGAAGAAATGGACCTGTATTTTTCATCTTAACACCAGACCTTGGGTTAATACAAGATATTGGAATGTGTGAAATTTGAAGACAATCGGACTCTTACATCTCATTTTATGAGAGTTGTAATTATTTTAAATTTTGACCCTTTGTGGGGGAGGTATCAGAAAGAGTGGGCCGGTATTGTCCATTTTCACACTTGACCTAGCTCTGACGAAAATATTAAGATTTGCAAAGTTTGAGCAAAATCGGATTATCGTCTCTATTTCTGTGCAAAAAATAATTATTTTTAAAAATTTCGACAATTTGTGGGGAGTTATCAGAAGGAGTTGACCGATATTGCCCATCTCCGAACTCGATCTAAGTTTTACAGAAATATTACGATGTACCAAGGTTGGACCAAATCGGATACTCCCTTCGAGAGTTATCTTGCACACCAGCCAGACAGATGGACGGACGGATATCACTGGATCGACTCCAAATGTTCTGAAACGGATTTCGTCCAAATAGACCTAGGGTCTAAAACCGTTATCTCGACTATGGCTGAGGGTATAAAAACAATGATTACAGCTTGGTAGGTCCTTAAAAATATATGCTTAAACTATCCTACCTTATAGCAAGAAAGGGCTTTTAGAGAAAATTCATAAAAAAATACTTATTAATAGCCTAAAAAGTCCCTAGAAGAATATTCTTAAAAAATCCAAGCTTACTGCATAGATGGCTTTAAAAATTTAAAAAATTCTGGTTTTTAGCTTGAAAACTTCTTAAAAATTCTTCAAAAATATCCATGTTCATAGTTTACAAGATCCTTGAAATATAGGAAAATTCTTTAAAAAAATCAACACTTAAATTAAGGTGTCTTAAAATGTATGTGAAGAAAAATCTTTAAAAATCCATGCCTCTAAGCTGAGGTTCAGTGAAAAATTTTTGAAAAAATCTATGTCTATAGAGAAGACTGTGTTGAAAAAAAAAAAATCTTACAAAAAATGTATGCCTATGGTTTAAATGGTAAAAAAAATGCACTGATCTAGAGCAGACGCTGGGTGAAAAAAAAATCTGAAATAAATCTATAGGGGCCTAGTTGGAGGGAGAAAAAAAATAGAGTTCGTATAGAGAAGACTGTGTGAAAAAAAATCTTACAAAAAATGTATGCCTATGGTTTAAATGGTGGGTAAAAAATGCACTGCTCTAGAGCAGACGCTGGGTGAAAAAAAAATTAAAATAAATCTACCCCTATGGTCTAGTTGGAGGGAGAAAAAAATAGAGAGGACCTATAGAGAAGGCGATGGGTGAAAAAAATCCACGCCTATTGTTTAGATGGTGAGTTATAAAATCCACGCCTATAGAACAGACTCTGTGTGAAAAAAGAAATTTAAAAAAATCTACTCTTATGACCTAAAAGGTAGGTGAAAAAAATCTTTAAACAAGTGGACCATAGCGTAGTGAGTGCAAAAAAAAAATATTGTTTTTAAAATACACACCTACAGAGAGGAGTGAAAAAAAAAACAAATAAAAAGACATTAAGTTCGGTCGGGTCGAACTTTCAATACCCTCCACCTTTGGGTAAAGAAAGCATTTTTATATAAAAGTATCCGGACTCAAATGTGTTTTACTTTAAACTACAAATACCAGTAAGACGGTAAGGATTAAAAAAAAAAAAATGGGTGATGCCGCTGTATGGGGCCATACTAAAACGGGAACCTCCATGGGCAATTTTATACTTCAAGTATTGTATTTTACCAAATTCTTAAATGCCAAATTTTAAAGATTTTCGTGGGTAAATGGCGAAATATCGGTGGCTATCGTTATATGTGCGCTATAGGAAAATGTGGACCTAAAGATTTAAATAGAAGCTGTACGGACATATTTTTGCCTCATGACTCCTTTGATATTAAATTTCAAATGGTAATAATGTCTCCAAAAAATCAAAAGTCATATACACATTAGGGTGGCGTATACGTTGTGACATAAATCATACGCAACATGTTACCTTAGCAGATGTTTTTCAATTTTCAATAAATAATCAGATTATTTTGGTGAGCACATTTTTTTTAGTGTCTCGAAAAATTGGATCTCACATTTTAGCTGCGGATACCTCCATCATTTTTTTTAAATATTGATAAAACAAATAATTTTTGGTTTCAAATAAATAAACTCTATAGTTGAGTTTTTAGATCAATTTTAGAATTTTACCCAACAATTTCTCAAATCGAACCAATTTTTTTTGCATGGATACCACCCGGTCGGACTTCTATTGTAGATTACCGATGCACTTTCCTATTAAATTAGGTTTTTTTGCGTTTTAGGTTTTCAGAAGACATCAACCCTCCCAACAGATGGTAGAACCACAATAATGGATGTTTTGGAGGATGGAAAATGTGGACCTAACGACTTAAATAGGAGCTGTATGGACATATTTTTGCCTCATGACACCTTCGAAATTAAATTTCAAAGCTTCTGAATAAATTCCTAGGGGGCTGTGGGGTTAATGTCTCCAAAATATCAAAATCATGTCTATATTAGGAGTGGCGTATACGTTGTGACATAAATCATACGCAACATGTTACCTTAGCAGATATTTTTCAATTTTTAATAAATAATCAGGTTATTTTGGTGAGCAGATTTTTTTTTAGTATCTCGAAAAATTGGACCTCGCATTTTAGCTGCGGATACCTCCATCATTTTTTTAAATATTGATAAAACAAATAATTTTTGGTTTCAAATAAATAAACCCTATAGTTGAGTTTTTAGATCAATCTTAGAATTTTACCCAACAATTTCTCCTAATCGGTCCATTTTTTTTTTTTTTTTGCATGGATACCACCCGGTTCGAATTCTATTGTAGATTACAGATGCACTTTCCCATTAAATTAGGTTTTTTTGCGTTTTAGGTTTTCAGAAGACATCAACTCTCCCAACAGATGGTAGGACCACAATAATGGATGTTGTGGAGGATGGAAAACGTTGACTTAAATGTTCAATTTTCCGCCGCCGGAGCTAGAAACCATTATGACCAACAAATACCAAATATTAGCCAAATCAATGAAAAAATGTGGCAAAAATCATCAAAATATCGAATATCGGGAGGCACCGTTATATGGAGACTATACCAAAACTTGGACCGATATATCTCATTTTCAATACCAACCATCCTAGACACAATAAAAGATGTTCTGCTAAATTTTGACGCTCTACGTCAAATAATGTGAGCTGTATCGTGATTTCAACAGATAGACAGACAGACAGTCGGACATCGTTAAATTGTCTTAGAATTTTATGCTGATTATGAATATATATACATTATGGGGTCTACGGCGAATATTTAGGATTGCTACAAACGGAATGACAAAGTTAATGTACCCTCTTTTCCAATGTGGAAGGTACAAAAATCTGTGCGGAAAAAAAACTCTTTAAAAAATTGTACCCCCATATAAAGAAGACTCTGAGTGAAAAAATCGTAAAAATCTACGTCAATGGTTTACATGGTGGGCGAAAAAAACAGATTCTTTAAAAATACAAGCCTATAGAGCAGACGCTTGTTTAAAGAAAAATTTAGCCCCTATGGTTTAGATGGTGAGTGAAAAAAATTTAAAAAACGCCTATAGCGCAAACGCTGTGTTAAAAAAAAAAACTTCTTACAAAAAATTGGGGGAAAAAATACTTCAAAAATACACGGCTGCAGAGCAAACGCGAAGTGAAAATCTTTAAAAAATCTACTGCAAGGGTTAAGATGATGAGTTAAAAAAATAAAATGCACACCTATAGAGCAGATACTGGGTGAAAAAAGCTTTACAATATGGTCTAGCTGGTGGCTAAAAAATGTTTAAAATTTACACGCCTATGTCCCAGATGTTGAATGGTCTGGATGGTGGGAGAAGAAAAATCTTTAAAATATCCACGCCTATGGTTCAGATGGTGGACTAAAAAAAATCCTTCGAAAATCCACTCCTATGGTTCAGATGGTGGGTCTAAAAATTGTCTTTTAAAAACACCTGACATGATGCTGGCGGAAGATGCTTGATAATTTTCTTCAGTAAAAACAAGTAAAAAAGCTGTAAGTTCGGCCGGGCCGAACTTTGAATACCCTCCACCATTTGGTATAAAATTTAACAATTTTCAAAAAAAAAAATAAAATCCGTTAAAAATTCTGTTAAAATCTTAAAAATACCGAATGTAGCCGTATATTAGGGTCTATACGACGGCATGGACCTGCATAGGCAACTTTTGTCACAAGCTATCTTGCATTGATAGAAATATTTGGATGTGCCGAGTTTGGAAGGCGTCGGATATTCCTTTCGCATTTTATGAACTTCGTGATTATTCAAAATGTTGAAACGTGGTGGAGGAGTTACAAGAAGTAGTCGTTTAATCTATCCGTTCTGCGTTGAAAGAATTATTGAGATGTTCAAAATTTGAGGAAAATCGGACATATAGGTACCATTTTATAAGAATTGTAATTAATGAAAGTTTTGATCTTTGGTGGGGAGTTACTTGATGGAGTAGACCGAAAATGTCAATTTGCAAATGTCTTTGCAAACTTGAAGCAAAATCGGATTATCGTTTCTCTTTCTGTGCAAAAAATATATTTTTTTGAAAATTTCGACCATTTGTGGGGAGTGGAGCGATATTGACCATCTCAGAACTCGATATAAGTTCGACAAAAATATCACTGTGTTCCAAGTTTGGACCAAATCGGATACTCCCTTCGAGAGTTACCAGCCAGACAGACAGACGGACGGACGGGCATCGCTAGATCGACTCCAAATGTTCTGAAACGGATTTGGTCCAAAGAGACTTAGGGTCTAAAACCGATGTTTCGACTAGGCACGTTTTGATCGTATCCAATGATATATACCCTTTGTAGCGTATGGGTATAAATATGAAAGTATAAAAATAAAGGTTTAAGCGAAGGATAATGTCAAACGATGGTCTTCTGACGAAAAACCCCTTGATGTCATAAAAGGTTGTTCGAACATTAACGATATTGATATTTCCAAAGTGCCTCAAAAGTCGACGTCCAAATATTAAATATTCGACAATGACGCCACGAATGCACTTGAAAAAATATTCTTAAAAAGTCCAACGGGATGCCACAGAAGACTCTAATTATACCTAAACTGGACACCTAAACTTGGATCTATATGGACAACTATTTGCAACATGGAACGCAAAGTGTCAATTTACAGACAATATTCTTTAAAAAATACTCGTTTAATGGTCTGAAGATCCTTGGAAAAATATTCTTTAAAAAACCCACGTTTAATGGTCTGAAGGTCCTTGGAAAAAAATCTTTAAAAAATCCATGTTAAATGGTCTGAAGGTCCTTGGAAAAAAATCTTTAAAAAATCCATGTTAAATGGTCTGAAGGTCCTTGGAAAAAATATTGTTTAAAAAATCCACATTTAATGGACTGAAGGTCCTTGGAAAAAATATTCTTTAAAAAATCCACGGACCAGAGGTCCTTGGAAAAATCCACGTTTAATGGTCTGAAGATCCTTGGAAAAATTTTCTTTAAAAAATCCACGTTTAATGGTCTGAAGGTCCTTGGAAAAAATCCTTTAGAAAATTTACCCAACAATGTGGCAGAAAAAAATTTTTAATCATCCTCCATATCGTCTCTTAAGGTACCTATTATAAATTAAATAGTTGTCTTGACCCGGTTGGTACTTTATGCTATTTCTTTAAAAAATGCTTCAGATTGTATTCAAATAAATTTTTAACAGCCCATTGTTGCCAAATTTTGCAAACAATATTTGTTATATATTTGAGAATCGGTTAAAATTTAGATATATCTCCCATATATATCTTCAAATGATTTCGGGTGAATCGTGCACCAAATGGCCAATATTAGTCTAAATGACTTGAATTTTGGCAAAACTTAGCGATTTCAGTCTAGAAGCAAGTAAATCAAATTTGGACAAAATCGGGTCAAATATAGCTATCCTTGGAAAAATCCACGTTTAATGGTCTGAAGATCCTTGGAAAAAATATTCTTTTAAAATCCACTTTCATTGGTCTGAAGGTCCTTGGAAAAATTTTCTTTAAAAAATCCACGTTTAATGGTCTGAAGGTCCTTGGAAAAAATCCTTTAGAAAATTTACCCAACAATGTGGCAGAAAAAAATTTTTAATCATCCTCCATATCGTCTCTTAAGGTACCTATTATAAATTAAATAGTTGTCTTGACCCGGTTGGTACTTTATGCTATTTCTTTAAAAAATGCTTCAGATTGTATTCAAATAAATTTTTAACAGCCTTAGAAATAATATTAAAATATATAATAATTTTAAAATTTGAAAGACAAAGTAAATTTAAGAAGAAATTGCCTCAAATGCATCCTTAATAATCGGTGTTAAAAATTGTACAAAGTCCAAGCTTAAGACTCAAAAATCCAGTTTAGTACTTAAAATCCCACTAGGATATTAAAAAAACCTGGAAAATTTTTTTATTTTCGATTTTGAAAAAATGGATAATATGATCATCTACGTCGAAGTCTCATAAGCATCCTTAAAAATCGGTGTTAAAAAATGGTACAAAATTCACACTGAATACTCACAAATCCAGTTTAGTTCTCAAAACCCCTCTCGGGAATTAAAAAAAACTGGAAAATTTTTCAATTTAAAATATTGAAAAAGAGATCTTAAAATCCTCAAAAGCATCCTAAGACATTAGCTTTAAAAAATCTTACAAAATTTACACAAATTGCCAAATTTTGCAAACAATATTTGTTATATATTTGAGAATCGGTTAAAATTTAGATATATCTCCCATATATATCTTCAAATGATTTCGGGTGAATCGTGCACCAAATGGCCAATATTAGTCTAAATGACTTGAATTTTGGCAAAACTTAGCGATTTCAGTCTAGAAGCAAGTAAATCAAATTTGGACAAAATCGGGTCAAATATAGCTATAGCTCACATATATATGTTTCATCCGATTTGGGGTTTTAAGTCCCTCATATTCGTAATATGAACTCCACAAGAACGATATTTGGTACCAGATATCAGTTACGGCCCTGAAATACATCTGTCATTTTTTATCAAGATCGGTTCAGATTTGGATATAATTCCCATATATGGCTAATATCAGCCCAAATGGACTGAATTTTGACACTTCCGATGGGATTTAGCTTCAAATAAAATGCATCAAATTTCGGTGAAAATCGGTTCGGATATAGCTATAGCTCCCATATATATTTTTCATCCGATTTGGGGTTATAAGTACCTCACATGCGTAATGTGCCCTCCACAAGAATGACATTTGATTCCGGGCAGCAGCTACTGCTCGAAAATACCTCTGCCAAATTTTATCGAGATCGGCTCAAATTTGTATGCTCCAGTAAATATTTGTGTATATAATTCTTATCGAAGTCTATATCGAAGCACTATACAACAATGTTATTTGGGATCGATTTTGAAAAAAAAAATGCTATCCCAAAAGGTTCCCAATTTCGGGTGTGGTAATCTAGTGGGAGATGCAATTCAAATTTCAGGACATTTCAAGCCAAATATATTTGTAACTCAAGCTGTCTTCGAAGTTCCTTTTATTTACTTCCATTGCTTATAAATATTTTTAAATTTGAAAACATATTTCGTTTGATTTAAAATTTTCAAAATCTAATTTTTGAATATTTTCCAATTGAAACCCATTTTATTGAATTTAAAATTTCACAACCTAATATTTGAATATTCTTAAAAACTGCTTTACCTTTTATAGTCTAATTGAAATCTGCAATTTATTCCTCAGGCTGTAATTTCACAAATATACAATCATACACTATTTATTTATTTATTTTCAATTTTTAATAAACGAATTTAATATTTGGGAATTGTTGGTGTAATCCGAATAATATGAATTTCAATTAATTGTATTTTTTCAATTTTTATTTCATTTTTTTTACATTATTATTTTATTTTTCTTCTTTTTTAATTTTGGTTATTTAATTTTTCGATTTTCAATTTTTTTTATTCCATTTGGCGCTTAATTTTATTTATTTTTATATTTTTTTTCAAAAATCAATTCCATTATTTTAATATTTTTCTTTTTTTATTATTTTCTTTTTCAAATCCTCAATCAAAACAATTCACCAACACACAGAATAACTGACTGACTGAATTCCTGAAACACATTTTTATTCCTTCCCACAACGATGCTAATGTAATTCCGCTTCGCACAACCGTTTTCCTTAGCAGACAAATTGTTACTAAATGTTTTTATGAAACTGTTTGCAAAAGGATATTTAAGGATGCCGTATAACAATGGTCCTAGCAACGAATGCTTTACCGTGCTCGACATGGCCGGCTAAATGTGTGAGTGTGTGTGTGTGTCGGTGTTGCATTGGTATCATGGTTTGTTATTGGTATTTTGTGTTGGACACGAAAGCATTTCGTGTTGGGCTTAAGAGTAAAAAAGGTAAACGAAGATGGTGGTGTAAAGAGAGCTGTGTGCTCTCGGTTGTTTTGGTGTTATTGGCTGGCAAATAATGTTTTCATTGAGAAGAAGAGCATCAAAAAATTGTAAACAAGTGTGAAAAGAGAGTTTACAGAGAATTCGTCTATACTTTCTAAAGAAGAGAAAATATACAAAAGATTTTGTTAACAGAAGGATTTTCGCCGGAAACATTTAAATTCGCCTGAGTGTTTTATTGAAAACTTGTTTACTAACAATAAGGTTCTTATTAAAATATTTTTTCAAGCCCTAATTATAAACGTGGATTTTTTTAAAAATATTTTTACAAGCCTTAATTATATACGTGGATTCTTTAAAAATATTTTTTCAAGCCCTAATTATAAGCGTGGATTTTAAAAAAAAAATAAACGTGGATTCTTTAAAAATATTTTTTCAAGCTCTAATTATAAACGTGGATTTTTTAAAAATATTTTTTCAAGCCTTAATTATAAACGTGGATTTTTTAAAAATATTTTTTCAAGCCCTAATTAAAAACGTGGATTTCTAAAAATATTTTTTTCATGCATTAATTATAAATGTGGATTTTTTAAATATTTTTTTTTAAAGCTCTAATTGTAAACGTGGATTTTTTAAAAATATTTTTTCAAGTCCTAATTAAAAACGTGGATTTTTTTAAAAATATTTTTTCAAGTCCTAACTAAAAACGTGGATTTTTTAAAAATATTTTTTCAAGCCCTAATTATAAACGTGGATTTTTTAAAAATATTTTTTCAATCCCCAATTATAAACGTGGATTTTTTAAAAATATTTTTACAAGCCCTAATTAAAAACATGGATTTTTTAAAAATATTTTTTCAAGCCCTAATTAAAAACGTGGATTTTTTAAAAATATTTTTTCAAGCCCTAATTAAAAACGTGGATTTTTTAAAAATATTTTTTCAAGCCCTAATTAAAAACGTGGATTTTTTAAAAATATTTTTTCAATCCCCAATTATAAACGTGGATTTTTTAAAAATATATTTTCCAGCCGTAATTATAATTTTAAACGTGGATTTTTTAAAAATATTTTTTCAAGCCGTAATTATAAACGTGGATTTTTTAAAAATATTTTTTCAAGCCCTAATTATAAACGTGGATTTTTTAAAATTAATTTTTCAAGCCCTAATTATAAGCGTGGATTTTTTAAAAATATTTTTTCAAGCCCTAATTATAAAAGTGGATTTTTTTTAAAATTTTTTTTCAAGCCCTAATTATAAACCTGGATTTTTACAAATATTTTTTCATGACCTAATTACAAACGTGGATTTTTTAAAAATATTTTTTTAAGCCCTAATTATAAAAGTGGATTTGTTTAAAATATTTTTTTAAGCCCTAATTATAAATGTTGATTTTTTTAAAATATTATTTCAAACCCTAATTATAAACGTTGATTTTTTAAAAATATTTTTTTAAGTCCTAATTATAAATGTGGATTTTTTCGGAAAATATTTTTTCAAACCCTAATTATAAATGTGGATTTTTTAAAAATATTTTTTCAAGCCCTAATTATAAACGTGGATTTTTTTTAAAATATTTTTTCAAGCCCTAATTATAAATGTGGATTTTTTAAATATATTTTTTCAAGTCCTAATTATAAACGTGGATTTTTTAAATATATTTTTTCAAGTCCTAATTATAAACGTGGATTTTTTAAAAATATTTTTTCAAGTCCTAATTATAAACGTGGATTTTTTAAAAATATTTTTTCAAGCCCTAATTATAAACGTGGATTTTTTTTAAAATATTTTTTCAAGCCCTAATTATAAATGTGGATTTTTTAAATATATTTTTTCAAGTCCTAATTATAAACGTGGATTTTTTAAATATATTTTTTCAAGTCCTAATTATAAACGTGGATTTTTTAAAAATATTTTTTCAAGTCCTAATTATAAACGTGGATTTTTTAAAAATATTTTTTCAAGTCCTAATTATAAACGTGGATTTTTTAAAAATATTTTTTCAAGTCCTAATTATAAACGTGGATTTTTTAAATATATTTTTTCAAGTCCTAATTATAAACGTGGATTTTTTAAAAATATTTTTCAAGTCCTAATTATAAACGTGGATTTTTTAAAAATATTTTTTCAAGTCCTAATTATAAACGTGGATTTTTTAAAAATATTTTTTCAAGTCCTAATTATAAACGTGGATTTTTTAAAAATATTTTTTCAAGCCCTAATTTTAAGAAATATGTTTTTTAAAAATATTTTTGAAGCCCTAATTATAAACGTGGATTTTTTACGAAAATATTTTTTAAAGCTCTAATAAACGTGAATTTTTTAAAAATATTTTTTCAAGCCCTAATTGTAAACGTGGATTTTTTAAAATATTTTTTTCAAACCCTAATTATAAACATGGGTTTTTTAAAAATATTTTTTCAAGCACTAATTATAAACGTTTAATATTTTAACAATTCCTAGTTATAAACGTTTTAATTTCAATTTTTTTTTTTTAATATTTTTCAACCGCTAATTATAAACGTTTTATTTTTAAAAAAATGTTTAAAAATATTTTTTCAATTCCTAGTTATAAACGTTTTATTTTTAATTTTTTTTTTATTTTATTTTTTTTTTTTTTTTATTTTAAATGTTTTATTTTTCAATTCCATTTTACTTTTAATTTTTTTTTTAATGTTTTTTCAAGCCCTTATTATAAACGTGGATTTTTTAAAGAATAGTTTTTCAAGGACCAATAAACGTGGATTTTTTTATAGAATATTTTTTCAAAGACCATTAAACGTGGATTTTTTATAGAATATATTCTTTAAAAAAAAATCCAATAAACGTGGATTTTTTATATAATATATTCTTTAAAAAAATCCAATAAAGGTTGATTTTTTGTAGAATATATTCGTTAAGAAAAATCCAATAAACGTGGATTTTTTTATAGAATATATTCTTTAAAAAAATCCCATTAACGTGGATTTTTTAAAAATATTTTTTCAAGCCTTAATTATAAACGTGGATTTTTTAAAAATATTTTTTCAAGTCCTAATTATAAACGTGGATTTTTTAAAGAATATTTTTTCTAGGACCGAAAGACCAATAAACGTGAATTTTTTAAAGAATATTTTTTCAAGGACCAAAAGACCAATAAACGTGGATTTTTTAAAGAATATTTTTTCAAGCCCTAATTATAAACGTGGATCTTTTAAAGAATATTTTTTCAAGCCCTAATTATAAACGTGGATCTTTTAAAGAATATTTTTTCAAGCCCTAATTAAAAAAGTGGATTTTTTAATGAATATTTTTTCAAGGACCATAAGGCCACCAAACGTGGATTTTTTTAACAAAATTTTTTCAAGGCCAAATAATTCAAATTTCTATCAACAAACAATTTGTACCACCATTTAGCCTATTTTAGAATACAATACACCAGCATAATGTCTTTATAATGTCAAAATTCAATAACAAAAAAATAACAACAACAAAAACGTACCATTTGAGTCATTTCATTGTACACTCCATGTCATGTGTGTATGTTTGTTTGTCTCCCAACACAAAGAACCACTTTCGCATAATCCTCTCTGAGGCAACTTGTGTGACTGTCAAACATTGAATGTTTTGATTTGGCATATTCTACGATGTTCATGTCCTTTGTTAGAGCTTATAAAAGGGAGCTGATCCGATATTGGTGTATTTTTCTTTGATTTTGTCTATTGAATTTTTTTATTGACAGATTGCCATCAAAAAACACTTAACCATGTTGGAAAAGCCTCCCCTAAATTCAATATTCAAAAAACACATACACACACCATATACCTACACTTTATTATGTTTTGAAAATTCACAACAAATGGAAATAAAAATTTGATTGGCGGATGCCATTTTTGGGAGAAGAATATATAAGTGCTTTCAAAGGGGTATTTAAGCATAATAAAAGCATAAAAAATCCACGTTTATTGGACTTTTGGTCCTTGAAAAAATATTTTTTTAAAAAATGCACGTTTATTGGACTTTTGGTCCTTGAAAAAATATTTTTTTAAAAAATGCACGTTTATTGGACTTTTGGTCCTTGAAAAAATATTTTTTTAAAAAATCCACGTTTATTGGACTTTTGGTCCTTGAAAAAATATTTTTTAAAAAATCCACGTTTATTGGACTTTTGGTCCTTGGAAAAATAATGTTTAAAAAATCCACGTTTATTGGACTTTTGGTCCTTGGAAAAATAATGTTTAAAAAATCCACGTTTATTGGACTTTTGGTCCTTGAAAAAATATTCTTTAAAAAATTCACGTTTATTGGTCCTTGAAAAAATATTCTTTAAAAAATCCACGTTTATTGGTCCTTGAAAAAATATTCTTTAAAAAATTCACGTTTATTGGTCCTTGAAAAAATATTCTTTAAAAAATTCACGTTTATTGGTCCTTGAAAAAATATTCTTTAAAAAATCCACGTTTATTGGTCATTTGGTCCTTGAAAAAATATTCTTTAAAAAATCCACGTTTATTGGTCTTTTGGTCCTTGAAAAATATTCTTTAAAAAATCCACGTTTATTGGTCTTTTGGTCCTTGAAAAAATATTCTTTAAAAAATCCACGTTATTGGTCATTTGGTCTTGAAAAAATATTCTTTAAAAAATCCACGTTTATTTAGTTCTTGAAAAAATATTCTTTAAAAAATCCACGTTTATTTAGTCCTTGAAATAATATTCTTTAAAAAATCCACGTTATTTAGTCCTTGAAAAAATATTCTTTAAAAAATCCACGTTTATTGGTCTTTTGGTCCTTGAAAAAATATTCTTTAAAAAATCCACGTTTATTGGTCTTTTGGTCCTTGAAAAATATTCTTTAAAAAATCCACGTTTCTTTTGGTCCTTGGAAAATATTATTTAAAAAATCCACGTTTCTTTTGGTCCTTGGAAAAATATTCTTTAAAAAATCCACGTTTCTTTTGGTCCTTGGAAAAATATTCTTTAAAAAATCCACGTTTCTTTTGGTCCTTGGAAAAATATTCTTTAAAAATCCACGTTTCTTTTGGTCCTTGGAAAATATTCTTTAAAAAATCCACGTTTCTTTTGGTCCTTGGAAAAATATTCTTTAAAAAATCCACGTTTCTTTTGGTCCTTGGAAAAATATTCTTTAAAAAATCCACGTTTCTTTTGGTCCTTGGAAAAATATTCTTTAAAAAATCCACGTTTCTTTTGGTCCTTGGAAAAATATTCTTTTAAAAAATCCACGTTTCTTTTGGTCCTTGGAAAAATATTCTTTAAAAAATCCACGTTTCTTTTGGTCCTTGGAAAAATATTCTTTAAAAAATCCAGGTTTATTTGGTCCTTGAAAAATATATTCTTTAAAAAATCCACGTTTCTGTTGGTCCTTGAAAAAATATTCTTTAAAAAATCCACGTTTACTTAGTCCTTGAAAAAATATTCTTTAAAAAATCCTCGTTTATTTAGTCCTTGAAAAAATATTCTTTAAAAGTCGACATTTTGGTCTGTGGAAAAATATCCTTAAAAAATCCACGTTTATTTAGTCCTTGAAAAAATATTCTTCAAAAAATCCACGTTTATTTAGTCCTTGAAAAAATATTCTTATAAAATCCACGTTTATTTAGTCCTTGAAAAAATATTCTTTAAAAAATCCACGTTTATTTAGTTCTTGAAAAAATATTCTTTAAAAAATCCACGTTTATTTAGTCCTCGAAATAATATTCTTTAAAAAATCCACGTTTATTTAGTCCTTGAAAAAATATTCTTTAAAAAATCCACGTTTATTTAGTTCTTGAAAAAATATTCTTTAAAAAAATCCACGTTTATTTAGTCCTTGAAATAATATTCTTTAAAAAATCCACGTTTATTTAGTCCTTGAAAAAATATTCTTTAAAAAATCCACGTTTATTGGTCTTTGGTCCTTGGAAAAATATTCTTTAAAAAATCCACGTTTCTTTTGGTCCTTGGAAAAATATTCTTTAAAAAATCCACGTTTCTTTTGGTCCTTGGAAAAATATTCTTTAAAAAATCCACGTTTCTTTTGGTCCTTGGAAAAATATTCTTTTAAAAATCCACGTTTCTTTTGGTCCTTGGAAAAATATTCTTTAAAAAATCCACGTTTATTTGGTCCTTGAAAAATATATTCTTTAAAAAATCCACGTTTCTTTTGGTCCTTGGAAAAATATTCTTTAAAAAATCCACGTTTCTTTTGGTCCTTGGGAAAAATATTCTTTAAAAAATCCACGTTTATTGGTCCTTGGGAAAAATATTCTTTAAAAAATCCACGTTTATTGGTCCTTGGGAAAAATATTCTTTAAAAAATCCACGTTTATTGGTCCTTGGGAAAAATATTCTTTAAAAAATCCACGTTTATTGGTCCTTGGGAAAAATATTCTTTAAAAAATCCACCCTTATTGGTCCTTGGGAAAAATATTCTTTAAAAAATCCACGTTTATTGGTTCTTGGGAAAAATATTGTTTAAAAAATCCACGTTTATTGGTCCTTGGGAAAAATATTCTTTAAAAAATCCACGTTTATTGGTCCACGAAAAAAATATTCTTTAAAAAATCCACATTTATTTAGTCCTTGAAAAAATATTCTTTAAAAAATCCACATTTATTTAGTCCTTGAAAAAATATTCTTTAAAAAATCCACGTTTATTTAGTCCATGAAAAAATATTCTTTAAAAAATCCACGTTTATTTAGTCCTTGAAAAAATATTGTTTAAAAAATCCACGTTTATTTAGTCCTTGAAAAAATATTCTTTAAAAAATCCACGTATATTTGGTCCTTGAAAAAATATTCTTTAAAAAATCCACGTTTATTTAGTCCTTGAAAAAATATTCTTTAAAAAATCCACGTTTATTGGTCTTTTGGTCCTTGAAAAAATATTCTTCAAAAAATCCACGTTTATAGGTCCTTGAAAAAATATTCTTAAAAAAATCCAAGTTTATTGGACTGGGGGTCCTTGAAAAAATATTCTTTAAAAAATCCACGTTTATTGGACTAGGGGTCCTTGAAAAAATATTCTTTAAAAAATCCTCGTTTAAGGGTCATTAAAAAAATGTTCTTTTAAAAAATCCGCGTTTATTGGTCCTCGGAAAAATTTTCTTTAAAAAATCAACGTTTATTGGTCTAAAGGTCCTTTTTTCTTTAAAAATCCAAAATCTTTTTTAAAATTACTGGAAAAATCAGAAATTATCGTATAAATATATTTTTGAAAAATCCAATTTTTGTTCTGCTTGAAAAAATATCTTAATATATCCCCGATTGTAGCTCTCCCTAATAAATATTCAGTCAACATTTATTTGACATTTAAATCATATAATTTCCACCTCATTTTTCCCATTATATTTTCAAAATTATTGTTGTTGTAGGCTTTTGTTTAATTTCCATTTTTCTTCATTCTCCATCGGCATGATTAACCATTGGCAAGCATGCAAACGTACAATTGTCCTTTATTATTCAAAAGTTAAATAACAATAGAGTTGAATGGATGAGAAATAGGCATGGCATAATAATAGCGATTTGTTCACAAGTGTTTTGGGTGAAAGGGTGTTGTTGGAAAGGCATTAAAGATATTTAAAAAATATTTAAAATTGCTTTAAAAATAATTTTGAGGTTGTGGTGCCGCAAATCAATTTTCCAGATTTCATCAGCAATTTTGTAATGTTCGAATTACCATCACCTCTTTGGGGGACCCCCTTTGACCTCGTACCAAGTAATTAGTTAAGAGCTGACAATAATTATATGAACTCAACCGAACTAAATTAGACTACTTAAGGTTGTACACCTGATTTAACATATGAGCTTAGGTAACAACAACAGCAACGCACACTCACTCACACGCGAACGCACATACACATTAACACATAATTTAGAGCTTTGTGCCTCTAGAGTGGGCGTATGTGTGTTTGTGTCTGTAGGTGTATTATTTATTTCTTCTGTAAGTGTGAATAGCTTTCTTCTAAATAGAGCAGAATTTATGTAGAACCCTGATAAAATATGTGAATCAGTGCGTTTGTGTGTGTGTGAACCCGTAAATGTCATTCCCCCCTCACCCTTCCCTCCCCCCACAGGCGAACAAATATGGCAGTCAATGTTGTGTAAATTTTAACCGGCTTATTTTCATTTATCATTCTTTGCTTTTATTATTATGTTTCGTGCCTCACTCGAGATGAAGAAACAGTTCAAAGGCAAAGGTAAAACAACCTCTGAGGTATAGATGGCCTGAAAGCTTGAGGAGAAGCGGGAAGAAGCTTGCGAAAACATATTAGAATGCGATTATATGTACATGTGTTTGTCTCTGTGTGTGTGTGTGTGTAATCAAACAGGTGTTAATATTTATGTAAAATAGAATTTTGTGTTTTGTTTATTGAAGCTATTAATAGGAGTGTGTTTGTGTGAACGAACTGCGAAAAGAAATGATACAGGGAAAGGGTAGACCAAGGCCATGTGCCTAATTTTTCAGAATTTTAAAGAACGAAATTTAGATTTAATTTTCAAAGTCAAATTTTTGGAGGGACTTGTCCAGCCAAAAATGTGGACTATTAAAAAAATATTTCTTTAAGGACCTTAAATGATTTTTTGAAAAACACTTTTATAAAGACCTTTCCCAAATAAAAATTCGTGTTTTTTTTTAAATTAATATTTTAAAGAAATTTTTTGAAGAATAGTTTTTTAAGAACCAAAAGTGGATTTTTCAAAGGTAATTGTTTTGAAGGACCCACAAGTAAACAAGTGCCAAGGACAAAGGACCTTCCAAAAATAGGGGATAATTTAACGAATATTTTTTTGGGACTGACTTTTAATAAACGAAGATTTTTTAAAGATTATTTTTTCAAAGGACTTTATTAACTATAATCGTGTTTAAAAAACCTTGTTTTAAGGACCTCCAAAGAAATAAGCTTTGATTTAAAAAAAAAAATTTCAATGACCTTCACAGCATTAAACGTGGATGTTTCAAAGAATATTTTTTAAAGGACCATCAGATCAGTAAATATGGATTTTTAAAGGAAATTTTTATTAAAGACCCACAGACAATAGGATGTGAATCCTTTTTCAAGGACCATACCAACAAGAAACGTAGGACCTTCAGGCCAATAAACGTGGATTTTTAATTATTTTTTCCAAATACCTTTAAACCAAAAACGAGGATTTTCCAAAAAATTTTTTCAAGGACCTTCCGGCCTATAAACCTGGATTTTCTAAATTTATTTCCAAATACCTTCAGACCTATAAATGTGTTTTGTTTTTAATTTTTTTCCAAGACATTCAGACCTATAAAAGTGGATTTGTTTAATTTATTTCCAAGGACCTTCAGAGCTATAAACGTGGATTTTTTAAATTTATTCCCAAGGACCTTCAGACCTATATACGTGGACTTTTTAAATTTATTTCCAAGGCCGATAAACGGAATTTTTTTTAATTTATTTCCAAAGACCTTCAGAGCTATAAACGTGGATTTTTTAAATTTATGTCCAAGGACCTTCAGACCTATATACGTGGAGTTTTTAAATTTATTTCCACGGACCTTCAGAACTACAAACGTGGATTTTTTAAATTTATTTCCAAGGACCTTCAGAACTATAAACATGGATTTTTTAAATTTATTTCTAAGGACCTTCAGAACTATAAACGTGGATTTTTTAAATTTATTTCTAAGGACCTTCAGAACTATAAACGTGGATTTTTTAAATTTATTTCGTAGGACCTTTGGACATATAAAGGTGGATTTTTAAATTTATTTCCAAGGACCTATAAAGGTGGAATTTTAAATTTATTTCCAAGGACCTTCATACCTATAAACGTCGATTTTTGTAAAGTATATTTTTTCAACGACCTTTCTGGGAAGGATTTTTACGTGGATTTGTAAAGAATATTTTTTAAAGAACCTTCCCAACAATAAACGTGGTTTTTTTCAAAGAATATTTTTTTCTATCACCTTCGGACCATAAGCTTTGATTTATTTCAAAGCACCTTCAAACCATAAGCGTGAAGTTTGGTTTATCCAAGGACATTACCAACAATAAACGTGTTTTTTAAAGAATATTTTTTAAAGACCTTTAAACGTGGGATTTTTAATTTCTTTCCAAGGAACTTAAAAACAATAAACGCGGATTTCAATAATAAACATGGATTTTTAAATAGTATTTTTTCAAGGACCTTCGCAAAAATAAACGTGGAATTTTAAAGAGTATTTTTTCAAGGACCTTCATAAAAATTAACGTGGAATTTAAAAGAGTATTTTTTCAAGGACCTTCACAAAACTAAAAGTGGAATTTTAAAGAGTATTTTTTCAAGGACCTTCACAAAAATTAACGTGGAATTTTAAAGAGTATTCTTTCAAGGACCTTCACAAAAATTAACGTGGAATTTTAAAGAATATTTTTCCAAGGACCTTCAGATAAATAAACGTGGATTTTTAAAGAATATTTTTCCAAGGACCTTTCCAGAAATAAACGTGGATTTTTAAAGAATATTTTTTCCAAGGACCTTCAGATAAATAAACGTGGATTTTTAAAGAATATTTTTCCAAGGACCTTCAGATAAATAAACGTGGATTTTTAAAGAATATTTTTACAAGGACCTTCAGATAAATAAACGTGGATTTTTAAAGAATAATTTTCCAAGGACCTTTCCAGAAATAAACGTGGATTTTTAAAGAATATTTTTCCAAGGACCTTTCCAGAAATAAACGTGGATTTTTAAAGAATATTTTTCCAAGGACCTTCAGATAAATAAACGTGGATTTTTTAAAGAATATTTTTCCAAGGACCTTCAGATTTATAAACGTGGATTTTTTAAAGAATATTTTTCCAAGGACCTTCAGATAAATAAACGTGGATTTTTAAAGAATATTTTTCCAAGGACCTTTCCAGAAGTAAACGTGGATTTTTAAAGAATATTTTTTAAGGACATTCCCAATTCGGACCAATAAACTGTGGATTTTTTAATGAATATTTTTCAAGGACATTCCCAATTTGGACCAATAAACTGTGGATTTTTGAAAGAATATTTTTCAAGGACATTCCCAATTTGGACCAATAAACTGTGGATTTTTTAAAGAATATTTTTCAAGGACATTCCCAATTTGGACCAATAAACTGGGGTTTTTTTAAAGAATATTTTTCAAGGACATTCCCAATTTGGACCAATAAACTGTGGATTTTTAAAGAATATTTTGCAAGAACCTTTAGATTAATTTACGTAGATCTCATAAAGAAAAATTTTCCAAGGACCTTCGAACAAATAATCTTTGAATTTTTAATAAATATTTTACAAGGACGTTAAGACCAAGGAACTTGGATTTTTTAAAGGATCAAGGACCTTGCTAACAATGGAAATGTTTTCTTTTTTAAATTTTTAGTTATGTAAGATTTTTTCGATTCCTCTTTTGATCCTTATATAACTTTTAAAAATTATTCTTTAGAATTTCTGGCATAAATTTTTAAGGCATTGAAAATTTGGCTTTTTGAAATTCATGAAATTTGTCTTTTGGGATTATTTGAAATGAGTCCACTTTAGATTCTTAAGAATTGTCCTGTTTGGATTCTTGAATTATATTCTTTGAATATTTTGAAATGTGTCTTTCTCCATCTTTGAAATTTGTCCCCTGTGGGCTTAAAATTTCTGAAATCTATTTTTAAATATTTCAGAAATGTATTATTTGGGTATGTAGATCTTCGAAATTTGACCTTCCTTGGTAATTAGTAATTTGTCATGTTTGGATCCTTGACACTTCTCTTTTTGGGATACTTGAAATTGGTCCTCTTTGAATTCGTAATGTTTTGCTCTCTACGCATCCTTGTTGTTTGTCGTTCTATTTTAAATCTGGTCCTAATTTATTATTAAAATTGTCATCTGTGATCTTTGAAATTTGTCCTTTTTGGATCCTCGAGATCGGCATTTTACATAATTTTACAATCTGTTATTTGCATCCCATAAATTTGTCGTTTGGGATCCTTTTACAGTTCTTGAAATTTGTCCTCTTCGATAATTTGAAATTGGTTTACATAGAACACGCTATTTTTAACTATGTTTTTGAAATCCTTCTAATTTGATATTTCATCCTTGAAATTTGTCATTTTTCGATAGTTAAAATTTATCATATTTGAATTTGTTAAGTTGGTCGTTTTTGGATTCTTGAAATTAGGTTTTTTTGGATACTTCAAATTGGATATTTTTGGGAGCTTAAAACCTGCCGATATTCATCCTTAAAATGTGCTTTTTAAATCCCAACAATATGTTTTTTTACATCCTCGAATTTTGTCCTGTCGGTTATTTGAAAATTATACTTTTGGATCTTTGAAACGTCCTCTTTTGGGTTCTTGAAATTTGTCATCTGCGTCTCGTTTAAATTTGTTTTTTTTCTGATCCTTGAAATTGGATATTTTTTAAAAGTAAAACGTTAAGTTTTGTGTCCTTAAAAATTCTTGAAAATTTCTTTAAAAAATCCACTTTTTTTGTCCCTTTTTTCTCTTATGCTAGAAAGTCTAAGGATACTTGAAAATACCACTTGAAAATTCATGTTTATTGATCTTAAAATTCTTTCAAAATTCCTTTTAAAAAATTCTTTATAAAATCCACGTTTATTGTCTCTTTTTCCTTTTATCCTAGAAATTGCAAGGACCCTTGAAAATATCGCTTGAAAATCCATGTTTATTGTCCTTATAATTCTTTCAAAATTCATTTTGAAAAATTCCTTATAAAATCCGGTACTCTAAGTATCCTTGCAAATTTCTTTATAAAAACAACGTTTCATGTCCTCTTTCCTTTTATCCCTGAAATTCCTAGGATCCTTGAAAATTCCACTTAAAAATTCACGTTTATTGTCTTTAACGGATCTATAAACATTCTTTTTGAAAATGTCTATATAAAATCTACGTTTTTAGTAATTTATGGGTCCTTGAAAAAAGTTATTTATAAAATCCTTCATAAATCGATGAAGACTCCTTTATAAAATCCACGTTCATTGAAGCTTTTGGGTCCATGAAAATTGCTTTTATAAAATATACGTTGATTGAAAATTTTGGAATCTTGAAAATTCCTTTCAAAATCCATGTTTGTTCTTAAATTTTTAATCATATAAAATTGATTTTTAAATTCCACGTTTATTGTCCTTTTTAAATCCTTAAAAATTGGATTAATGGATTCTTGAAAATTTCTTTATTCAAGCCACGTTTATGATCCTTGAAAATTTCTTCATAAAATTTACGTTTGTTATCCTTTAACGATCCTTGAAAATTTCTTCATAAAATTTACTTTTGTTATCCCTTATCGATCCTCGAAAATCTTTTTTTTATAAAATTTACGTATGTTGTCCTTTATCGTTCCTTAAAAGTTTCTTTACCAAATCCACGTTTGTACTCCTTCATAGATCCTTGAAAAATTCTTTATAAAATACACGTTTATGGTCCTTTATGGCTCCTTAAACATTTCTTTATAAAATCCACGTTTGTGGTCCTTCATGGCATCTTGAACATTTCTTTATAAAATACACGTTTATGGTCCTTTATGGCTCCTTAAACATTTCTTTATAAAATCCACATTTGTGGTCCTTCATGGCATCTTGAACATTTCTTTATAAAATCCACGTTTATGGTCCTTCATGGCTCCTTGAACATTTCTTTATAAAATCCACGTCTATGGTCCTTCATGGCTTCTTGAACATTTCTATATAAAATTCACGTTTATGGTCCTTCATGGATCCTTGAACATTTCTTTATAAAATCCACGCCTGAAGACCTTAAAGGATCCTTGAAAATTTCTTTATAAAATCCGCGTTTATGGTCCTTTATGGATCCTTGAAAATTTCTTTATAAAATCCACGATTATGGTCCTTTAGGGATCCTTGAAAAATTCTTTATAAAATCCACGTTTATGGTCCTTTAGGGATCCTTGAAAATTCTTTATAAAATCCACGTTTATGGTCCTTTAGGGATCCTTGAAAAATTCTTTATAAAATCCACGTTTATGGTCCTTTAGGGATCCTTGAAAATTCTTTATAAAATCCACGTTTATGGTCCTTTAGGGATCCTTGAAAAATTCTTTATAAAATCCACGTTTATGGTCCTTTAGGGATCCTTGAAAAATTCTTTATAAAATCCACGTTTATGGTCCTTCAGGGATCCTTGAAAAATTCTTTATAAAATCCACGTTTATGGTCCTTTAGGGATCCTTGAAAAATTCTTTATAAAATCCACGTTTATGGTCCTTTAGGGATCCTTGAAAAATTCTTTATAAAATCCACGATTATGGTCCTTTAGGGATCCTTGAAAAATTCTTTATAAAATCCACGTTTATGGTCCTTTAGGGATCCTTGAAAAATTCTTTACAACATCCACGTTTATGGTCCTTTAGGGATCCTTGAAAAATTCTTTATAACATCCACGTTTATGGTCCTTTAGGGATCCTTAAAAAAATCTTTATAACATCCACGTTTATGGTCCTTTAGGGATCCTTGAAAAATTCTTTATAAAATCCACGTTTATGGTCCTTTAGGGATCCTTGAAAAATTCTTTATAAAATCCACGTTTATGGTCCTTTAGGGATCCTTGAAAAATTCTTTATAAAATCCACGTTTATGGTCCTTTAGGGATCCTTGAAAATTCTTTATAAAATCCACGTTTATGGTCCTTTGGGATCCTTGAAAAATTCTTTATAAAATCCACGTTTATGGTCCTTTAGGGATCCTTGAAAAATTCTTTATAAAATCCACGTTTATGGTCCTTTAGGGATCCTTGAAAAATTCTTTATAACATCCACGTTTATGGTCCTTAAAAAATCCTTGAAAAATTCTTTATAAAATCCACGTTTATGGTCCTTTATGGATTCTTGAACATTTCTTTATAAAATCCACATTTATAGTCCTTAAAAAATCCTTGAAAAATTCTTTATAAAATCCACGTTTATGGTCCTTTATGGATCCTTGAAATTTTCTTTATAAAATTCAGGTTTATAGTCCTTTATAGGTCCTTGAAAATTTCTTTGTAAAATCCACGTTTGTGGTCCTTCATATATACTTGAAAATTTCTTTATAAAAATTACGCTTATTGTCTTTAAAATATCTCACTGATATCTTGCATTTTTTTTTTTTTTGAAATTCAATATTTTTCCAATTTTAAAACTTCAGATACTTTATTTGTATTTATTTCCAACATGAATCGGAAATTTTCACTTTTTTCACATTCTGACCTCTCTTCCCCTCACGCATTCTCTCTCTCTCTCTCGCTCTGTTGAGTGTATTGACATTAACGATTCAGGTTTTTATGGGCATATTACATCCTGATAATGATATACATTCATTAATACTTTTGGCATGTTATTGTAAATTATTATTATGCGTCTTGCCGCATAATTACACATTTATGTAGGTAGGTATGTGTGTCTGTAGTACATATGTATGTATGTCTGTAGCCTCCATTCATGCAGGCAACGAATTTCCCATGAATTGAAATGAATCGTAAATGAAATTGAGAGAATTAATACTTGCAAGCGCTCGTGGTGTTGTTACTGTAGCAGTTGCGGGAAATTATTGCAATGCGATTCGTTAAAAACGGCTTGCAGTTGCTGTTTGTGATAATTATTTTCTTTTTGCGTTCAATTCATGAAAAGAGAAATCAATTTCGGAATTTATCAATTTTCATGTCATTAACGCAATGTTTTTTTGGTGTTATTGCTGTTGTTATTTGTAAGCCAAAGCTTCAAAAGGCTTTGTGTTGAGGTTAAAAGAGTTACCTGGGGTCATGCTGGGCTATTGGCAAAATTATTGGATAATTATTTGCATTAATTGCGGAAAAGATGAAAATGTGTCAATAATCGGAAATGGAAAATTGTTTCCAATCGCTTTTGTATAAGCAGATTTATTTTGAAAAATTTTCGTTAAAATTTTCAGATGGAGCAATATTGGAAAAAGACAAGAATATTATGCTGGGTTTAGGATAAATTTATATTTGGTCCTTGAAAATTTCTTTATAAAATCCACGTCTAAAGACCCCTAAGGATCCTTGAAAATTTCTTTATAAACTCCACGTCTGAAGACCTCTAAGGATCCTTGAAAATTTCTTTATAAAATTCACGTCTAAAGACCCCTAAGGATCCTTGAAAATTTCTTTATAAACTCCACGTCTAAAGACCCCTAAGGATCCTTGAAAATTTATTTATAAAATCCACGTCTGAAGACCCCTAGGGATCCTTGAAAATTTCTTTATAAAATTCACGTCTGAAGACCCCTAAGGATCCTTGAAAATTTCTTTATAAAACTCACGTCTGAAGACCCCTAAGGATCCTTGAAAATTTCTTTATAAAATCCACGTCCGAAGACCTTATCGGATCCTTGAAAATTTCTTTATAAAATCCCCTTCTGAAGACCTTAAGGGATACTTGAAAATTTCTTTATAAAATTAACGTCTGAAGATCTTAAAGTATCCTTGAAAATTTCTTTATAAAATCCACTTTAATAGTCCTTAAAATATCCTTGAAAATTTCTTTATAAAATCCACCTTTATGGTCCTTTATGGATCCTTGGAAATTTCTTTATAAAATCCACGTCTGAAGACCCTGAAGGACCCTTGAAAATTTCTTTATAAAATCCAAGTTTATGGTCCTTTATGGATCCTTGAAAATTTCTTTATAAAATCCACGTCTGAAGTCCTTAAAGGATCCTTGAAAATTTCTTTATAAAATCCACTTTAATAGTCCTTAAAATATCCTTGAAAATTTCTTTATAAAATCCACGTTAATGGTCCTTTATGGACCCTTGAAAATTTCTTTATAAAATCCACTTTAATAGTCCTTAAAATATCCTTGAAAATTTCTTTATAAAATCCACCTTTATGGTCCTTTATGGATCCTTGGAAATTTCTTTATAAAATCCACGTCTGAAGACCCTGAAGGACCCTTGAAAATTTCTTTATAAAATCCAAGTTTATGGTCCTTTATGGATCCTTGAAAATTTCTTTATAAAATCCACGTCTGAAGTCCTTAAAGGATCCTTGAAAATTTCTTTATAAAATCCACTTTAATAGTCCTTAAAATATCCTTGAAAATTTCTTTATAAAATCCACGTTAATGGTCCTTTATCGATCCTTGAAAATTTCTTTATAAAATCCACGTTTATGGTCTTTTAAGGATCCTTGAAAATTTCTTTATAAAATCCACGTTTCTGGTCCTTTATGGATCCTTGAAAATTTCTTTATAAAATCCTCGTTTATTGTCCTTTATGGATCCTTGAAAATTTCTTTATAAATCCACGTTTCTGGTCCTTTATGGATCCTTGAAAATTTCTTTATAAAATCCTCGTTTATTGTCCTTTATGGATCCTTGAAAATTTCTTTATAAAATCCACGTTTCTGGTCCTTTATGGATCCTTGAAAATTTCTTTATAAATCCTCGTTTATTGTCCTTTATGGATCCTTGAAAATTTCTTTATAAAATCCACGTTTATGGTCCTTTACGGACCCTTGAAAATTTCTTTATAAAATCCATGTCTGAAGACCTTAACGGATCCTTGAAAATTTCTTTATAAAATCCTCGTTTATTGTCCTTTATGGATTCTTGAAAATTTCTTTATAAAATCCACGTTTATGGTCCTTTATGGATCCTTGAAAATTTCGTTATAAAATCCACTTTTATGGTCCTTAAAATATCCTTTAAATTTCTTTATAAATCCACGTTTATTGTCCTTTATGGATCCTTTCAATTTTCTTCCTCTCATTTTATTTTTAATCGTTCTCGATATTCAATACCTTCCTTTTCTGACTGGTGAATAAACCGAGTTAAAATATTAAAACCTTTCACAGTCATATCGCACTCCCCATTAAAATATTTTCCAATTTTTAAAGAGATTTTCTTTTTTCCCGTTTCGAAATTTCTCTCTCTCTCCTTTTAATACCCTGCCATCGAAGAGGATTATTTATTAAAAAATATGTTTAATACTGTCAATACAGTTGGAAATTTTAATCTACTTTATTGTCGCAGTATTCGCATTTTCGGCAAGGAATTCCTTTTATTTAACCCCCCACCCACCGCTGATCGAGTGGATTTCGGGAAATGTTCAATTTCATAAGGATAACATTTTATTGCTCCATTTCAGTTCTCAATTCACGCCAGGCCATGACAATATTCTCCATTTCATCCTTGCTTCAGTTACAAACATTTACTTAATTTAATGTGTCTCGTCGCCTTTTTGTTAAGTCCTGCCGTTGTTGGCTTCGTTTTTTTTTTTTCATTTTTGTCTGTTGCCTTGGATATTCAACATGGATTCGTTAACGGTTGTGGTAAGCACTTTTTCCGCATTCACACATATGCACACAGACACACACGCACACTTCCGAAATTATTTTGAGTGCATAATGTCGTAGTTATTCTTAACTTGTTGCGGATGATAGGTCACAGTGGTTTGAAAGAAATTTTCAAGGATCCATAAAGGACCATAAACGTGGATTTTATAAAGAAATTTTCAAGGATCCTTTAAGGTCTTCAGACGTGGATTTTATAAAGAAATTTTTTAAAGCTCCATAAAAGACCATAAACTTGGATTTTATAAAGAAATTTTCAAGGATATTTTAAGGACCATAAACGTGGATTTTATAAAGAAATTTTTTAAAGCTCCATAAAAGACCATAAACGTGGATTTTATAAAGAAATTTTCAAGGATCCATTAACATAAAGGACCATTAACGTGGATTTTATAAAGACATTTTCAAGGATCCATAAAGGACCATAAACGTGGATTTTATAAAGAAATTTTAAAGGATATTTTAAGGACCATAAACGTGGATTTTATAAAGAAATTTTCAAGGATCCATAAAGGACCATAAACGTGGATTTTATAAAGAAATTTTCAAGGATCCATAAAGGACCATAAACGTGGATTTTATAAAGAAATTTTAAAGGATATTTTAAGGACCATAAACGTGGATTTTATAAAGAAATTTTCAAGGATCCATAAAGGACCATAAACGTGGATTTTATAAAGAAATTTTCAAGGATCCATAAAGGACCATAAACGTGGATTTTATAAAGAAATTTTAAAGGATATTTTAAGGACCATAAACGTGGATTTTATAAAGAAATTTTAAAGGATATTTTAAGGACCATAAACGTGGATTTTATAAAGAAATTTTCAAGGATCCATAAAGGACCATAAACGTGGATTTTATAAAGAAATTTTAAAGGATATTTTAAGGACCATAAACGTGGATTTTATAAAGAAATTTTCAAGGATCCATAAAGGACCATAAACGTGGATTTTATAAAGAAATTTTAAAGGATATTTTAAGGACCATAAACGTGGATTTTATAAAGAAATTTTCAAGGATCCATAAAGGACCATAAACGTGGATTTTATAAAGAAATTTTCAAGGATCCATAAAGGACCATAAACGTGGATTTTATAAAGAAATTTTCAAGGATCCATAAAGGACCATAAACGTGGATTTTATAAAGAAATTTTCAAGGATCCATAAAGGACCATAAACGTGGATTTTATAAAGAAATTTTCAAGGATCCATAAAGGACCATAAACGTGGATTTATAAAGAAATTTTCAAGGATCCATAAAGGACCATAAACGTGGATTTTATAAAGAAATTTTAAAGGATATTTTAAGGACCATAAACGTGGATTTTATAAAGAAATTTTCAAGGATCCATAAAGGACCATAAACGTGGATTTTATAAAGAAATTTTCAAGGATCCATAAAGGACCATAAACGTGGATTTTATAAAGAAATTTTCAAGGATCCATAAAGGACCATAAACGTGGATTTTATAAAGAAATTTTAAAGGATATTTTAAGGACCATAAACGTGGATTTTATAAAGAAATTTTCAAGGATCCATAAAGGACCATAAACGTGGATTTTATAAAGAAATTTTCAAGGATCCATAAAGGACCATAAACGTGGATTTTATAAAGAAATTTTCAAGGATCCATAAAGGACCATAAACGTGGATTTTATAAAGAAATTTTAAAGGATATTTTAAGGACCATAAACGTGGATTTTATAAAGAAATTTTCAAGGATCCATAAAGGACCATAAACGTGGATTTTATAAAGAAATTTCAAGGATCCATAAAGGACCATAAACGTGGATTTTATAAAGAAATTTTAAAGGATATTTTAAGGACCATAAACGTGGATTTTATAAAGAAATTTTCAAGGATCCATAAAGGACCATAAACGTGGATTTTATAAAGAAATTTTCAAGGATCCATAAAGGACCATAAACGTGGATTTTATAAAGAATTTTAAAGGATATTTTAAGGACCATAAACGTGGATTTTATAAAGAAATTTTCAAGGATCCATAAAGGACCATAAACGTGGATTTTATAAAGAAATTTTCAAGGATCCATAAAGGACCATAAACGTGGATTTTATAAAGAAATTTTAAAGGATATTTTAAGGACCATAAACGTGGATTTTATAAAGAAATTTTCAAGGATCCATAAAGGACCATAAACGTGGATTTTATAAAGAAATTTTAAAGGATATTTTAAGGACCATAAACGTGGATTTTATAAAGAAATTTTCAAGGATCCATAAAGGACCATAAACGTGGATTTTATAAAGAAATTTTAAAGGATATTTTAAGGACCATAAACGTGGATTTTATAAAGAAATTTTCAAGGATCCATAAAGGACCATAAACGTGGATTTTATAAAGAAATTTTCAAGGATCCATAAAGGACCATAAACGTGGATTTTATAAAGAAATTTTCAAGGATCCATAAAGGACCATAAACGTGGATTTTATAAAGAAATTTTCAAGGATCCATAAAGGACCATAAACGTGGATTTTATAAAGAAATTTTCAAGGGTCCATAAAGGACCACACACGTGGATTTTATAAAGAAATTTCCAAGGATCCATAAAGGGCCATAAACGTGGATTTTATAAAGAAATTTTCAAGGATCCATAAAGGGTCATAAACGTGGATTTTATAAAGAAATTTTCAAGGATATTTTTAAGGTCTTCAGACGTGGATTTTATAAAAAAAATTTCAAGGATCCATAAAGGACCATAAACGTGGATTTTATAAAGAAATTTTCAAGGATATTTTTAAGGTCTTCAGACGTGGATTTTATAAAGAAATTTCAAGGATCCATAAAGGACCATAAACGTGGATTTATAAAGAAATTTTCAAGGATATTTTTAAGGTCTTCAGACGTGGATTTTATAAAGAAATTTCAAGGATCCATAAAGGACCATAAACGTGGATTTTATAAAGAAATTTTCAAGGATATTTTAAGGTCTTCAGACGTGGATTTTATAAAGAAATTTCAAGGATCCATAAAGGACCATAAACGTGGATTTTATAAAGAAATTTTCAAGGATCCATAGAGGGCCATAAGCGTGGATTTTATAAAGAAATTTTCAAGGATATTTTTAAGGTCTTCAGACGTGGATTTTATAAAGAAATTTTCAAGGATATTTTTAAGGTCTTCAGACGTGGATTTTATAAAGAAATTTTCAAGGATATTTTTAAGGTCTTCAGACGAGGATTTTATAAAGAAATTTTCAAGGATCCGTAATGGACCATAAACGTGGATTTCATAAAGAAATTTTTAAGGATCCGTAAAGGACCATAAACGTGGATTTTATAAAGAAATTTTCAATGAACCTTTAAGGTCTTCAGATGTGGATTTTATAAAGAAATTTTTAAGGATCCTTTAAGATCTTCAGACGTGGATTTTATAAAGAAATTTTCAATGAGCCTTTAAGGTCTTCAGATGTGGATTTTATAAAGAAATTTTTAAGGATCCTTTAAGATCTTCAGACGTGGATTTTATAAAGAAATTTTCAATGAGCCTTTAAGATCTTCAGACGTGGATTTTATAAAGAAATTTTCAAGGATCCATAAAGGACCATAAACGTGGATTTTATAAAGAAATTTTCAAGGATCGATAAAGGACCATAAACGTGGATTTTATAAAGAAATTTTCAAGGATCCATAAAGGAACATAAACGTGGATTTTATAAAGAAATTTTCAAGGATCCATAAAGGACCATAAACGTGGATTTTATAAAGAAATTTTCAAGGATCCATAAAGGACCATAAAGGTGGATTTTATAAAGAAATTTTCAACGCTCCTTTAAGGTCTTCAGACGTGGATTTTATAAAGAAATTTTCAAGGATACTTTAAGGTCTTCAGACGTGGATTTTATAAGGATATTTTCAAGTATTCCTTGAGGTCTTCAGACGTGGATTTTATAAAGAAATTTTCAAGTATTCCTTGAGGTCTTCAGACGTGGATTTTATGAAGAAATTTTCAAGGATCCTTTAAGGTCTTCAGATGGGGATTTTATAAAGAATTTTTCAAGGATCCTTTAAGGTCTTCAGACGTGGATTTTATGAAGATTTTTTTTATTTTTTATTAATCCCTTTCAAATACATATACAACCACTGTTTATTTTATTCCCTGCCATACATGTCGTAAGCCTTTATGTCTTTTGTCATGTCATGATATTAATGAATTTTATTCCGACTACTGTCTCGCATTGGCCCTTTTGCACAGACACTGCATGCAATTGCATTCTGAACAAATCTTTCTTGTTGCCACGAAATCTCTGGCGGGCCATGTATGACAAGGAGACATGTTCGCAGAATACTCATACAACATATACATATGTCGTATGCAACATGTTGCAATAAATTTATAGCATACATGGGAAATACTCAATTTATGGTTGAGTGTCAGGGGGTGGGAAGCTGGGGGCATTCCGGCCAGCAAGACATTGGCAATTTAAGGAAATGCAAATCAAAGGAAATTCCTTTTTCGTCGCTAGTTTTAAATTTCTTAAATTCGTTTGTCCGACAAATTGCTTAAAGCTTTAACTGAGCCATTTAATGGCAGCGAACGTTTAGTGTGTCTGATTAGTATCGTTAAGACCCTTTAACGTGGCTCTGAATTTCATCCGGTTCATTGGAAGAAATTTCAGTTCAAGTAGCAACTACTTCACCCGGACAATGATGCACACACACACCCACAAACACTTGGGAGAACACAAAGTTTTTTTTCCCTCTGCCATAAACACTTGATTAGTCAGTGTTTTTCCAATTAAAAACAGGCCAGCGCGTAAAACAAGTTGCCAACAGCCAGCTGTGAGAAAAAGCGGAAAACAAGTGCAAAATCCCAAACTTCGACAACGAGTGGTGAACGAACGGACCAAAAGCTATCAACAGTCAGACACACCAACACACCGACACACACACACACTTACACTCTCGCAGAGCGTGCTTACTAATACCAAAGTATTTACACTATTAGTTTCCTTCCGGTTAACGGAACCACGAAAATGTTTACTCAAAATATTTAGTGGTTCGACCGAAACTTCAAAGACAGACTTTCTTTCTGCAGTTCTGCGGATGTTGGTGTGTCTGTGTGTGTGTAGGTGTGTGAGTGTGTTGAGCTGGTTTCTAGTCGCCATGGGCCATGCTAGGAAGTTTGTTTAGTTTCCGATGTGGTCGGTAATGTAAATTGGTTACACGCCTGTAGTTCGATGTTGCAGTAACCAGCAAGGATATAGTTTGCCTAGGCAGCTAATAAACTTGGATTAAAGCCATGATTTTAGGGAGATTTAAGGCAAAGGGAATTATTTATTTAAAGAGGGGAATTATAAAACAACGTTTAAAAATTCAAGGACCCACTGAGGATTTAAAAAGAAAATCAAGGACTGCCAATGGTCTCCAAGGAATTAATATTGAAATATTTAAGAAATCAAACAGAAACATAAAGGTAGATTTTACGAAGAAATTTTCAAGGATCCTTTAAGGACCATAAACGTGGATTTTATAAGGAAATTTTCGAGGATACATAAAGGACCATAAACGTGGATTTTATAAAGAAAATTGTAAGGGCCCTCGAAGGACAATAACCATGGATTTTATAAAGAAATTTTGAAGGATCCATAAAGGACCATAAACGTGGATTTTAAAAAGAAATTTTCAAGGATCCATAAAGGAACAGAAACGTGGATTTTATAAAGAAATTTTCAAGAATCCACAAAGGACCAGAAATGCGGATTTTTTGAAGAAATTTTCAAGGATCCATAAAGGACCAGAAACGTTGATTTTATAAAGAAATATTCAAGGACATTTTAAGGACTATAAACGTGGATTTTATAAAGAAATTTTGTTCAAGGATCTATAAAGGATCATAAACGTGGATTTTATAAGAAATTTTTAAGGATCCATAAAGGACAATAAACATAGATTTTATAAAGAAATTTTTAAGCATCCATAAAGGACAATAAACATAGATTTTATAAAGAAATTTTGTTCAAGGATCTATAAAGGATCATAAACGTGGATTTTATAAGAAATTTTTAAGGATCCATAAAGGACCAAAAACGTGGATTTTATAAAGAAATTTTCAAGGTTCCATGAAGGACTAGAAACGTGGATTTTGTAAAGAAATTTTCAAGGATCCATAAAGGACCAGAAACGTGGATTTTACAAAGAAATTTTTAAGGATCTGCGAAGGACGATAAACGTGGATTTTATAAAGAAATTTTCAGGGATCCATAAAGGACCATAATCGTGGATTTTATAAAGAAATTTCCAAGGATCCCTAAAGGACCATAAACGTGGATTTTATAGAGAAATATTCAAGGATCCTAGAAGGACAATAAAGGTGGATTTTATAGAGAAATTTTCAAGGATCTTCAAAGGACCATAAACGTGGATTTTATAAAGAAATTTTCAAGGATCCTAGAAGGACAATAAACGTGGATTTTATAGAGAAATTTTCAAGGATCTTCAAAGGACCATAAACGTGGATTTTATAGAGAAATTTTCAAGGATCTTCAAAGGACCATAAACGTGGATTTTATAAAGAAATATTCAAGGATCCTAGAAGGACAATAAACGTGGTTTTTATAAAGAAATTTTCAAGGATCCATAAAGGACAATAAGCGTGTATTAAATAAACAAATCCTAAAAGAGCCATGAAGGAAGATAGACATAAAAAATTCAGGGTTCCAAAAAGGACTAGAAATGTGGATGTTATAAAGAAATTTTCAAGGACCCATAAAGGACGACTAACGTGGATTTTAAAAGAAATTATCAAGGACCATAAGGGACAAGAAACGTGGATTTTATAAGAAATTTTCAAGGACCCCTAAAGGACAATAAACGTGAATATTTTCAGGAAATGTTCAAAAATCCTAAGAGAACAACCAGCCTGAGTTTATGGTGAAATTTTCAAGGACCCTTAAAGGACAACCAAACTGAATTTGATCATGAAATTTTCAAGGATTCTTAAAGGACAACAAACGTGGATTTGATAAAAAAATTTTTGATGGAAGACATTTTTGAAGGATGCTTAAATGTCTTTATACATGTATTTTATGGAGAAATGTTCAATGATTCATAAAGGAATATAAACTTGGAATTATTAAGGAATTTTCAAAGTTCCACGAAAGAAATATATTAAGAAATTGGTAAGGATCCTTGAAGGTCCATAACATGGATTTCATAGGAAGCCTTTCGATTACCAATTTAAGGAATAAGCGTGGGTTTTAGAAAGAAATTTTCAAATATCAATAAGGGACGATACACGTGGCTTTAATTAAACTATTTTTAGGGATTTGTAAATGAAACTGAGCTTGGAGTTGATAAAGACATTTTTAAGGATCCATAAAAGCCAATAAATGTGAGTTTTGAAATGAAATTTTCGAGGACGAAAATATGAATTTTATTAGGAATTTCCAAGGGCTGAAAAACGTTTTTGATCCTTGATGTCAGAAAGACATATTTGATCAAAGAGGGATAAGGAAAATTTTAAAGTTTCCAAACGGACCACTTTCCACAATCCAAGAAAGGGGAAATGGTAAAGATCCTTAAAAACAAATATTGAAATTAGAAGCAGGACAACTTTAAAAAAGCAGACAGGAAAAAATTCAATGAGAACGTTTTTAAAGTTCTTAAGAGGACACATACATGGAATGGCGCTGAAATTTAATTTTTTTAAAAAATCATATTTTTTTTATTGGAACGGTCCTTGGAAAAATTGTATGTATAATGGGGCGATAGTCCTTGAGAAAAAAAATCCTTTAAAAGTCCAAGGTGTTGGAATAGACCCTGATAATAATTTATTAAAATATCTAAGATGGTTTTAGCGATGGTCCTTAAAAAAACCAAATTTATGGATTGGTCCTTTGAAAAAAAAAATCTGTAAGAAATCAAGATTTATATTTGAGATGTTCCTTGAAAATAATTCTGTAAAATCCAGGTTTCTTGTGGGGAAGGTCCCTGTTGAAAAGTCCCCTGGAAAACGAGTATATTAAAGTAATTCTTTAAAGGTAAAAGCTTATTGTTCGAATAGTCTCTGAAACGGATGGATGGAAGGATCCTGCAAAATGCAGGATTATTTGTCATTGGGTCCTTTAAAAAATTCTTTGCAAATTCCAGGATTATTGGTCTTTTGGTCCTAGTAAAAAATCTCTACAAACCATATTTATTGGTCTTAAAGTCTTTGAAAAAATACTCTTTACAAAATTCACTTTTATTGGTGTAAAGATCTTTTGAAAAAAAATTCTTTAAGAAATTCACGTTTATTGGGTGCTTGAAAAATATTATTTAAAAAATCCACATTTGTTCGTCTCTTAGTCCTTGAAAAGATTCTCGTTAAAAAATCCACGTTCATTGGTGAACGATCTTTTGAAAGAAAATCTTTACAAAATCTAAATTTTCTCTTGAGAAGGTCCTTGAAAAAAACATTTCTTAAAGCATCCACGTTTATTGGTCTTTGAAAAAATATTTTTAAAAAAATCTACGTTTAGTTAGTCCTTAAAAAAATATTCTTTAAATAAAAATCCACGTTGATTGTAGGAATGGTACTTTGAAAAAGGTCCTTTTTTAAAGGTCCTCTGAAAAATATTCGTAGAGACGGTTCTTTAAAAAATCCACGTTTATTGGTCCAAAGGCCTTTGAAAAATATTATAAGTGCGGTTGTAAGATTTAGAAAAATTTCCAAGATAATTCTCTGGTTCCATTTCTATTGAGCTTACGATCGTCACATGTGTAAATTTTTTTTGTCATATAAGTTATATTTAATATATCCCAGACGAAAAACAAGGAAAAGTTTTGGAAGGTTAGGTTTGGTTAAAGGACGCGCGGTTACCATATGGCAACCGCTCCACTCGGAGACCTATAGGTCCATTGTGTTCATCCTAAAAGAATGTTAAGAAAAGAGGAAGAAGTGGTTGGTAGAAGAGGTGAAGATAAAAGATAAAGTTGTAGAATGTGATCTACGGCAGAGGAGTTTGCCGTGTCGTCTTTAGCCACTTGAATCTTCTGGCTAATTGAAGGATTACTATAGGGTCAGTGTTAGAAAAAGAAGACAGGTCATGTGATACTAGTTCTCCGACTAGCCTGTATCTCACATTAATTAGTGCTGGGCAGTGGCAGAGCAAGTGTTCCACTGTCTCGATTTCTTCTTCATCTTGACAGATCCTACAGTAGTCAATGTCGTCGCTGTCCCATTTCGATGTCATAGCCCTCACCTTACAATGACCTGTGATGATACCCACCATAAGTTTTAAATCAGGTCTTGACAATGACATCAGCGACTTTGTTCTCTTCTCTGAGAGTGTGTTCTGAGTGTTCTTTTGGGGATGGTGCATCCCTTTTCGTCCAGCCATTTTTGTTGGATTCTCTCAGAGTAATGTCTGCGAATAACCCGTAGAAAATGGCACAGTAGTAGTTTAACCGAGTTGTCTACTTCAATTGTATTTGATTCGGATCCTAGTCTGGCTAATTCGTCTGCAGTCTCGTTACCTGGGATGTTATAATGGTCAGGAACCCAACAGAGCTTGATGGACAACCCAGCGTTTTCCAAAGCTTCCCTGCAATTGAGAACAGCCCTGGACTTGATAGTAAAGGAACTTAAGGCCTTCAGTGCCGCTTGACTATCGACATATATAGTCACCGGACCGCTGACCTCAATGCTCCTCGTGACCAGCAGGTCTATTGCCCTTTTGACCACAAAAATTTCCGCCTGAAATACGCTACAGTTGTTTCCAAGCTTGTAGGATTCATGACCATTAAGGGTATCACAGAAGACACCAGTTTCCGTACCACACTCCATCATTGAACCATCGGTATAAACAGCTACGCCGCGGAAAGGTGGGTTGTTATGGGCCCAGGCGTCTCTATCAGGTATGTGTATGTCAGGTGGGTAGAAGGTTAATCGTGGTGAAATATAGTAACTTGCATAGGCTATCTCTCCCACATTCCTTAGAAGGGATGCGGAAAAAATATTCTTTAAAAAATCCACGCCTCTATAGGTCCTTGAAAAAATATTCTTTAAAAATCCACGTTTGTTGAAGGTCCTGGAAAAAGTATTCTTTAAAAAATCCACGCCTCTATAGGTCCTTGAAAAAATATTCTTTAAAAAATCCACGTCTCTATTGGTCCTTGAAAAAATATTCTTTAAAAAATCCACGTCTCTATTGGTCCTTGAAAAAATATTCTTTAAAAAATCCACGTCTCTATTGGTCCTTGAAAAAATATTCTTTAAAAAATCCACGTTTATTTGGCCCTTGAAAAAATATTCTTTAAAAAATCCACGCCTCTATAGGTCCTTGAAAAAATATTCTTTAAAAATCCACGTTTGTTGAAGGTCCTGGAAAAAGTATTCTTTAAAAAATCCACGCCTCTATAGGTCCTTGAAAAAATATTCTTTAAAAATCCACGTTTGTTGAAGGTCCTGGAAAAAGTATTCTTTAAAAAATCCACGCCTCTATAGGTCCTTGAAAAAATATTCTTTAAAAAATCCACGCCTCTATAGGTCCTTAAAAAAATATTCTTTAAAAAATCCACGTTTATTGGTCTTTTGGTCCTTGAAAAAATATTCTTTAAAAAATCCACGTTTATTTAATGCTTGAAAAATATTCTTTAAAAAATCCACGTTTATTTGTCTTTTGGTCCTTGAAAAAATATTCTTTAAGAAATCCACGTTTATTTGGTCCTTCAAAAAAATATTCTTTAAAAAATCCACGTTTATTTGGAACTTCAAAAAAATATTCTTTAAAAAATCCACGTTTATTTGGAACTTCAAAAAAAAAATTCTTTAAAAAATCCACGTTTATTTGGTCCTTCAAAAAAATATTCTTTAAAAAATCCACGTTTATTTGGTCCTTCAAAAAAATATTCTTTAAAAAATCCACATTTATTTGGTCCTTGGAAAAATATTCTTTAAAAAATCCACGTTTATTTGGTCCTTGAAAAAATATTCTTTAAAAAATCCACGTTTATTTGGTCCTTGAAAAAATATTCTTTAAAAAATCAACGTTTATTTGGCGTTTATGACAATGTTTAATTGCATTCCTCACCAACACCCTCATCAGATTTCACACAAATGGTTATCTGTCTGATGAATCAAGCTACGAATGAATATGTATTGATCCTGATGGAATTGTGTTAAAATTGATTGCTGGCTGATTTGCCATAAATCATTATAATGCCGGAGAGTAGTCGGTTGTCGATAATTTGTATTTAAATTTGATACACATTGCGACCGTCGATGTTGTTATTGTTGTCGGCCATGATACCTGGCCTATTAATTTATGCAATTTACAAATTGCCCAGCCATACAACAACAGCGGCGGCGGCAATAATGATATCTATAATGATAATGATGTCAATGATTGTGATGGAGATCATCATCAGCGAGACGATGATGATTGTAATGAATATAATGAGTATAAAGTGCATTGGTAACCAAACACGAATCTGCAGGTGTATGTAGGTAGGTGAGAAGGTTGAATGTTGTAAAATGACACCACAGTGGATTTCAAGGATCCATAAAGGACCATAAACGTGGATTTTATAAAGAAATTTTCAAGGATCCATAAAGGACCATAAACGTGGGTTTTTTAAAGAAATTTTCAAAAATCCTTTAAAGTCTTCAGACGTGGATTTTATAAAGAAGTTTTCAAGGATCCCTTAAGGTCTTCAGACGTGGATTTCATAAAGAAATTTTCAAGAATCCTTTAAAGTCTTCAGACGTGGATTTTATAAAGAAATTTTGCAGAATCCATTAAGGTCTTCAGACGTGGATTTTATAAAGAAATTTTCAATAATCCTTTACGGTCTTCAGACGTGGATTTTATAAAGAAATTTTCCAGAATTCTTTAAGGTCTTCAGACGTGGATTTTATAAAGAAATTTTCAAGGATCCTTAAACGTCTTCAGATGTGGATTTTATAAAGAAATTTTCAAGGATCCTTAAACGTCTTCAGACGTGGATTTTATAAAGAAATTTTCAAGAATCCTTTAAGGTCTTCAGACGTGGATTTTATAAAGAAATTTTCAAGAATCCTTTAAGGTCTTCAGACGTGGATTTTATAAAGAAATTTTCAAGAATCCTTTAAGGTCTTCAGACGTGGATTTTATAAAGAAATTTTCAAGAATCCTTTAAGGTCTTCAGACGTGGATTTTATAAAGAAATTTTCAAGAATCCTTTAAGGTCTTCAGACGTGGATTTTATAAAGAAATTTTCAAGAATCCTTTAAGGTCTTCAGACGTGGATTTTATAAAGAAATTTTCAAGAATCCTTTAAGGTCTTCAGACGTGGATTTTATAAAGAAATTTTCAAGAATCCTTTAAGGTCTTCAGACGTGGATTTTATAAAGAAATTTTCAAGAATCCTTTAAGGTCTTCAGACGTGGATTTTATAAAGAAATTTTCAAGAATCCTTTAAGGTCTTCAGACGTGGATTTTATAAAGAAATTTTCAAGAATCCTTTAAGGTCTTCAGACGTGGATTTTATAAAGAAATTTTCAAGAATCCTTTAAGGTCTTCAGACGTGGATTTTATAAAGAAATTTTCAAGAATCCTTTAAGGTCTTCAGACGTGGATTTTATAAAGAAATTTTCAAGAATCCTTTAAGGTCTTCAGACGTGGATTTTATAAAGACATTTTCAAGAATCCTTTAAGGTCTTCAGACGTGGATTTTATAAAGACATTTTCAAGAATCCTTTAAGGTCTTCAGACGTGGATTTATAAAGAAATTTTCAAGAATCCTTTAAGGTCTTCAGACGTGGATTTTATAAAGAAATTTTCAAGAATCCTTTAAGGTCTTCAGACGTGGATTTTATAAAGAAATTTTCAAGAATCCTTTAAGGTCTTCAGACGTGGATTTTATAAAGAAATTTTCAAGAATCCTTTAAGGTCTTCAGACGTGGATTTTATAAAGAAATTTTCAAGAATCCTTTAAGGTCTTCAGACGTGGATTTTATAAAGAAATTTTCAAGAATCCTTTAAGGTCTTCAGACGTGGATTTATAAAGAAATTTTCAAGAATCCTTTAAGGTCTCAGACGTGGATTTATAAAGAAATTTTCAAGAATCCTTTAAGGTCTTCAGACGTGGATTTTATAAAGAAATTTTCAAGAATCCTTTAAGGTCTTCAGACGTGGATTTTATAAAGAAATTTTCAAGAATCCTTTAAGGTCTTCAGACGTGGATTTTATAAAGAAATTTTCAAGAATCCTTTAAGGTCTTCAGACGTGGATTTTATAAAGAAATTTTCAAGAATCCTTTAAGGTCTTCAGACGTGGATTTTATAAAGAAATTTTCAAGAATCCTTTAAGGTCTTCAGACGTGGATTTTATAAAGAAATTTTCAAGAATCCTTTAAGGTCTTCAGACGTGGATTTTATAAAGAAATTTTCAAGAATCCTTTAAGGTCTTCAGACGTGGATTTTATAAAGAAATTTTCAAGAATCCTTTAAGGTCTTCAGACGTGGATTTTATAAAGAAATTTCAAGAATCCTTTAAAGTCTTCAGACGTCGATTTTATAAAGAAATTTTTAAGGATATTTTAAGGATCATAAACGTGGATTTTATAAAGAAATTTTCAAGGATACTTTAAGGTCTTCGGACGTGGATTTTATAAAGAAATTTTCAAAAATCCTTTAAAGTCTTCAGACGTGGATTTTATAAAGAAATTTTCATGGATCCTTTAAGGTCTTCAGACGTGGATTTTATGAAGAAATTTTCAAGAATCCTTTAAGGTCTTCAGAAGAGGATTTTATAAAGAAATTTTCAAGGATCCTTTAAGGTCTTCAGACGTGGATTTTATAAAGAATTTTCAAGGATCCTTTAAGGTCTTCAGAAGAGGATTTTATAAAGAAATTTTCAAGGATCCTTTAAGGTCTTCAGACGTGGATTTTATAAAGAAATTTTCAAGGATCCTTTAGGTCTTCAGACGTGGATTTTATAAAGAAATTTTCAAGAATCCTTTAAGGTCTTCAGACGTGGATTTTATAAAGAAATTTTCAAGAATCCTTTAAGGTCCTTCAGACGTGGATTTTATAAAGAAATTTGCAAGAATCCTTTAAGGTCTTCAGACGTGGATTTTATAAAGAAATTTTCAAGAATCCTTTAAGGTCTTCAGACGTGGATTTTATAAAGAAATTTTCAAGAATCCTTTAAGGTCTTCAGACGTGGATTTTATAAAGAAATTTTCAAGAATCCTTTAAGGTCTTCAGACGTGGATTTTATAAAGAAATTTTCAAGAATCCTTTAAGGTCTTCAGACGTGGATTTATAAGAATTTCAAGAATCCTTTAAGGTCTTCAGACGATTAATTCAAGAATCCTTTAAGGTCTTCAGACGTGGATTTTATAAAGAAATTTTCAAGAATCCTTTAAGGTCTTCAGACGTGGATTTTATAAAGAAATTTTCAAGAATCCTTTAAGGTCTTCAGACGTGGATTTTATAAAGAAATTTTCAAGAATCCTTTAAGGTCTTCAGACGTGGATTTTATAAAGAAATTTTCAAGAATCCTTAAGGTCTTCAGACGTGGATTTTATAAAGAAATTTTCAAGAATCCTTAAGGTCTTCAGACGTGGATTTTATAAAGAAATTTTCAAGGATCCTTTAAGGTCTTCAGACTTGGATTTTATAAGAAATTTTCAAGGATCCTTTAAGGTCTTCAGACGTGGATTTTATAAAGAAATTTTCAAGGATCCTTTAAGGTCTTCAGACGTGGATTTTATAAAGAAATTTTCAAGGATCCTTTAAGGTCTTCAGACGTGGATTTTATAAAGAAATTTTCAAGGATCTTTTAAGGTCTTCAGACGTGGATTTTATAAAGAAATTTTCAAGGATCCAAAAAGGACATTAATTATGAATTTCATAAAAAAAATTCAAGGATCCAAAAAAATAAAAACTAAATCTGAATTTTATACCTCCCTTGATTGTCCTTGGTTAAGGTCTTCAGACGTAGATTTTATAAAGAAATTTTCAGGAATCAATAAAGAACCAGAAACGTGGATTTTATAAAGAAATTTTCAAGGATCATTTTAGGGCCATAAACGGGGATTTTATAAAGAAATTTTCAAGGACATTTTAGGGCCACAAACGTGGATTTTATAAAGAAATTTCAAGGATCCATAAAGGACCAGAAACGTGGATTTTATAAAGAAATTTCAAGGATCCATAAAGGACCAGAAACGTGGATTTTATAAAGAAATTTCAAGGATCCATAAAGGACCAGAAACGTGGATTTTATAAAGAAATTTTCAAGGATCCATAAAGGACCAGAAACGTGGATTTTATAAAGAAATTTCAAGGATCCATAAAGGACCAGAAACGTGGATTTTATAAAGAAATTTCAAGGATCCATAAAGGACCAGAAAACGTGGATTTTATAAAGAAATTTTCAAGGATCCATAAAGGACCAGAAAACGTGGATTTTATAAAGAAATTTTCAAGGATCCCATAAAGGACCAGAAACATGGATTTTATAAAGAAATTTTCAAGGATCCATAAAGGACCAGAAACGTGGATTTTATAAAGAAATTTTCAAGGATCCATAAAGGACCAGAAACGTGGATTTTATAAAGAAATTTTCAAGGATCCATAAAGGACCAGAAACGTGGATTTTATAAAGAAATTTTCAAGGATCCATAAAGGACCAGAAACGTGGATTTTATAAAGAATTTTCAAGGATCCATAAAGGACCAGAAACATGGATTTTATAAAGAATTTTCAAGGATCCCTAAAGGCACCAGAAAACGTGGATTTTATAAAGAAATTTTCAAGGATCCATAAAGGACCAGAAACGTGGATTTTATAAAGAAATTTTCAAGGATCCATAAAGGACCAAAACATGGATTTTATAAAGAAATTTCAAGGATCCTAAAGACCAGAACACGTGGATTTTATAAAGAAATTTTCAAGGATCCATAAAGGACCAGAAACGTGGATTTTTATAAAGAATTTTCAAGGATCCATAAAGGAAAAGAAGAAATGTGAAATTTATAAAGAAATTTACAAGGACCCAAAAAAATCTGAATTTCATACCTCCCTTGATTTTCTTGCCCCACCGTGCGTATTATTAATATTACATGTGTAATTAAGTCAAAGGCCAACAATAGTCATACGCCACACATAACCCCTGTGGCACATGAGTTTTATGTTGAAGCCGAGCATAATATAAATTGGCAGGACAACATATAAAAAAGATTTTACACACATTTATACATATTTCAAATTTATTTTATTCAGGTATGAACATTTTAAAATTATTTGAAGGGTCGTTGGCAGTAGCCAACAAATAAATGAAAAAAAAAACATGTGCATATTTCCATCATCATTCCAATTATATGAATTCTCTGTCGGTTCCCGCTGGCATTGTCAACAATTATTTTCGCAAATTGTAAATAGTTTGTTGGACGCTATCCTCTCTTCGAATTTTTACAAATTCCCATTCACATGACAACGTCTGATTGTTCGTCGTTCATTTAACTTTAAAAATTGTTGCATGTTTTGATGCAAAAAAAAAAATGGTTAAAAAATGATGTCAGCGGGTGGCATAAAAACATGACTTTTCACAAAACAAACTGTTAACAAGTTATGATGGTGTCGAGCAACATGTAAATTTTTTTCAGCAAAATTAATATAATTTTTTAGTTAATTTTGAATAAAAATTGCCGGACTTAAATAGCGGATGGCCATTAAATAAATTTTGCGAAGCAAATTTTGTGGGACAAGAATGGAAATATTTGCTGATTATAAATATATATTTCATTATAAAATATACAATAAAATGTATATTAAAATATATATAAAAAAATACATTTTAAGAAATATATTTAAAAAATCATAATCCCATTAATAGTTTTTTTTTTTTTGATTTTTCAACTATTTTTGTAGAATTTTTAAGACTATGACCGATGGGTTTAAAAAATATAATTCAATGTTAATTGTTCACATCCATTTTCAAGGAAGGAACACAAATTTTAATGTGATTTTTTAGAACAATTTCTTAAACTATAAACGTTAAAAAAAAAATTATGATTATTGTTGG
>NW_026712386.1:0-63582 GCF_030504385.1 Musca domestica
TATGGTTATGTATATGTGGCTCAATGTATGGATTCGGCAGCAGGTGCGTGTCTTCTAAACTGCTACTGGACTAGACATATCACAATGGTGTGCCCCAACTGCGTAGTCGAAAATATCTATGAGCACGGTATCGCATTTATACTTTGATTTATGTAGTTAGGGCTTCTGACGCTAGCAGTCTGGACAATAGGTTCATTTAATGAGGGTATGACAGTAACTGTTTACGAATGAGTAAACTTTTGATCTCCACAGTCAGTTGGAGTTAACGGCTACTGCGGCAAAATTTTAAATATATGTTGGTAACTTCCAACTGACTGGAATAAATAAACAACAAATTGATTGCAAATTTTGTTGCTAAGCATATAAAAATTAAGCACCGACACAGTTCGTCTTGAAATCGCACCCGCAAAAGTTTAAAGTGCTTTACAGTGACAAGTAAAAATTAAAAACAATAAAAACTGAACATTTAAATTAACAACATAATTACAGAACATTTTCATACAACACACAACAAACATCATAAAAATAGTCAACAAATATACAAAACGAAGAAAGATCAACCATTAATCACTTCAAAATTTACAAAAAATATATAATTTCTACAAAAAAAAAACCATACATAAAAATTAAATTCATTTACAGACAAAAAAACCATATGTAAAAATTACAATTCCACAAAAAAAACATACATAAAAATTACACCCATTGTTATATTGATCAACACATAAACATAATTTGAATTTACATACAGAAACATACATTTGATTGCCACATAAAAACCAAAACGTACCACTGAAAACTAAAACAAACAACCCGCAATTGTGCCTAAATACCCTACTTGAATAAAGATTGTACTTCAATTGAATTTACAATATAAATAAACATTTTTTTAATAAAAAAGGCATCCCAAAGGTATACATTATCCTTCAACGCCGGATTAAAGTGCAGTTTCATAACAAATTACAAAATATAAAATAATAGATTATTAACAAAAATTGAACAAAAAAAAGTTTAACCGTTGTACAAAATACAAAAAAATGAACAGTGGTAAAAATGTAACCGTGGTACAAAATTCAGAAATAAGAACAATGGTGCAAAGTGGAAACATTACGAAAACAATGGTGCAAAAACGAACAGTGCAAAGTGGTACAAAACTACAAAATACAAGAATACCCACAAACAATTAAAAAAAAAAAAACATTTTTACAAAAAGGAGACCCAGCATATTCCATGAGAAAGACCCGAAAAAGCCAAGAAGGACCAAGAAATTCGTCAAAGTGAGTACTTGTGGAAAGTTTTTGTATTTTAAAGACACAAAAAGCATTTTTGATTTAACATATCATTAATATTTGTTCTGAGCCTATATGCAAATTTCTTTGACACTTTTTTGGAATCTGCAGCTTGCCCATATTCTATATAAAAAGTATATATTTTTTTTTTTTTGAAAAAGTTGGCGTCATTACAAATTTATAAACGCCATTTTTTGAAATTAGCTGAAGGTGGAGTTCAGGCATTTAACTTCACCATATTTGTACATACAGTTTTCTATATGGAAGTTTTTTGGAAAGTTGGCGCCATTACAAATATATAAACTCCATTTTTTTCTCGGAAATTACCTGATCGTGGCAATTACCTGGCATTTAACTTCGTCATATTTGTACATACCGTTTTCTATACACAATTTTTTTGGAAAGTTGGCGTCACTACGAATACATAAACTTTTATCTCAAGTAATACATATGTATATTTTAAAAACATAGCGCCATATTAAAATCAAGTACATAGCGAATTAAATAACAAAGTCTGGTGACATATCCCTATGCAATAAATCCTAACGTTTGTGATTTATTAAAGCTTTCTACGCAATTATTGAAGTCTGATGGACTGACAAAATCAACATTTTTGAAACATTTTTTATCAGCGTCTGGTGGACAGACGGAATTAATTAATAATAATATCTTCATATATTTTTAATTAATTTAATTAATTTCTATAACTTTTCAATTTTTTTTGTTTTATCTTTCTTTGATCTAAAATATTTTACATTTTTGCAATAATTTTGGGAATCATGCAACTTTTTAATTAGTTTTGATGACATTTTTCATTTTTGGAATATTTTTGGATTTTTTACATTTTGAGAACTTTTGGAAACAATATCTGGGATTTTGACAAAAATTATTTTTGCCAAAATCGTAGCATACTTTGAATATTTGTCGCTTTAGAGAAATCTTCAGACCCTACTTTAAAGAAACTCTGTTTTGGAGAAAAGTTTAAATTAGAAAAGCCATAAAAGTCTCCCAAAAATGGATATCGTAAGAGATTTTATACAATTTGGGAATTGCATTTTTCGGAATTTTACGACAACCCAGTAAACATTTCCTACTTTGGCATACATCTCACTTGGTGGTTAGACGGAGTTGTCAAATAATTACTCTACAATTTTTTGACTCATTTTTTATACAATTTCACTGATTTTTTGAAGCGGGATATTTTTTCTCTTTTATAATCGGATAAAGCTTCTCACAGTTGACCTTTCGCTCATCCAACTATATTCGAATAAGTTTAAGGACGAATTTTGAAAAAAAAAAAATTCTCCAGATTTTGGATTGAAAAACTGCATGTTTTTGGAAATATTGATCCAATAGGCAATTTGTTGCAAATTTTAAAGAAAGATACTTTCTCGCTTTTGAACCACAAAAAGTTGCCAATGGGCAATTCGTTGCAAATTTTAAAGAAAGATACTTTCTCGCTTTTGAACCACAAAAAGTTGAGGAAACCTTGAATTCTAAACAGAGTAAGTCCTTCTCGTTGGGCTTCTTTTAGATTTTGGACAATAAACCAAATTTTTGAAAGGTTTCTCGCACAACTAAGAAGAAGCGTCAACGACTTGTTGGATTTTATTTCGATTTTTTCAATTACCAACCCAGAGGACATTGAGGACACTTTGGAAACTACACATTTGGAATTGAATTCAAATTGGAGTCAAGTAAGGAGGGCTTATATCGATTGCAGAGAGCATGAAGCAGAGGAAGGAGAAAAGGTTATGTTAAAAACAAGTCGACTTTAAGTGCCGTCAACATTCAATTACAGAATGTTGGAGAAAAACAGACGTTGGAACAAACAAAACGGGAGTCATTGATGACACAACAGGGAAAGGATATGGATTTTGCTCCCGTATCTCGCTTACCTCCACGCGATACGGACACCTTTAAAGGAAGATATCGAGAATGGCCCACATTTGGAGACTTATTTATGGCAATTTATATAAAAGGATCAAGGCTAAGCACCGTAGAAAAAATAGCTCACTTGAAATGATTGACCAGTGATGGATTTGAAGTTGAATGAAAAAATCTTACTGATAGGTATGAAAATCAACGGATGCAAGTAAATGAGGAGATAAAAACACTTTTTAATATACCTGGATACATTCAATACAAACATTACAATGAACTGTCAACAGCTGTATACAGACCATGGAATTGCTAGAAGTCGATGTTAAAGGATGGCATCCGCTTCTAATATACGTTTGCTCTTCAACATTACCAAGAAATTTTGTGGAGGAATTCGAGAAATCACTAAGTAATTGTAAAATACTACTTGAATGGGAACGATTCGACACATTTTTAACGAAAAAAATCAAAACAATGGAATCCGTTGAAAATATAAAGCCTACGACTTCGAAATTTTCTCAGCAGAAACAACCCACTTACAACAAACCAAGATTTTCGAATACATTTCAAACAAATGTCACAAAGAATACGAATAATTTGGGAGGAAGGTCAAATTCTAATCAGCATCAACAACAGAACCGTAAAAAGAACAATACACAAAATGCCTAAACATGCCAAGTGTGCAAGGCTAATCACTTTGTCAGAGATTGCACGGAGTTTTTAAGAAGAAATGTAAATGATAGAATTCATAACGTGAAAACATCTCATTTATGCTATAACTGCTTGTCAGCGCACCATGGAGTAATGGATTATAAAAGTCAATTTAGATGACGAACATCATACATTGTTACATAAGGGAAAGGAAACTCAATCTACAAATACATACCTAGCTCGAGTGGAACATGTGCCGCCGCTCACACAAAGTAAATACAGTCCACACCAAACCTAGAACCAACTACAGTCACAACTTTGACCCTTCAGGATAAGCAAATTAGTCAGTAGACATCTGGAGGTACACTATTCTTTACAGCCATAGTGCAGATAGAAACCAGAGGACAACCTTACGATGCCAGAGCGCTCATAGACTCTTGATTATAATCAACATTTATTTCGGAAAAACTTAAAAATCTTCTGAAGTTACCAACAAAGAACAGCTTAGCTCATGTTACTGGCTTAAGTCAATTTCGTTTCAGCGAAATCTTGTCTGTTTATCTTACGATCCAAATTCGATCCTAGCTTTAAACTGGAAGTTTGGGCTCCAGATTGAAATAACTTACCATCAAATCTACCACCACAAATCACAACTTAGAGATTTAACATCATTGGAACTTGCTGATCCAAAATTCTACATTAGTCAACCAATTGATTTACTCATCGGTATGGATATAAGACCTTTGATATTTACGCTTGGCATTCCAATGAAAACTTATGGATCAATTTCAACCCAAAGTACAAAATTTGGATGGATTGTTGAAGAACCCATACCTGGAAATGCTATCAAACCAAAACAAATTACATTGTTAAATATAACATATATTGAGAAAATACTTACAAGTTTTGGGAGTTGGAAAAGGCCCCCAAAAAGGTTTTACGGTCAGAAGAAGCCCAATATTGCGAAACGAATTTCATTGATACAACAATACGGAACAAGGATGGAAGATCCATTTAAAAATGCGAGGAATTAGGGATTTCTAAAAATATTGATTTAGCTCGATTCTATCGAATAGAGAGGAAACTTATGAAAACGCCAGATATCAAGGAACAGTAGGACAATTCGATACTCGATTACCTCGATTTGGCCATATGAGGAATATTAAACTAAATGAAATTAACGATATACTCATTTATTATTTGCCACATCACGCAGTTATTATTTGCCTTTAGACGTAAGGCAAACAAAATATCAAAGGATTTATTTAGGAAATCACCTCAGACCCTGTAGAGGATTACGAATTGCTAACAGTGACCTTTGGAGTAAATTGCACAACGTATTTTGGCATTGAGAACTCTCATTAAGTTAGCAGAGGATGTTAAAGATTCTCACCCTAAAGCAGCGGAAACGATATACTCATTATTATTATTTGCCACATCACGCAGTTATTATTTGCCTCATCACGCAGTTATAAAACCAGATCTTATTACAACAAAGTTAAGAGTCGTATTCAACGCTTTAGACGTAAGGCAAACAAAATATCAAAGGATTTTATTTAGGAAATCACCATCAGACCCTGTAGAGGATTACGAATTGCTAACAGTGACCTTTGGAGTAAATTGCACAACGTATTTGGCATTGAGAACTCTCATTAAGTTAGCAGAGGATGTTAAAGATTCTCACCCTAGAGCAGCGGATATAATATTGAATAATTTATATTTTACTCTAATGAAATGGGCCTCAAATCAACACAATGTAATCAAAGATATTTATAAATAAATTTAATTTTTTTCTCTTTTACGCCACCGCAAATGGAAAATCAAGAAAAATATACAAAAAGAGAAGTCCTATCAAGAGTAGCCAATTATTTGACCCTTCTGGATGTCTGGCGCCAGTGCTGGTTGTAGCAAAGCTGATAATGCAGCAAATCTGGCTGGACAATTGGGATTGATTGGGATGTAACCTGAAAAATAGCCAAAATATAGAAAAATAAGTACCAAGATTGATTTAATACACCTCAGACAGTTCGGTGGAAATTCATGTCTTTTGTTATGCTTCGCAAAACGCATATGGAGTAGCAATATACATTCGAGTCGAAAATACTGACAAAAGCGCACATACATTCTTATCAGCTGCAAAGACCCGTGTAGCTCCGGTCAAAAAACTCACTATTCCTAGACTGGAATAATGTGGCGCAGTTCTGTTGTCCAAACTGGCAGTATCGATAATAAATAATAATCTACAAATTTCTCACTATACGACTCAATTTTGGACAGATTCCACGATTGTGTTGGCTTGATTAAAAAAGCCACCTTGTCATTGGAGCACATTTGTGGGAAACAGAGTTTGGAGATTTCTGAGGGCGTGGGTCAAGAGAACTGTAGGCACAGTGACTCTGAAAACAATCCAGCTGATATAGCCAGCCGAGGATGTTGACCTCTCGAATTGCATAGTCAACAACTCTGGTGCCATGGACCCCACTGACTCACATTGCCCAAGGACCGTTGGCCATCAAATCCAACTGAAAGCGATACTAATTTAGAGGCAAAAGCAGTCAAAATCTTACGCTGTTTGAGAAAAAGATGACCCTCAAGCATTTCTAATCGTTAGCCAAAGTTTATCGTCATACGCCTATGCTTTTAGGTTCAGGAAAAAACTCTGGATCAAACAGACAACTTAGGATGACGTCAACCGAGCTTACAGCTGCCAAAATTCAAGATGGAAAACGAGCAAGCATAATACAGACTCAGAGGTTCTTCATATATGATAGAATATGAAGCATTGAAGAAAATACTCGAATTTCCATCAACAATTTCACTTTTGACCTTAGGTCCGTTTTTAGATTCGAAAGGCATCGTGAAGATTGCCACTGGAAGATTCGTACAATTTTGCCACATGGAGGAATTTTTTAACCAGTTGTTGGTGGACTTTGTTCATAAACTCACTTTGCATGGTGGCAAATCAGGTTGATGACTCGAATAATAAGGTCCGAATTCTCGATACTTGGATTAAAGTCACTGGTCAAGAAAACTCTTCGTCACTGTAAAATTTGCTTTGTACATAGAAAAAGGACGCAGGAACAAATAATGGCATCACTTCCACCCGAACGAACTTTTCTGTCCAGACCCTTCACAAAGACTGGTGTCGATTTTTGCGGGAACCTTTAACATCAAGAATTATTCTGAATAGCTGTTTTATCACAAAAGGTTATGTGTGTCTTTTTATATGCTTTGTGAGCAAAGCAATACATTAAGAGCCTACAAGCGACCTTTCAACTCATGCATTTCTTGCCGCATTTTCAGATTCGTTATCCGTCGAGGTTGTCCGTCTTCTATTTATTCCGACAACGGAACCAATTTCGTTGGTACTGTCAATTAATAAAAAGAGATAGAATTGCGCTTATCACAAGTTCCAAACAACAAATTCTACCAAAATGTACTTAACGTTGAGTAATTTACAACAATTTTAGCCCGGATAGAAGCCTGTCTCAATTCGCGACCATTAAGTCCATCTAGCGACGACCCTAATGATTGTCACCCTTGACTATTTAGTAAATCGATGGAAACGACTCAGAGTGATTTCCCAATGCTTTTGTGGCAGATGGAAGAACCGAATGGAAATACCAAAAGTAAATGTTAAAGAGGGAGATTTATTAGTAGTTAAGGATGAAAGACTCGCTCCAATCGAGTGGAAGTTGGGTCGCGTTCAAAAATCTTATCAAGGCACGACAGACCCCGTTTCAGAGGTATGAGACGGTGGAAAGACGTGGTTATTGTCGGAAGGTCTGGCAAGGAGCCATCTTGCCCCCAATTGTCCCAGTTTGGATGGCTGGCAGGCGTTGCGATAGCAGGCACCATACGACCCTGCACGGGGTATCGCAGCTGGATGAGGTGCCTCTGAATATGGAAGCAATAAACGCACCAACCTTTGCGAGGGATTTGGTATTGGTGTCCACCGTTATGATCAGGTAATGGCCGAAAGGATGGAAGGGTTCGTGATGGTGTGGGCATTGAGCCAGTCGGCAACTATGACCACCATTTCATATGCGGCATATAGGCGGTTTGGCCTGCAGCACCGCATAACCATATTCACTATACGACCCAGAGGAATTAGCAGCAGCTGATCTCTGCAAGTAAATGCGGTTCCGAGCGACAAACTTCCCAGGCGATTTTATTCGGAGTCTCTGTTGGAAGAACCCACCCGGGGCTTCACTAATTACGCCATACCAGATCCCAGGGAGAACACGCCCATAGATGTGGAATTAGGGGTGGATATATGCAACGCGATTCGCAAAAGTGGGTGTGTGGTGGTTGGATTAGGGGCGTTTAACACACAACTGGGATTATGTTCGCTGGACCGATCCGGAACATGCCTGCTGCCAAAAATTGTATGGAGCTAGCGGAATGGAAGATTTACACTTGTCACTCGAGGGCCCAGAAATTTTTACGAATGCGTAAAATTTTGATTTAACTGTCAGTTGGAGTTAACGTTAAATTTTAAATATATGTTGCACCAATACAAATACGCAGTCACCGGTAACTTCCAACTGACTGGAAGTAAATAAGCAACAAATTGGGGTCCCACAAATGTTTACGAATACGTAAACTTTTGATTTAACTGTCAGTTGGAGTTAACGGCCACTGCGGCAAAATTTTAAATATATGTTGCACCAATACAAATACGCAGTCACCGGTAACTTCCAACTGACTGGAAGTAAATAAGCAACAAATTGATTTGCAAATTTGGTTGCTAAGTTGATGCAAATTAGGCATCGACACAGTCACAGACCACTGAAAATTATCATTACAAATTTATAAACGCCATTTTTTTTGAAATTAGCTGAACGTGGAGTTTCAGGCAATTAACTTCACCATATTTGTACATACAATTTTCTATATGGAAGTTTTTTGGGAAAGTTGGCGCCATTACAAATATATTAACGCCATTTTTTTTCTCGGAAATTAGCTGAACGTGGAGTTTAGGCATTTAACTTCGTCATATTTGTACATACAGTTTTCTATATGCAATTTTTTTGGAAAGCTGGCGTCACTACGAATACATAAACTTTATATCTCAAACAATACATATATATATATTTGAAAAACATAGCGCCATATTTAAAGCACATACATAGCGAATTAAATAACAAAGTCTGGTGACATAGACCTATGCAATAAATCCTAACGTTTGTGATTTATTAAAGCTTTCTATGCAATTGTTGAAGTCTGATGGACTGACAAAATCAACATTTTTGAAACATTCAAAATCGAAGCGTTCAAAAATTAATATTTTTCCAAATTTTCTCAGTAGTTTTTGGAAATATTGATCCAATAGGCAATTTGTTGCAAATTTTAAAGAAAGGTACTTTCTCGCTTTTGAACCACAAAAGTTGCCAATGGGCAATTCGTTGCAAATTTTAAAGAGAGATACTTTCTCGCTTTTGAACCACAAAAAGTTGAGGAAAACTGAATTTCTAAACAGAGTAAGTCCTTCTCGTTGGGCTTCTTTTAGATTTTGGACAATAAACCAAATTTTTGAAAGGTTTCTCGCACAACTAGGAAGATGGACAAAAAATTTCCGACAAATTCGATAACAGCGTCAACGACTTCTTGGATTTTATTTCGATTTTTTCAATTACCAACCCAGAGGATACTGAGGACACTTGGAAACTACACGTTTGGAATTGAATTCAAATTGGAGTCAAGTAAGGAGGGCTTATATCGATTGCAGAGAGCATGAAGCAGAGGAAGGAGAAAAGGCTATTATTAAAAACAAGTCGACTTTAAGTGCCGTCAACATTCAATTACAGAATGTTGGAGAAAAACAGACGTTGGAACAAACAAAACGGGAGTCATTGATGACACAACAGGGAAAGGATATGGATTTTGCTCCCGTATCTCGCTTACCACCACGCGATACGGACACCTTTAAAGGAAGATATCGAGAATGACCCACATTTAGAGACTTATTTTTGGCAATTTATATAAAAGGATCAAGGCTAAGCACCGTAAAAAATAGCTCACTTGAAATGATTGACTAATGATGGATTTGAAGTTGAATGGAAAAATCTTACTGATAGGTATGAAAATAAACGGATGCAAGTAAATGAGGAGATAAAAACACTTTTAATATACCTGGAGACATTTAATACAAACATTACAATGAACTGTCAACAGCTGTATACAGACCATGGAATTGCTAGAAGTCGATGTCAAAGGATGGCATCCGCTTCTAATATACATTTGCTCTTCAAAATTACCAAGAAATTTTCTGGAGGAATTCGAGGAATCACTAAGCAATTGTAAAATACTACTTGAATGAAACGATTCGACATATTTTTAATGAAAAAATTCAAAACAATGGAATCCGTTGGAAATATAAAGCCTACGACTTCAAAATTTTCTCAGCAGAAACAACCCACTTACAACAAACCAAGATTTTCGAATACATTTCAAACAAATGTCACAAAGAATACAAATAATTTGGGAGGAAGGTCAAATTCTAATCAGCATCAACAACAGAACCGTAAAAAGAACAATACACAAAATGCCTAAACATGCCAAGTGTGCAAGGCTAATCACTTTGTCAGAGATTGCTCGGAGTTTTTAAGAAAAAATGTAAATGATAGAATTCATAACGTGAAAACATCTCATTTATGCTATAACTGCTTGTCAGCGCACCATGGAGTAATGGATTATAAAAGTCAATTTAGATGACGAACTTACAAAATGAGACATCATACATTGTTACATAAGGGAAAGGAAACTCAATCTACAAATACATACCTAGCTCGAGTGGAACAAGTGCCGCCGTTCAAACAAAGTAAATACAGTCCACACCAAACCTAGAACCAACTACAGTCACAACTTTGACCCATCAGGATAAGCAAATTAGTCAGTAAAAATCTGGAGGTACACTATTCTTTACAGCCATAGTGCAGATAGAAACCAGAGGACAACTTTACGATGCCAGAGCGCTCATAGACTCTTGATCATAATCAACATTTATTTCGGAAAATCTTAAAAATCTTCTGAAGTTACCAACGAAGAACAGCTTAGTTCATGTTACTGGCTTAAGTCAATTTCGTTTCAGCGAAATCTTGTCTGTTTATCTTACGATCCAATTCGATCCTAGCTTTAAACTGGAAGTTTGGGTTCCAGATTGAAATAACTTACCATCAAATCTACCACCACAAATCACAACTTAGAGATTTAACATCATTGGAACTTGCTGATCCGAAATTCTACATTAGTCAACCAATTGATTTACTCATCGGTATGGATATAAGACCTTTGATATTTACGATTGGGATTCCAATGAAAACTTATGGATCAATTTTAACCCAAAGTACAAAATTTGGATGGATTGTTGAAGAACCCATACCTGGAAATGCTATCAAACCAAAACAAATTACATTGTTAAATATAACATATTTTGAGAAAATACTTACAAGTTTTTGGGAGTTGGAAGAGGCCCCCAAAAAGGTTTTACGGTCAGAAGAAGCCCAATATTGCGAAACGAATTTCATTGATACAACAATACGGAACAAGGATGGAAGATCCATTTAAAAATGCGAGGAATTGGGGATTTCTAAAAATATTGATTTAGCTCGATTCTATCGAATAGAGAGGAAACTTATGAAAACACCAGATATCAAGGAACAGTAGGACAATTCGATACTCGATTACCTCGATTTGGCCATATGAGGAATATTAAACTAAATGAAATTAACGATATACTCATTATTATTATTTGCCACATCACGCAGTTATTATTTGCCTCATCACGCAGTTATAAAACCAGATCTTATTACAACAAAGTTAAGAGTTGTATTCAACGCTTTAGACGTAAGGCAAACAAAATATCAAAGGATTTTATTTAGGAAATCACCATCAGACCCTGTAGAGGATTACGAATTGCTAACAGTGACCTTTGGAGTACATTGCACAACGTATTTTGGCATTGAGAACTCTCATTAAGTTAGCAGAGGATGTTAAAGATTCTCACCCTAGAGTAGCGGATATAATATTGAATAATTTATATTTACTCTAATGAAATGGGCCTCAAATGAACACAATGTAATCAAAGATATTTATAAATAAATTTATTTTTTTTTCTCTTTTACGCCACCACAAATGGAAAATCAAGAAAAATATACAAAAAGAGAAGTCCTATCAAGAGTAGCCAAATTATTTGACCCTTCTGGATGTCTGGCGCCAGTGCTGGTTTTAGCAAAGCTGATAATGCAGCAAATCTGGCTGGACAATTGGGATTGATTGGGATGTAACCTGAAAAATAGCCAAAATATAGAAAACATAAGTACCAAGATGGATTTAATACACCTCAGACAGTTCGGTGGAAATTCATGTCTTTTGTTATGCTTCGCAAAACGCATATGGAGCAGCAATATACATTCGAGTCGAAAATACTGACAAAGCGCACATACATTCTTATTAGCTGCAAAGACCCGTGTAGCCCCGGTCAAAAAACTCACTATTCCTAGACTGGAATAATGTGGCGCAGTTCTGTTGTCCAAACTGGCAGTATCGATAATAAATAATAATCTACAAATTTCTCACTATACGACTCAATTTTGGACAGATTCCACGATTGTGTTGGCTTGATTAAAAAAGCCACCTTGTCATTGGAGCACATTTGTGGGAAACAGAGTTTTGGAGATTTCTGAGGGCGTGGGTCAAGAGAACTGTAGGCACAGTGACTCTGAAAACAATCCAGCTGATATAGCCAGCCGAGGATGTTGACCTCTCGAATTGCATAGTCAACAACTCTGGTGCCATGGACCCCACTGACTCACATTGCCCAAGGACCGTTGGCCATCAAATCCAACTGAAAGCGATACTAATTTAGAGGCAAAAGCAGTCAAAACTCTTACGCTGTTTGAGGAAAAAGATGACCCTCTAAAGAATTTCTAATCGTTAGCCAAAGTTTATCGTTCATACGCATATGCTTTGAGGTTCAGGAAAAACTCTGGATCAAACAGACAACTTAGGATGACGTCAACCGAGCTTACAGCTGCCAAAATTCAAGATGGAAAACGAGCAAGCATAATACAGACTCAGAAGTTCTTCTATATGATCGAATATGAAGCATTGAAGAAAAATACTTGAATTTCATCAACAATTTCACTTTTGACCTTAGGTCCGTTTTTTAGATTCGAAGGCATCGTGAGAGCCAATGGAAGATTCGTACAATTTTGCCACATGGAGCAATTTTTAACCAGTTGTTGGTGGACTTTGTTCATAAACTCACTTTGCATGGTGCAAATCAGTTGATGACTCGAATAATAAGGTCCGAATTCTCGATACTTGGATTAAAGTCACTGGTCAAAAAAACTCTTCGTCACTGTAAAATTTGCTTTGTACATAGAAAAAGGACGCAGGAACAAATAATGGCATCACTTCCACCCGAACGAACTTTTCTGTCCAGACCCTTCACAAAGACTGGTGTCGATTTTGCGGGAACCTTTAACATCAAAAATTATTCTGGAATAGCTTGTTTTATCACAAAAGGTTATGTGTGTCTTTTTATATGCTTTGTGAGCAAAGCAATACATTAAGAGCCTACAAGCGACCTTTCAACTCACGCATTTCTTGCCGCATTTTCAAGATTCGTTATCCGTCGAGGTTGTCCGTCTTCTATTTATTCCGACAACGGAACCAATTTCGTTGGTACTGTCAATTTAATAAAAAGAAATGGAATTGCGCTTATCAAAAGTTCCAAACAAATACGATTGACAGCAATTTTACCAAAATCTTAGTTGGAATTCATCCCACCTGCTGCGCCGTATATGGGAAGCAGGTGTTAAGGCATTTAAAAGTCATTTAAAAAAAATTCTACCAAAAATGTACTTAACGTTTGAGTAATTTACAACAATTTTAGCCCGGATAGAAGCCTGTGTCAATTCGCGACCATTAAGTCCATCTAGCGACGACCCTAATGATTTATCACCCTTGACTCTTTAGTAAATCGATGGAAACGACTCAGAGTGATTTCCCAATGCTTTTGTGACAGATGGAAGAACCGAATGGAAATACCAAAAAGTAAATGTTAAAGAGGGAGATTTATTAGTAGTTAAGGATGAAAGACTCCCTCCAATCGAGTGGAAGTTGGGTCGCGTTCAAAAATCTTATCAAGGCACGACAGACCCCGTTTCAGAGGTATAAGACGGTGGAAAGACGTGGTTATTGTCGGAATGTCTGGCAAGGAGCCATCTTGCCCCCAATTGTCCAAGTTTGGATGGCTGCAGGCGTTGCGATAGCAGGCACCATACGACCCTGCACGGGGTATCGCAGCTGGATGAGGTGCCTCTGAATATGGAAGCAATAAACGCACCAACCTTTGCGAGGGATTTGGTATTGGTGTCCACCGTTATGATCAGGTTAATGGCCGAAAGGATGGAAGGGTTCGTGATGGTGCGGGCATTGAGCCAGTCGGCAACTATGACCACCATTTCATATGCGGCATATAGGCGGTTTGGCCTGCATCACCGCATAACCATATTCACTATACGACCCAGAGGAATTAGCAGCAGCTGATCTCTGCAAGTAAATGCGGTGCCGAGCGACAACTTCCCCAGGCGATTTTATTCGGAGTCTCTGTTGGAAGAACCCACCCGAGGCTTCACTAATTACGCCATATCGACCCAGATCCCAGGGAGAACACGCCCATAGATGTGGAATTAGGGATGGATATATGCAACGCGATTCGCAAAAGTGGGTGTGTGGTGGTTGGATTAGGGGCGTTTAACACACAACTGGGATATGTGTTCGCTGGACCGATCCGGAACATGCCTGCTGCCAAAAATTGTATGGAGCTAGCGGAATGGAAGATTTACATTTGTCACTCGAGGGCCCAGAAATTTTTACGAATGCGTAAAATTTGATTTAACTGTCAGTTGGAGTTAACGGCCACTGCGGCAAAATTTTAAATATATGTTGCACCAATACAAATACGCAGTCACCGGTAACTTCCAACTGACTGGAAGTAAATAAGCAACAAATTGGGGTCCCACAAATGTTTACGAATACGTAAACTTTTGATTTAACTGTCAGTTGGAGTTAACGGCCACTGCGGAAAAATTTTAAATATATGTTGCACCAATACAAATACGCAGTCACCGGTAACTTCCAACTGATTGGAAGTAAATAAGCAACAAATTGATTTGCAAATTTGGTTGCTAAGTTGATGCAAATTAGGCATCGACACAGTCACAGACCACTGAAAATTATCATTACAAATTTATAAACGCCATTTTTTTTTTGAAATTAGCTGAACGTGGAGTTCAGGCAATTAACTTCAACATATTTGTACATACACTTTTCTATATGGAAGTTTTTTGGGAAAGTTAGCGCCATTACAAATATATTAACGCCATTTTTTTCTCGGAAATTAGCTGAACGTGGAGTTTAGGCATTTAACTTCGTCATATTTGTACATACAGTTTTCTATATGCAATTTTTTTTTGGAAAGCTGGCGTCACTACGAATACATAAACTTTATATCTCAAACAATACATATATATATATTTGAAAAACATAGCGCCATATTTAAAAGCAAATACATAGCGAATTAAATAACAAATAAATCCTAACGTTTGTGATTTATTAAAGCTTTCTACGCAATTGTTAATGTCTGATGGACTGACAAAATCAACATTTTTGAAACATTTTTTATCAGCGTCTGGTGGACGGACGGATGGACAATATTATCTTCATATATTTTTTAATTAATTTAATTAATTTCTATAATTTTTAAATTTTTTTGTTTTATCTTTCTTTGATCTAAAATTTTTGCAATAATTTTGGGAATCATGCAATTTTTTTATTCGTTTTGATGAAAAGGCTGTTTTTGACCCAGAAATTTTTTCATTTTTGGAATATTTTTGGATTTTTTACATTTTGAGAACTTTTTGGAAACAATATCTGGGATTTTGACAAAAATTATTTTTCTCCATCGAAATTTTTAATTTCGTTGCTGAATAAAATTGTAGCGTACTTTGAATATTTGTCGCTTTAGAAAAATCTTCAGACCCTACTTTAAAGAATCTCACTTTTGGAGAAAAGTTTAAATTAGAAAAGCCATAAAAGCCTCCTAAAAATGGATATCGTAAGAGATTTTATACCATTTTGGAATTTGCATTTTTCGGAATTTTATGACAGCCCAGTAAACATTTTATACTTTGGCATACATCGCACTTTTTTGACTCATTTTTTATACAATTTCACTGATTTTTTTGTACATATTTTCCTTTCGTTTGTTTTCCTTGAAGCGGGATATTTTTTCTCATTTATAATTGGATAAAGTTTCTCACAGTTGACATTTGGCTCATCCAACTATATTCGAACAAGTTTAAGGACGAATTTTGAAAAAAAAAAAAAATTCTCCAGATTTTGGATTGAAAAACTGCATAACAGTCGAAGCGTTCATTGCGAAGCGTATTTTTGGAAATATTGATCCAATAGGCAATTTGTTGCAAATTTTAAAGAAAGGTACTTTCTCGCTTTTGAACCACAAAAAGTTGCCAATGGGCAATTCGTTGCAAATTTTAAAGAAAGATACTTTCTCGCTTTTGAACCACAAAAAGTTGAGGAAAACTTGAATTTCTAAACAGAGTAAGTCCTTCTCGTTGGGCTTCTTTTAGATTTTGGACAATAAACCAAATTTTTGAAAGGTTTCTCGCACAACTATGAAGATGGACAAAAAAATTTTCCGACAAATTCGATAACAGCGTCAACGACTTCTTGGATTTTATTTCGATTTTTTCAATTACCAACCCAGAGGATACTGAGGACACTTTGGAAACTACACGTTTGAAATTGAATTCAAATTGGAGTCAAGTAAGGAGGGCTTATATCGATTGCAGAGAGCATGAAGCAGAGGAAGGAGAAAAGGCTATTATTAAAAACAAGTCGACTTTAAGTGCCGTCAACATTCAATTACAGAATGTTGGAGAAAAACAGACGTTGGAACAAACAAAACGGGAGTCATTGATGACACAACAGGGAAAGGATATGGATTTTGCTCCCGTATCTCGCTTACCACCACGCGATACGGACACCTTTAAAGGAAGATATCGAGAATGACCCACATTTAGAGACTTATTTTTGGCAATTTATATAAAAGGATCAAGGTTAAGCACCGTAAAAAATAGCTCACTTGAAATGATTGACTAATGATGGATTTGAAGTTGAATGGATAGGTATGAAAATAAACGGATGCAAGTAAATGAGGAGATAAAAACACTTTTTAATATACCTGGAGACATTCAATACAAACATTACAATGAACTGTCAACTGCTGTATACAGACCATGGAATTGCTAGAAGTCGATGTCAAAGGATGGCATCCGCTTCTAATATACATTTGCTCTTCAAAATTACCAAGAAATTTTCTGGAGGAATTCGAGAAATCACTAAGCAATTGTAAAATACTACTTGAATGAAACGATTCGACATATTTTTAACGAAAAAATTCAAAACAATGGAATCCGTTGGAAATATAAAGCCTACGACTTCGAAATTTTCTCAGCAGAAACAACCCACTTACAACAAACCAAGATTTTCGAATACATTTCAAACAAATGTCACAAAGAATACGAATAATTTGGGAGGAAGGTCAAATTCTAATCAGCATCAACAACAGAACCGTAAAAAGAACAATACACAAAATGTCTAAACATGCCAAGTGTGCAAGGCTAATCACTTTGCCAGAGATTGCACGGAGTTTTTAAGAAAAAATGTAAATGATAGAATTCATAACGTGAAAACATCTCATTTATGCTATAACTGCTTGTCAGCGCACCATGGTGTAATGGATTGTAAAAGTCAATTTAGATGTCGAACTTGCAAAATGAGACATCATACATTGTTACATAAGGGAAAGGAAACTCAATCTACAAATACATACCTAGCTCGAGTGGAACAAGTGCCGCCGCTCAAACAAAGTAAATACAGTCCACACCAAACCTAGAACCAACTACAGTCACTACTTTGACCCTTCAGGATAAGCAAATTAGTCAGTAACAAGTAAAAAAAACATTAAGTTCGGCCGGGCCAAACTTTTAATACCCTCCACCTTAGGGTAAAAGAAACATTAGAAGAAATGTGGCAAAAACCATTAAAATGCCGATTATGGGGAGGTACCGTTATATGGGGGCTATACCAAAACGTGGACCTATAATTACAATGTTTCGCCACCGGAGCTGGAACCCACTGTGACCCACAAATACCAATTTTAAGACAAATCAGTGAAAAAATGTGGCAAAAACCATAAAAATACCGAATATCGGGAGGTACCGTTATATGGGGGCTATATCAAATCATGGACCCATGCATGCAATGTTTCGCCACCGAAGCTGGAACCAATTATGACCAACAAATACCAATTTTCGAACAAATCCCTGAAAAAAATGTGGCAAAAATCATCAAATTACCGAATATCGGGAGGTATGGGGGCTATACCAAAACGTGGACCTATAATTACAATGTTTCGCCACCGGAGCTGGAACCCATTATGACCAACAAATACCGATTTTTAGACAAATCGGTGAAAAAATGTGGTAAAAAAAACTAAAATACTAAATATCGGGAGGTACCTTTATATGGGGGCTGTACCACAACGTGGACCTATACATGCAATGTTTTGCCACACGCTCAGGGACCCGCTATGACCAACAAATACCAATTTTAAGACAAATCCGTGAAAAATGTGGCATAAATCATCAAAATACCGAATATCGGGAGGTACCGTTATATGGGGACTATACCAGAACGTGTACCGATATATCTCATTTTCAATACCAACCATCCTAGACACAATGCAAATAGCTCTGCTAAATTTTGGAGCTCTACGTCAAATAATGTGGGCTGTATCGTGATTTCAACAGACAGACAGACGGACAGACAGACGGACATCGTTAAATCGACTTAGAATTTTATGCTGATTATGAATATATATACTTTATGGGGTCTAAAACGAATATTTAGGGATGTTACAAACGGAATGACAAAGTTAATATACCCTCCTTTCCAAGGTGGAGGGTATAAAAATCTGGAGGTACACTATTCTTTACAGCCATAGTGCAGATAGAAACCAGAGGACAACTTTACGATGCCAGAGCGCTCATAGACTCTTGATCATAATCAACATTTATTTCGGAAAAACTTCTGAAGTTACCAACAAAGAACAGCTTAGTTCATGTTACTGGCTTAAGTCAATTTCGTTTCAGCGAAATCTTGTCTGTTTATCTTACGATCCAAATTCGATCCTAGCTTTAAACTGGAAGTTTGGGCTCCAGATTTAAATAACTTACCATCAAATCTACCACCACAAATCACAACTTAGAGATTTAACATCATTGGAACTTGCTGATCCGAAATTCTACATTAGTCAACCAATTGATTTACTCATCGGTATGGATATAGGATAGTACAAAATAGTACAAAATTTGGATAGATTGTTGAAGAACCAATACCTGGAAATGCTATCAAACCAAAACAAATTGCATTGTTAAATACAGCATATATTGAGAAAATACTTACAAGTTTTTGGCAGTTGGAAGAGGCCCCCAAAAAGGTTTTACGGTCAGAAGAAGCCCAATATTGCGAAACGAATTTCATTGATACAACAATACGGAACAAGGATGGAAGATCCATTTAAAAATGCGAGGAATTGGAAAACTTATGAAAACACCAGATATCAAGGAACAGTAGGACAATTCGATACTCGATTACCTCGATTTGGCCATATGAGGAATATTAAACTAAATGAAATTAACGATATACTCATTATTATTATTTGCCACATCACGCAGTTATTATTTGCCTCATCACGAAGTTATAAAACCAGATCTTATTACAACAAAGTTAAGAGTCGTATTCAACGCTTTAGACGTAAGGCAAACAAAATATCAAAGGAAATCACCATCAGACCCTGTAGAGGATTACGAATTGCTAACAGTGACCTTTGGAGTAAATTGCACAACGTATTTTGGCATTGAGAACTCTCATTAAGTTAGCAGAGGATGTTAAAGATTCTCACCCTAGGTTAGGTTAGGTTAAAGGATGTGTGGTTGCGTAAAAAAAAAAAACAACAACCACTCCACTCGGAGACCTATTGGCCCATTGTGATCATCCTAGTCTAGAAAGAAGTGGAAGTGAGGTAAGAAAGATAGTTAGTGTAGAATATAGGATTTAGAAGAATTAGAGAAGCTAGTGGGTTTGCGTCCACGGTGTAATCAACGTGTCGTCCTTAGCCATTTTAGTCTTCTGGCTAATTGAAGAATGACTGCTGGTTCTGTTTCGGAGAGGTATGACAGGTCAGGCAGTAAGTGCTTACCCAGAAGCCTATGTCTTACTCCGATGAGGGTAGGACAATGACAGAGTAAGTGTTCCACCGTTTCTGTTTCTTCCTCGTCCTGACATAGCCTGCAGTATTCAGTGTCGTCACCCCCCCATTTTGAAGTCATGGCCTTTATGTTGCAATGACCTGTAATTAGGCCCACCACAAGCTTCAAGTCCAACTTCGTCATGGACAAGAGTGACCGTGATCTCCGTTCGGAGTTCACCGGCCAAATCTTTTTGGAGATGATGCATCCCCTTCCAGATAGCCAGTTCTGTTGAAATCTTCCAAGATAGTGTTTATGCAGAACTTGAAAGAAGTGGCATAAAGGTGGCTTCACTGAGCTCTCGATCTTTAGATCTACTGACTCAGATCCGCGTCTGGCCAATTCATCGGCAGATTCATTGCCAGATATGTTGCAGTGCCCAGGGACCCAACAGAGCTTGACAGCTGACTTAAACTTTTCCAGGGCATTCTTGCATTCCAGAACAGTCATAGACTTGATTGTGAAAGAATTTAGAGCTTTTAGGGCCGCTTGACTATCGACATATATAGTCACCGGTCCATCCCGTTCGTTAATTCTATTATTCAACAGTTCTATGGCCATTCTGACAGCAAAAATTTCTGCCTGAAAAACGCTGCAATCGCTGTTTAGCCTGAAGGATCTTCGGATACTTAGGCTTTCACAGTAGACTCCAGCACCCGTTCCACTTTCCATCTTTGAACCATCAGTATAGACCGCTATACCGTCGAAAGGTGGAGTGCCACGGGACCAGATATCCCTGTTTGGTATACGGATGTCAAGTAGATCAAAGCTGAGCCTAGGGAGTATATAGTCACTAGCTATAGCCTGATTACTTACGTTTTCCACATACTTAAGAATGACAGAGTGCCCGAAGGGTTGACTCCGCCATTGTCCCAATTCGTTGAGTCGCAGGGCACATCTAGCAGCTAGTTCCTCTACAAATAAGCCTAGAGGCTTTAAGTTGAGTAGGGTGTCTAGAGCGGATTGTGGCGTGCTCCTGACCGCTCCTGTAATTAGTAGCGATGCGACTCTTTGTACTTTGTCAATATTCTTGCTGAAGGTGGTTTTCCGTAAGGAATGCCACCACACAAGTCCGCCATAGGTTAGGATTGGTCGGACGACTGACTCATATATCCATCGGATAATATGGGGTTTAAGCCCCCAACTCTTTCCTATGGAGTTCTTGCAGGAATAAAGTGCAATTAAGCCCTTTTTCGCTCGCTCCTCGATATTCCTTTTCCAGCTTAACTTCTGGTCTAGAATGGTACCGAGATATTTTGCTTCCGAAGAAAGGCTTAGAGTTACACCATCCAGCATTGGGAGAGAGAGGACGGGTATTTTCCGCCTCCTTGTAAAAAGTACGAGCTCAGTTTTAGATGGGTTCACGCCTAAACCATTGCAGCGCGCCCATCTGGAGAGTTTAACCAGAGCTCCCTGCATAAGATCTGTAATAGTTTGCGGAAATCTCCCAGCAATCAGCAGGACCACATCGTCGGCGTAAGCCACGACCTTTGTTCCGCTGTGTTCCAGATCAAGTAGAATGTTATTTATCACCAGAAGCCAAAGCAGTGGTGACAAAACGCCTCCTTGTGGAGTACCCCTAGTGACCGTTTTCCTAACAGAGCACTCCCCGATGCTAGAGTTGATGATTCTGCTGCTGAGCATAACATCAATCCAGTCGACGAGAAGTGGTGGCACACTAAGTCTTTCGAGAGAACTGTGAATTGCCTCTAATGTAACATTATTGAAGGCCCCCTCGATATCGAGGAAGGCCGCCAACGTGAAACATGAGCTGTTCAGGTTCTTCTCTATATAACCCACGACGTCGTGCTGCGCTGACTCAACAGATTTGCCTTTCATATAGGCGTGCTGAGCAGTGCTTAAAGAGGTCAGGGGTATTAGAGATCTGATCTCTATGTCTATTAATCTCTCTAGCGTTTTCAATAGAAACGACGAGAGACTAATAGGCCTGTAGTCTTTTGGAAGAACATGACTTGGCTTCCCAGCTTTGGGAATGTAAGTGACTGTAACTTCCCTCCACAGTAGTGGGATGTGAGAAAGACGCAAACAAGCCTTAAATATCACCTCCAGGACTGGTATTATCTCCGCCGACGCATGCTGTAGCATGGCGGGGATAATGCCATCTGGACCCGGTGACTTAAAAGGTTTGAATGAGTTAATGGCCCACAAAATCTTGGGGGTGTTAACAATACTATTCTCACCCTAGAGCAGCGGATATAATATTGAATAATTTATATTTTACTCTAATGAAATGGGCCTCAAATGAACACAATGTAATCAAAGATATTTATAAATAAATTTAAATTTTTTTTCTCTTTTACGCCACCACAAATGGAAAATCAAGAAAAATATACAAAAAGAGAAGTCCTATCAAGAGTAGCCAAATTATTTGACCCTTCTGGATGTCTGGCGCCAGTGCTGGTTTTAGCAAGCTGATAATGCAGCAAATCTGGCTGGACAATTGGGATTGATTGGGATGTAACGTGAAAAATAGCCAAAATATAGAAAACATAAGTACCAAGATGGATTTAATACACCTCAGACAGTTCGGTGGAAATTCATGTCTTTTGTTATGCTTCGCAAAACGCATATGGAGCAGCAATATACATTCGAGTCGAAAATACTGACAAAAGCGCACATACGTTCTTATTAGCTGCAAAGACCCGTGTAGCTCCGGTCAAAAAACTCACTATTGCTAGACTGGAATTATGTGGCGCAGTTCTGTTGTCCAAACTGGCAGTATCGATAATAAATAATAATCTACAAATTTCTCACTATACGACTCAATTTTGGACAGATTCCACCATTGTGTTGGCTTGATTAAAAAAGCCACCTTGTCATTGGAGCACATTTGTGGGAAACAGAGTTTTGGAGATTTCTGAGGGCGTGGGTCAAGAGAACTGTAGGCACAGTGACTCTGAAAACAATCCAGCTGATATAGCCAGCCGAGGATGTTCACCTCTCGAATTGCATAGTCAACAACTCTGGTGCCATGAACCCCACTGACTCACATTGCCCAAGGACCGTTGGCCATCAAATCCAATTAAAAGCGATACTAATTTAGAGGCAAAAGCAGTCAAAACTCTTACGCTGTTTGAGGAAAAAGATGACCCTCTAAAGAATTTCTAATCGTTAGCCAAAGTTTATCGTTCATACGCATATGCTTTGAGGTTCAGGAAAAACTCTGGATCAAACAGACAACTTAGGATGACGTCAACCGAGCTTACAGCTGCCAAAATTCAAGATGGAAAACGAGCAAGCATAATACAGACTCAGAGGTTCTTCTATAAGATCGAATATGAAGCATTGAAGAAAAATACTCGAATTTCATCAACAAGTTCACTTTTGACCTTAGGTCCGTTTTTAGATTCGAAAGGCATCGTGAGAGCCAATGGAAGATTCGTACAATTTTGCCACATGGAGCAATTTTTAACCAGTTGTTGGTGGACTTTGTTCATAAACTCACTTTGCATGGTGCAAATCAGTTGATGACTCGAATAATAAGGTCCGAATTCTCGATACTTGGATTAAAGTCACTGGTCAAAAAAACTCTTCGTCACTGTAAAATTTGCTTTGTACATAGAAAAAGGACGCAGGAACAAATAATGGCATCACTTCCACCCGAACGAACTTTTCTGTCCAGACCCTTCACAAAGACTGGTGTCGATTTTGCGGGAACCTTTAACATCAAGAATTATTCTGGAATAGCTTGTTTTATCACAAAAGGTTTTGTGTGTCTTTTTATATGCTTTGTGAGCAAAGCAATACATTAAGAGCCTACAAGCGACCTTTCAACTCACGCATTTCTTGCAACATTTTCAAGATTCGTTATCCGTCGAGGTTGTCCGTCTTCTATTTATTCCGACAACGGAACCAATTTCGTTGGTACTGTCAATTTAATAAAAAGAGATGGAATTGTGCTTATCAAAAGTTCCAAACAAATACGATTGACAGCAATTTTTACCAAAATCTTAGTTGGAAATTCATCCCACCTGCTGCGCCGTATATGGGAAGCAGGTGTTAAGGCATTTAAACGTCATTTAAAAAAAAAATTCTACCAAAATGTACTTAAAGTTTGAGTAATTTACAACAATTTTAGCCCGGATAGAAGCCTGTCTCAATTCGCGACCATTAAGTCCATCTAGCGACGACCCTAATGATTTGTCACCCTTGACTCTTTAGTAAATCGATGGAAACGACTCAGAGTGATTTTCCAATGATTTTGTGACAGATGGAAGAACCGAATGGAAATACCAAAAAGTAAATGTTAAAGAGGGAGATTTATTAGTAGTTAAGGATGAAAGACTCGCTCCAATCGAGTGGAAGTTGGGTCGCGTTCAAAAATCTTATCAAGGCACCACAGACCCCGTTTCAGAGGTATGAGACGGTGGAAAGACGTGGTTATTGTCGGAATGTCTGGCAAGGAGCCATCTTGCCCCCAATTGTCCCAGTTTGGATGGCTGCAGACGTTGCGATAGCAGGCACCATACGACCCTGCACGGGGTATCGCAGCTGGATGAGGTGCCTCTGAATATGGAAGCAATAAACGCATAAACCTTTGCGAGGGATTTGGTATTGGTGTCCACCGTTATGATCAGGTTAATGGCCGAAAGGATGGAAGGGTTCGTGATGGTGCGGGCATTGAGCCAGTCGGCAACTATGACCACCATTTCATATGCGGCATATAGGCGGTTTGGCCTGCAGCACCGCATAACCATATTCACTATACGACCCAGAGGAATTAGCAGCAGCTGATCTCTGCAAGTAAATGCGGTGCCGAGCGACAACCTCTCCAGGCGATTTTATTCGGAGGCTCTGTTGGAAGAACCCACCCGGGGCTTCACTAATTACGCCATACCGACCCAGATCCCAGGGAGAACACGCCCATAGATGTGGAATTAGGGGTGGATATATGCAACGCGATTCGCAAAAGTGGGTGTGTGGTGGTTGGATTAGGGGCGTTTAACACACAACTGGGATATGTGTTCGCTGGACCGATCCGGAACATGCCTGCTGCCAAAAATTGTATGGAGTTAGCGGAATGGAAGATTTACACTTGTCACTCGAGGGCCCAGAAATTTTTACGAATGCGTAAAATTTTGATTTAACTGTCAGTTGGAGTTAACGGCCACTGCGGCAAAATTTTAAATATATGTTGCACCAATACAAATACGCAGTCACCGGAAACTTCCAACTGACTGGAAGTAAATAAGCAACAAATTGGGGTCCCACAAATGTTTACGAATACGTAAACTTTTGATTTAACTGTCAGTTGGAGTTAACGGCCACTGCGGCAAAATTTTAAATATATGTTGCAATACAAATACGCAGTCACCGGTAACTTCCAACTGACTGGAAGTAAATAAGCAACAAATTGATTTGCAAATTTGGTTGCTAAGTTGATAAGTCACAGACCACTGAAAATTATCATTACAAATTTATAAACACCATTTTTTTTTTTTTTGAAATAAGCTGTTAGTTCAGGCAATTAACTTCACCATATTTGTACATACACTTTTCTATATGGAAGTTTTTTGGGAAAGTTGGCGCCATTACAAATATATTAACGCCATTTTTTTCTCGGAAATTAGCTGAACGTGGAGTTTAGGCATTTAACTTCGTCATATTTGTACATACAGTTTTCTATATGCAATTTTTTTGGAAAGCTGGCGTCACTACGAATACATAAACTTTATATCTCAAACAATACATATATATATTTGAAAAACATAGCGCCATATTTAAAAGCAAATACATAGCGAATTAAATAACAAAGTCTGGAGACATAGACCTATGCAATAAATCCTAACGTTTGTGATTTATTAAAGCTTTCTATGCAATTGTTGAAGTCTGATGGACTGACAAAATCAACATTTTTGAAACATTTTTTTGTCAGCGTCTGGTGGACGGACGGAATTTAATTAACAATATTATCTTCATATATTTTTTAATTAATTTAATTAATTTCTATAATTTTGAAATTTTTTGGTTTTATCTTTCTTTGATCTAAAATTTTTGCAATAATTTTGGGAATCATGCAATTTTTTTATTCGTTTTGATGAAAAGGCTGTTTTTGACCCAGAAATTTTTCATTTTTGGAATATTTTTGGATTTTTTACATTTTGAGAACTTTTTGGAAACAATATCTGGGATTTTGACAAAAATTATTTCTCTCCATCGAAATTTTTTATTTCGTTGCTAAATAAAATTGTAGCGTACTTTGAATATTTGTCGCTTTAGAGAAATCTTCAGACCCTACTTTGAAGAATCTCACTTTTGGAGAAAAGTTTAAATTAGAAAAGCCATAAAAACCTCCTAAAAATGGATATCGTAAGAGATTTTATACCATTTTAGGATTTGCATTTTTCGGAATTTTATGACAACCCAGTAAACATTTTATACTTTGGCATACATCGCACTTTTTTGACTCATTTTTTATACAATTTCACTGATTTTTTTTGTACATATTTTCCTTTCGTTTGTTTTCCTTGAAGCGGGATATTTTTCTCATTTATAATTGGATAAAGCTTCTCACAGTTGACATTTGGCTCATCCAACTATATTCGAATAAGTTTAAGGACGAATTTTGAAATAAAAAAAAATTCTCCAGATTTTGGATTGAAAAACTGCATAACAGTCGAAGCGTTCAAAAATTAATATTTTTCCAAATTTTCTCAGTAGTTTTTGGAAATATTGATCCAATAGGCAATTTGTTGCAAATTTTAAAGAAGGATACTTTCTCGCTTTTGAACCACAAAAAGTTGCCAATGGGCAATTCGTTGCAAATTTTAAAGAAAGATACTTTCTCGCTTTTGAACCCCAAAAATTTGAGGAAAACTTGAATTTCTAAACAGAGTAAGTCCTTCTCGTTGGGCTTCTTTTAGATTTTGGACAATAAACCAAATTTTTGAAAGGTTTCTCGCACAACTAAGAAGATGGACAAAAAAATTTTCCGACAAATTCGATAACAGCGTCAACGACTTCTTGGATTTTATTTCGATTTTTTCAATTACCAACCCAGAGGATACTGAGGACACTTTGGAAACTACACGTTTGAAATTGAATTCAAATTGGAGTCAAGTAAGGAGGGCTTATATCGATTGCAGAGAGCATGAAGCAGAGGAAGGAGAAAAGGCTATTATTAAAAACAAGTCGACTTTAAGTGCCGTCAACATTCAATTACAGAATGTTGGAGAAAAACAGACGTTGGAACAAACAAAACGGGAGTCATTGATGACACAACAGGGAAAGGATATGGATTTTGCTCCCGTATCTCGCTTACCACCACGCGATACGGACACCTTTAAAGGAAGATATCGAGAATGACCCACATTTAGAGACTTATTTTTGGCAATTTATATAAAAGGATCAAGGTTAAGCACCGTAAAAAATAGCTCACTTGAAATGATTGACTAATGATGGATTTGAAGTTGAATGGATAGGTATGAAAATAAACGGATGCAAGTAAATGAGGAGATAAAAACACTTTTTAATATACCTGGAGACATTCAATACAAACATTACAATGAACTGTCAACTGCTGTATACAGACCATGGAATTGCTAGAAGTCGATGTCAAAGGATGGCATCCGCTTCTAATATACATTTGCTCTTCAAAATTACCAAGAAATTTTCTGGAGGAATTCGAGAAATCACTAAGCAATTGTAAAATACTACTTGAATGAAACGATTCGACATATTTTTAACGAAAAAATTCAAAACAATGGAATCCGTTGGAAATATAAAGCCTACGACTTCGAAATTTTCTCAGCAGAAACAACCCACTTACAACAAACCAAGATTTTCGAATACATTTCAAACAAATGTCACAAAGAATACGAATAATTTGGGAGGAAGGTCAAATTCTAATCAGCATCAACAACAGAACCGTAAAAAGAACAATACACAAAATGTCTAAACATGCCAAGTGTGCAAGGCTAATCACTTTGCCAGAGATTGCACGGAGTTTTTAAGAAAAAATGTAAATGATAGAATTCATAACGTGAAAACATCTCATTTATGCTATAACTGCTTGTCAGCGCACCATGGTGTAATGGATTGTAAAAGTCAATTTAGATGTCGAACTTGCAAAATGAGACATCATACATTGTTACATAAGGGAAAGGAAACTCAATCTACAAATACATACCTAGCTCGAGTGGAACAAGTGCCGCCGCTCAAACAAAGTAAATACAGTCCACACCAAACCTAGAACCACTACAGTCACTACTTTGACCCTTCAGGATAAGCAAATTAGTCAGTAACAAGTAAAAAAACATTAAGTTCGGCCGGGCCAAACTTTTAATACCCTCCACCTTAGGGTAAAAGAAACATTAGAAGAAATGTGGCAAAAACCATTAAAATGCCGATTATGGGGAGGTACCGTTATATGGGGGCTATACCAAAACGTGGACCTATAATTACAATGTTTCGCCACCGGAGCTGGAACCCACTGTGACCCACAAATACCAATTTTAAGACAAATCAGTGAAAAAATGTGGCAAAAACCATAAAAATACCGAATATCGGGAGGTACCGTTATATGGGGGCTATATCAAATCATGGACCCATGCATGCAATGTTTCGCCACCGAAGCTGGAACCAATTATGACCAACAAATACCAATTTTCAAACAAATCCCTGAAAAAAATGTGGCAAAAATCATCAAATTACCGAATATCGGGAGGTATGGGGGCTATACCAAAACGTGGACCTATAATTACAATGTTTCGCCACCGGAGCTGGAACCCATTATGACCAACAAATACCGATTTTTAGACAAATCGGTGAAAAAATGTGGTAAAAAAAACTAAAATACTAAATATCGGGAGGTACCTTTATATGGGGGCTGTACCACAACGTGGACCTATACATGCAATGTTTTGCCACACGCTCAGGGACCCGCTATGACCAACAAATACCAATTTTAAGACAAATCCGTGAAAAATGTGGCATAAATCATCAAAATACCGAATATCGGGAGGTACCGTTATATGGGGACTATACCAGAACGTGTACCGATATATCTCATTTTCAATACCAACCATCCTAGACACAATGCAAATAGCTCTGCTAAATTTTGGAGCTCTACGTCAAATAATGTGGGCTGTATCGTGATTTCAACAGACAGACAGACGGACATCGTTAAATCGACTTAGAATTTTATGCTGATTATGAATATATATACTTTATGGGGTCTAAAACGAATATTTAGGGATGTTACAAACGGAATGACAAAGTTAATATACCCTCCTTTCCAAGGTGGAGGGTATAAAAATCTGGAGGTACACTATTCTTTACAGCCATAGTGCAGATAGAAACCAGAGGACAACTTACGATGCCAGAGCGCTCATAGACTCTTGATCATAATCAACATTTATTTCGGAAAAACTTCTGAAGTTACCAACAAAGAACAGCTTAGTTCATGTTACTGGCTTAAGTCAATTTCGTTTCAGCGAAATCTTGTCTGTTTATCTTACGATCCAAATTCGATCCTAGCTTTAAACTGGAAGTTTGGGCTCCAGATTTAAATAACTTACCATCAAATCTACCACCACAAATCACAACTTAGAGATTTAACATCATTGGAACTTGCTGATCCGAAATTCTACATTAGTCAACCAATTGATTTACTCATCGGTATGGATATAGGATAGTACAAAATAGTACAAAATTTGGATAGATTGTTGAAGAACCAATACCTGGAAATGCTATCAAACCAAAACAAATTGCATTGTTAAATACAGCATATATTGAGAAAATACTTACAAGTTTTTGGCAGTTGGAAGAGGCCCCCAAAAAGGTTTTACGGTCAGAAGAAGCCCAATATTGCGAAACGAATTTCATTGATACAACAATACGGAACAAGGATGGAAGATCCATTTAAAAATGCGAGGAATTGGAAAACTTATGAAAACACCAGATATCAAGGAACAGTAGGACAATTCGATACTCGATTACCTCGATTTGGCCATATGAGGAATATTAACTAAATGAAATTAACGATATACTCATTATTATTATTTGCCACATCACGCAGTTATTATTTGCCTCATCACGAAGTTATAAACCAGATCTTATTACAACAAAGTTAAGAGTCGTATTCAACGCTTTAGACGTAAGGCAAACAAAATATCAAAGGAAATCACCATCAGACCCTGTAGAGGATTACGAATTGCTAACAGTGACCTTTGGAGTAAATTGCACAACGTATTTTGGCATTGAGAACTCTCATTAAGTTAGCAGAGGATGTTAAAGATTCTCACCCTAGAGCAGCGGATATAATATTGAATAATTTATATTTTACTCTAATGAAATGGGCCTCAAATGAACACAATGTAATCAAAGATATTTATAAATAAATTTAAATTTTTTTTCTCTTTTACGCCACCACAAATGGAAAATCAAGAAAAATATACAAAAAGAGAAGTCCTATCAAGAGTAGCCAAATTATTTGACCCTTCTGGATGTCTGGCGCCAGTGCTGGTTTTAGCAAGCTGATAATGCAGCAAATCTGGCTGGACAATTGGGATTGATTGGGATGTAACGTGAAAAATAGCCAAAATATAGAAAACATAAGTACCAAGATGGATTTAATACACCTCAGACAGTTCGGTGGAAATTCATGTCTTTTGTTATGCTTCGCAAAACGCATATGGAGCAGCAATATACATTCGAGTCGAAAATACTGACAAAAGCGCACATACGTTCTTATTAGCTGCAAAGACCCGTGTAGCTCCGGTCAAAAAACTCACTATTCCTAGACTGGAATTATGTGGCGCAGTTCTGTTGTCCAAACTGGCAGTATCGATAATAAATAATAATCTACAAATTTCTCACTATACGACTCAATTTTGGACAGATTCCACCATTGTGTTGGCTTGATTAAAAAAGCCACCTTGTCATTGGAGCACATTTGTGGGAAACAGAGTTTTGGAGATTTCTGAGGGCGTGGGTCAAGAGAACTGTAGGCACAGTGACTCTGAAAACAATCCAGCTGATATAGCCAGCCGAGGATGTTCACCTCTCGAATTGCATAGTCAACAACTCTGGTGCCATGAACCCCACTGACTCACATTGCCCAAGGACCGTTGGCCATCAAATCCAATTAAAAGCGATACTAATTTAGAGGCAAAAGCAGTCAAAACTCTTACGCTGTTTGAGGAAAAAGATGACCCTCTAAAGAATTTCTAATCGTTAGCCAAAGTTTATCGTTCATACGCATATGCTTTGAGGTTCAGGAAAAACTCTGGATCAAACAGACAACTTAGGATGACGTCAACCGAGCTTACAGCTGCCAAAATTCAAGATGGAAAACGAGCAAGCATAATACAGACTCAGAGGTTCTTCTATAAGATCGAATATGAAGCATTGAAGAAAAATACTCGAATTTCATCAACAAGTTCACTTTTGACCTTAGGTCCGTTTTTAGATTCGAAAGGCATCGTGAGAGCCAATGGAAGATTCGTACAATTTTGCCACATGGAGCAATTTTTAACCAGTTGTTGGTGGACTTTGTTCATAAACTCACTTTGCATGGTGCAAATCAGTTGATGACTCGAATAATAAGGTCCGAATTCTCGATACTTGGATTAAAGTCACTGGTCAAAAAAACTCTTCGTCACTGTAAAATTTGCTTTGTACATAGAAAAAGGACGCAGGAACAAATAATGGCATCACTTCCACCCGAACGAACTTTTCTGTCCAGACCCTTCACAAAGACTGGTGTCGATTTTGCGGGAACCTTTAACATCAAGAATTATTCTGGAATAGCTTGTTTTATCACAAAAGGTTTTGTGTGTCTTTTTATATGCTTTGTGAGCAAAGCAATACATTAAGAGCCTACAAGCGACCTTTCAACTCACGCATTTCTTGCAACATTTTCAAGATTCGTTATCCGTCGAGGTTGTCCGTCTTCTATTTATTCCGAGAACGGAACCAATTTCGTTGGTACTGTCAATTTAATAAAAAGAGATGGAATTGTGCTTATCAAAAGTTCCAAACAAATACGATTGACAGCAATTTTTACCAAAATCTTAGTTGGAAATTCATCCCACCTGCTGCGCCGTATATGGGAAGCAGGTGTTAAGGCATTTAAACGTCATTTAAAAAAAAAATTCTACCAAAAATGTACTTAAAGTTTGAGTAATTTACAACAATTTTAGCCCGGATAGAAGCCTGTCTCAATTCGCGACCATTAAGTCCATCTAGCGACGACCCTAATGATTTGTCACCCTTGACTCTTTAGTAAATCGATGGAAACGACTCAGAGTGATTTTCCAATGATTTTGTGACAGATGGAAGAACCGAATGGAAATACCAAAAGTAAATGTTAAAGAGGGAGATTTATTAGTAGTTAAGGATGAAAGACTCGCTCCAATCGAGTGGAAGTTGGGTCGCGTTCAAAAATCTTATCAAGGCACCACAGACCCCGTTTCAGAGGTATGAGACGGTGGAAAGACGTGGTTATTGTCGGAATGTCTGGCAAGGAGCCATCTTGCCCCCAATTGTCCCAGTTTGGATGGCTGCAGACGTTGCGATAGCAGGCACCATACGACCCTGCACGGGGTATCGCAGCTGGATGAGGTGCCTCTGAATATGGAAGCAATAAACGCATAAACCTTTGCGAGGGATTTGGTATTGGTGTCCACCGTTATGATCAGGTTAATGGCCGAAAGGATGGAAGGGTTCGTGATGGTGCGGGCATTGAGCCAGTCGGCAACTATGACCACCATTTCATATGCGGCATATAGGCGGTTTGGCCTGCAGCACCGCATAACCATATTCACTATACGACCCAGAGGAATTAGCAGCAGCTGATCTCTGCAAGTAAATGCGGTGCCGAGCGACAACCTCTCCAGGCGATTTTATTCGGAGGCTCTGTTGGAAGAACCCACCCGGGGCTTCACTAATTACGCCATACCGACCCAGATCCCAGGGAGAACACGCCCATAGATGTGGAATTAGGGGTGGATATATGCAACGCGATTCGCAAAAGTGGGTGTGTGGTGGTTGGATTAGGGGCGTTTAACACACAACTGGGATATGTGTTCGCTGGACCGATCCGGAACATGCCTGCTGCCAAAATTGTATGGAGTTAGCGGAATGGAAGATTTACACTTGTCACTCGAGGGCCCAGAAATTTTTACGAATGCGTAAAATTTTGATTTAACTGTCAGTTGGAGTTAACGGCCACTGCGGCAAAATTTTAAATATATGTTGCACCAATACAAATACGCAGTCACCGGTAACTTCCAACTGACTGGAAGTAAATAAGCAACAAATTGGGGTCCCACAAATGTTTACGAATACGTAAACTTTTGATTTAACTGTCAGTTGGAGTTAACGGCCACTGCGGCAAAATTTTAAATATATGTTGCAATACAAATACGCAGTCACCGGTAACTTCCAACTGACTGGAAGTAAATAAGCAACAAATTGATTTGCAAATTTGGTTGCTAAGTTGATGCAAATTAGGCATCGACACAGTCACAGACCACTGAAAATTATCATTACAAATTTATAAACGCCATTTTTTTTTGAAATTAGCTGAACGTGGAGTTCAGGCAATTAACTTCAACATATTTGTACATACACTTTTCTATATGGAAGTTTTTTGGGAAAGTTAGCGCCATTACAAATATATTAACGCCATTTTTTTCTCGGAAATTAGCTGAACGTGGAGTTTAGGCATTTAACTTCGTCATATTTGTACATACAGTTTTCTATATGCAATTTTTTTTTGGAAAGCTGGCGTCACTACGAATACATAAACTTTATATCTCAAACAATACATATATATATATTTGAAAAACATAGCGCCATATTTAAAAGCAAATACATAGCGAATTAAATAACAAATAAATCCTAACGTTTGTGATTCATTAAAGCTTTCTACGCAATTGTTAATGTCTGATGGACTGACAAAATCAACATTTTTGAAACATTTTTTATCAGCGTCTGGTGGACGGACGGAATTTAATTAACAATATTATCTTCATATATATTTTAATTAATTTAATTAATTTCTATAATTTTTAAATTTTTTTGTTTTATCTTTCTTTGATCTAAAATTTTTGCAATAATTTTGGGAATCATGCAATTTTTTTTATTCGTTTTGATGAAAAGGCTGTTTTTGACCCAGAAATTTTTTTCATTTTTGGAATATTTTTGGATTTTTTACATTTTGAGAACTTTTTGGAAACAATATCTGGGATTTTGACAAAATTATTTTTCTCCATCGAAATTTTTAATTTCGTTGCTGAATAAAATTGTAGCGTACTTTGAATATTTGTCGCTTTAGAAAAATCTTCAGACCCTACTTTAAAGAATCTCACTTTTGGAGAAAAGTTTAAATTAGAAAAGCCATAAAAGCCTCCTAAAAATGGATATCGTAAGAGATTTTATACCATTTTGGAATTTGCATTTTTCGGAATTTTATGACAGCCCAGTAAACATTTTATACTTTGGCATACATCGCACTTTTTTGACTCATTTTTTATACAATTTCACTGATTTTTTTGTACATATTTTCCTTTCGTTTGTTTTCCTTGAAGCGGGATATTTTTTCTCATTTATAATTGGATAAAGTTTCTCACAGTTGACATTTGGCTCATCCAACTATATTCGAACAAGTTTAAGGACGAATTTTGAAAAAAAAAAAAAATTCTCCAGATTTTGGATTGAAAAACTGCATAACAGTCGAAGCGTTCATTGCGAAGCGTATTTTTGGAAATATTGATCCAATAGGCAATTTGTTGCAAATTTTAAAGAAAGGTACTTTCTCGCTTTTGAACCACAAAAAGTTGCCAATGGGCAATTCGTTGCAAATTTTAAAGAAAGATACTTTCTCGCTTTTGAACCACAAAAAGTTGAGGAAAACTTGAATTTCTAAACAGAGTAAGTCCTTCTCGTTGGGCTTCTTTTAGATTTTGGACAATAAACCAAATTTTTGAAAGGTTTCTCGCACAACTATGAAGATGGACAAAAAAATTTTCCGACAAATTCGATAACAGCGTCAACGACTTCTTGGATTTTATTTCGATTTTTTCAATTACCAACCCAGAGGATACTGAGGACACTTTGGAAACTACACGTTTGAAATTGAATTCAAATTGGAGTCAAGTAAGGAGGGCTTATATCGATTGCAGAGAGCATGAAGCAGAGGAAGGAGAAAAGGCTATTATTAAAAACAAGTCGACTTTAAGTGCCGTCAACATTCAATTACAGAATGTTGGAGAAAAACAGACGTTGGAACAAACAAAACGGGAGTCATTGATGACACAACAGGGAAAGGATATGGATTTTGCTCCCGTATCTCGCTTACCACCACGCGATACGGACACCTTTAAAGGAAGATATCGAGAATGGCCCACATTTAGAGACTTATTTACGGCAATTTATATAAAAGGACCAAGGCTAAGCACCGTACAAAAAATACCTCACTTGAAATGATTGACCAATGATGGATTTGAACTTGCATGGAAAAATCTTACTGATAGGTATGAAAATAAACGGATGCAAGTAAATGAGGAGATAAAAACACTTTTTAATATACCTGGAGACATTCAATACAAACATTACAACGAACTTGCAACAGCTGTATACAGGCCATGGAATTGCTAGAAGTCGATGTCAAAGGATGGCATCCGCTTCTAATATACATTTGCTCTTCAAAATTACCAAGAAATTTTGTGGAGGAATTCGAGAAATCACTAAGCAATTGTAAAATACTAATTGAATGAAACGACTCGACACATTTTTAACGAAAAAATTCAAAACAATGGAATCCGTTCGAAATTTTCTCAGCAGAAACAACCCACTTACAACAAACCAAGATTTTCGAATACATTTCAATCAAATGTCACAAAGAATGCGAATAATTTGGGAGGAAGGTCAAATTCTAATCAGCATCAACAACAGAACCGTAAAAAGAACAATACACAAAATGCCTAAACATGCCAAGTGTGCAAGGCTAATCACTTTGTCAGAGATTGCACGGAGTTTTTAAGAAAAATGTAAATGATAGAATTCATAACGTGAAAACATCTCATTTATGCTATAACTACTTGTCAGCGCACCATGGTATAATGGATTGTAAAAGTTAATTTAGATGACGAACTTGCAAAATGAGACATCATACATTGTTACATAAGGGAAAAGAAACTCAATCTACAAATACATACCTAGCTCGAGTGGAACAAGTGCCGCCGCTCAAACAAAGTAAATACAGTCCACACCAAACCTAGAACCAACTACAGTCACAACTTTGACCTTTCAGGATAAGCAAATTAGTCAGTAAAAATCTGGAGGTACACTATTCTTTACAGCCATAGTACAGATAGAAACCAGAGGACAACTTTACGATGCCAGAGTGCTCATAGACTCTTGATCATAATCAACATTTATTTCGGAAAAACTTAAAAATCTTCTGAAGTTACCAACAAAGGACAGCTTAGTTCATGTAACTGGCTTAAGTCAATTTCGTTTCAGCGAAATCTTGTCTGTTTATCTTACGATCCAAATTCGATCCTAGCTTTAAACTGGAAGTTTGGGCTCCAGATTTAAATAACTTACCATCAAATCTACCACCACAAATCACAACTTAGAGATTTAACATCATTGGAACTTGCTGATCCGAAATTCTACATTAGTCAACCAATTGACTTACTCATCGGTATGGATATAAGACCTTTGATATTTACGCTTGGGATTCCAATGAAAACTTATGGATCAATTTTAACTCAAAGTACAAAATTTGGATGGATTGTTGAAGAACCCATACCTGGAAATGCTATCAAACCAAATACAACATATATTGAGAAAATACTTACAAGTTTTTGGGAGTTGGAAGAGGCCCCCAAAAAGATTTTACGGTCAGAAGAAGCCCAATATTGCGAAACGAATTTCAATGGTACAATAATACGGAACAAGGATGGAAGATATGTTGTGACTCTTCCATTTAAAAATGCGAGGAATTGGGGATTTCTAAAAATATTGATTTAGCTCGATTCTATCGAATGGAGAGGAAACTTATGAAAACACCAGATATCAAGGAACAGTAGAACAATTCGATACTCGATTACCTCGAATTTGGCCTTATGAGGAATATTAAACCAAATGAAATTAACGATATACCCATTATTATTATTTGTCACATCACGCAGTTATTATTTGCCTCATCACGCAGTTATAAAACCAGATCTTATTACAACAAAGTTAAGAGTCGTATTCAACGCTTTAGACGTAAGGCAAACAAAATATCAAAGGAATTTATTTAGGAAATCACCATCAGACCCTGTAGAGGATTACGAATTGCTAACAGTGACCTTTGGAGTAAATTGCACAACGTATTTTGGCATTGAGAACTCTCATTAAGTTAGCAGAGGATGTTAAAGATTCTCACCCTAGAACAGCGGATATAATATTGAATAATTTATATTTTACTCTAATGATATGAGTTTTGGAGATTTCTGAGGGCGTGGGTCAAGAGAACTGTAGGCACAGTGACTCTGAAAACAATCCAGCTGATATAGCCAGCCGAGGATGTTCACCTCTCGAATTGCATGGTCAACAACTCTGGTGCCATGGACCCCACTGACTCACATTGCCCAAGGACCGTTGGCCATAAAAATCCAATTGAAAGCGATACTAATTTAGAAGCAAAAGCAGTCAAAACTCTTACGCTGTTTGAGGAAAAAGATGACCCTCTAAAGAATTTCTAATCGTTAGCCAAAGTTTATCGTTCATACGCATATGCTTTGAGGTTCAGGAAAAACACTGGATCAACCAGACAACTTAGGATGACGTCAACCGAGCTTACAGCTGCCGAAATTCCAGATGGAAAACGAGCAAGTATAATACAGACTCAGAGGTTCTTCTATATGAACGAATATGAAGCATTGAAGAAAAATACTCGAATTTCATCAACAAGTTCACTTTTGACCTTAAGTCCGTTTTTAGATTCGAAAGGCATCGTGAGAGCCAATGGAAGATTCGTACAATCTCCTGCCTTAAAATACAGTGAACGTCATCCAATAATTTTGTCACATGGAGCAATTTTAACCAGTTGTTGGTGGACTTTGTTCATAAACTCACTTTGCATGGTGCAAATCAGTTGATTACTCGAATAATAAGGTCCGAGTTCTCGATATTTGGATTAATGTGGCTGGCCAAGAAAACTCTTCGTCACTGTAAATTTGCTTTGTACATAGAAAAAGGACGCAGGAACAAATAATGGCATCACTTCCACCCGAACGAACTTTTCTGTCCAGACCCTTCACAAAGACTGGTGTCGATTTTGCGGGACCCTTTAACATCAAAAATTATTCTGGAATAGCTTGTTTTATCACAAAAGGTTATGTGTGTCTTTTTATATGCTTTGTGAGCAAATCAATACATTAAGAGCCTACAAGCGACCTTTCAACTCACGCATTTCTTGCCGCATTTTCAAGATTCGTTAGCCGCCGAGGTTGTCCGTCTTCTATTTATTCCGACAATGGAACCAATTTCGTTGGTACTGTCGATTTAATAAAAAGAGATAGAATTGCGCTTATCAAAAGTTCCAAACAAATACGATTGACAGCAATTTTTACCAAAATCTTAGTTGGAAACTCATACCACCTGCTGCGCCGCACATGGGTGGCTTGTGGGAAGCAGGTGTTAAGTCATTTAAACTTCATTTAAAGAAAATTCTATCAAAAATGTACTTAACGTTTGAGTAATCTACAACAATTTTAGCCTAATGATTTATCACCCTTGACTCTTTAGTAAATCGATGAAAACGACTCAGAGTGATTTCCCAATACTTTTGTGACAGATGGAAGAACCAAATGGAAATACCAAAAAGTAAATGTTGAAGAGGGAGATTTAAAGAGGGAGTAGTTAAGGATGAAAGACTCGCTCCAAACGAGTGGAAGTTGGGTCGCGTTCAAAATCTTACCAGGGCACGACAGACCCCGTTTCAAAGGTATGAGACGGCGGAAAGACGTGGTTATTGTCGGAACTGTCTGGCAAGGAGCCATCTTGCCCCCAATTGTCCCAGTTTGGATGGCTGCAGAAGTTGCGATAGCAGGCACCATACGACCCTGCACGGGTATCGCAGCTGGATGAGGTGCCTCTGAATATGGAAGCAATAAACGCACCAACCTTTGCGAGGGATTTGGTATTGGTGTCCACCGTTATGATCAGGTAAATGGCCGAAAGGATGGAAGGGTTCGTGATGGTGCGGGCATATACGGCATATAGGCGGTTTGGCCTGCAGCACCGCATAACCATATTCACTATACGACCCAGAAGAATTAGCAGCAGCTGATCTCTGCAAGTAAATGCGGTGCCGAGCGACAACCTCCCCAGGCGATTTTATTCGGAGGCTCTGTTGGAAGAACCCACTCGGGGCTTCACTAATTACGCCATACCGACCCAAATCCCAGTTAGAACACGCCCATAGATGTGGAATTAGGGGTGGATACATGCAACGCGATTCGCAAAAGTGGGTGTGTGGCGGTTGGATTAGGGGCGTTTAACATGGAGGATTTACACTTGTCACTCGGGGTCCCAGAAATGTTTACGAATACGTAAACTTTTGATTTAACTGTCAGTTGAAGTTAACGGTCATTGCGGCAAAATTTTAAATATATGTTGCACCAATACAAATACGCAGTCACCGGTAACTTCCAACTGACTGGAAGTGAATAAGCAACAAATTAATTTGCAAATTTGGTTGCTAAGCTGATGCAAATTAGGCATTGACACAGTCACAGACCACTGAAAATTAAAAAAAAAATAACCCTCAATTGTGCCTAAATACTTGAATAAAGATTGAATTTACAATATTAAATAAACATGTTTTAATAAAAAGAGACAGGTAAAGTAATAAACAGTAACCCTGAGATATTTGACATCAGTGATCCAAAGGCCATCGAGGGACCTGATAAGTAACGCATATGCATTTATGAAGCCACTACGATAAAAGCTATGTTTAACCAGCAACAATTCCTCGTTAATTTAAAGCCCCTCGTCAAGGCCCCAGACTGGCTTTATTTTGGATGTTTATTTTGATATCTCGCAGATAATAAACTTTTATTTGATTTTAAGGCATACGGCATGGTAGAATAATACAGGTAACAGCAAGTGTTGTTGTACAACAATCGTAACAACAACCACATACAAATTTCTTTTTGCACTAAATACAAATGTCAAAGTGTAAACAAAATAATTAATGCAAACAAAATAATTATTTTTCAAAAATTATTTTAATTTCAAGAATATACATTTGTGGAATTAGGATTATTAAACTTAAAATGCAGAAAAGTTGTTCCTCAATGATTTAATTTGAATGCTTTCATGTCTTTCCCCTAAATGTATAGTAGTTAGCTGTAGTACCTAATCTCTCAAAACTTCAAGCATTCGCTAGAAAATCGTGGAAAAAGTGACATTCAATGTGAGTGATTAACATATAATCATAGAACTACTATTGCCTTGTTCTAACTTAGAATGATTGTGTATCGATATGCTACGTGCGAACGGGATGAGGTATAATGTTAATATAAAACAAAAGAGAGCAATGCAAAGAGAATGAGACTTACTCGCGGTCTCAGCAATTACGAACAGGGCGATGATGTCTGAATGGTAATAAATATTAGGATAAGAACAAAGATTAAAAACTGAATAACAACGAGAAATTGATAGATTCGTTTCAGTTAAAAGTTAAAAAAATATCAAAATATCACAGGTGAGCATATAATGCAAATTAATCGAGTGCTCAGTGGAGCAACAATATGGTAAGTATTTAACTGATATAGAATGTTAATTGCTTATGTCATCGCCTATTATTTCCAGGATGTGATTTCGGTAGATTGTAGATGTACGAATTCATTTGCAATTCCAACCGGGGATAGGTAAGAAGTATCTCTCAAAGATATGCTGTTTTCTGAATGATAGTTTTCGTGTATAAGGTGATTTTCGTTATATTCGAGTTTCTCAACAGATTTTGATTGAAGATTTTGAGCGTATTTACACAGAGGGACAATACCAGCTGTATTGTAAATGTAAGTGTTCGAATGTTTTTCCTCATTTATATAGTGTTTATGAACACATTTCCTTAAAACTTTTCTTTCGGAGATTTCTAATTCATTGGCCACAATTGGAGATATAGTGAACCACTACTTTATATAGAAGTGGTTTAGTGTTTTGAGGTAAGTATTTGTTATTTAATATATATGAAAACCTCCCTTATATTCCTTTTTGCTTTTTGTAGTATGATACGATCATGGCAATAACCCGTTCAAATTGAAGCCTAACTGCAAACATAAATAAAGTATTCTACATTTTGCAATTTTAGGAAACATAAAATATACGACTAGATTATCTAATGTTATGTCGCTGTTCCTTAAGCGCACCATCGCCGTTGGCGTTTTGTTAAGTACAAAGGAGATTTTTTCTATTATTAGGCAAAACATATGTTCACATTGTCCAGCAGTAAAATTGTATATAAAAAAGTGTATACCTATTGTATATCAAGAAATGGAATTTGATCACAAAAAGTTATATCGAGTTTGACACTAGTATTACTATAGAGTCAAATCAGCTGAGGCTTCATGCTACCTGTAATAATTATACCATGGGTTACACAGTTCAATACCATGGTTTTGAAATGAAAACTCTTTTGGGTTTATTGGGGAAGCCGCTAAATGCGACTTCACCTTACTTTATTCAAATTAGAACTGAACTAATATTATCTTACAAAAATTAACTTAAGCTAAATGAAAAATAAAGTGAGCGTGGGAAACGCTTAGTAAGGACAATGCATGCTTACTATCTCGGAGTAGTGCGCACAGCACACCTCAGTAAAGTGAGTGTGTAAAGTTACATACTGAAGGTATTGTAACTTGAGTAAAAGCACACTATTAGTTGGATACAGAAGGTATGCCAACTTGGACAAATGTGTCAACCAGTATGATACGTTGTCGTTCAGATGATATGGCAACATGGATTTAAATTTAAATTGATTGTTCTTAGTTGAATTTAATTCATATAATTTTATAATTCATGAATTTTATTCGTATAAATTTACAATTAACAGTCAGTGCTGGCTTCATTTAAAGTTAGTTAGTTCTGGTTATTTTTTAAATTTAGTTTAATGTTTATAAATTACTCATATTTTTTTCTTTCGTATAGAGACTAATGCTTACAAATATATTTAACGTTACTTTTTAAATACGATTACAATCTTTGTTCTATAATATATTTTGTAGTAAAAAAAATTATTATATGAGAATAACGAAAATTAGAAATTTTTTTTTGACTTAAGCGATATTTTTAAAATATAATTATGGTTAGTAAAAATCAAATAGTGTTTTATGAAATAGATAAAATAGTGTTGTCTGGTTTAAGTTCGAATTGAAAAGCTAAATGCTCTAAAGTGGATTTAGATCAAAGTATGTTTATATATATTATTGCTATATATTATACTATTATATTTTCATAGGTACTGTCCAGTTATCTATGTTTTATGTAAGTATTATAATTCACTTCACTTCACTTATTTTTCATAAGAGTCAACATTATAAAGTGGATCTACAGTGTTTGGGTTAAGAGAATCAATGGTAGTCGGAATTTTGCCGAAACCCAATTCATACGAACAATAACCATGGACTGTTAATGGAGTAGTATTAAAACAGTATGTAAAATATTTCCTCTGTCAGATAAAACTTTTGTCATTGGTCCATATGTAAGTACAAAGTTTTCAAATATTGCCGTAGCTATAGTTTTTGCAGTTTTATCGGGTACTGGTATAGTTACCAGGTACTTGGTGAGATCACATATTATTGTCACAGCGTATTCGTTACCGCTGTTTGACTTAATAAACGGACCTATTGTATCAATAACGAGAATATCAAAGGCACTTGCTGGGGTTTCCGTTATACACATAGGTTCTTTCGTCCTTTTAAGGGACTTGTTCTCTTAGCATTTACTGCAATTTTTAACATAGTTTTTGATGTCTTTAGACATTCCTTTCCAACGATATTTAGTGCGGAGTTTTTCTGACATTCTTTTGATGCCAGGGTGACCTCCGTATAATGGGTCATTATGATACGTTTGTAGGAGTTTTCTGCTCGTCAGCAGATATTTTCTCTAATTTTGGCGTTAACGCTATTGTTAGTTTCTTTAATAACTGGTTCTGACAGTTTCTGAAATCATTGATTCGAATCTTATTGAATAAATCCTCATTTAATGAGAGTTGCAATTTGAATATTCCCTTATTACCGGTTATTTTCTCCAACCTAGGAATGAATTGACTTAAATCAAAGCTTCCATTAGCAATAAGGTCATCAATCTTTACATTTTCTAAAGTTTTTCTCCCATATTTAAGGCTACTCTTTGGAGTTGTACCAGAGAGGGAAATCTTTAGGCGAACACTTTTCTTTACCTCCTTTGCATTTAGTAGTTGGTAGACCCTAGCAATGTCTGACACGCTTGTTAATTTTTTATCTTTTTGTGTTTGGTCTTTCTTTGATTTAGACCACGTTGTTACCATATATAGTCTCTTTATATACTTAATATTGTCAAAATCAATTCTGGAGAGGGCATCGGCTCCACAGTTGTCCTTTCCTTTTATGTACTGTATTTGCTTTCTTCGAGGTCCAATCTCATCCGAGTTAATTTTGAAGATGGATTCTTCAAAGAGAACAAGTAGGTCAATGGGCGGTGATCACTTCTCACAAAATATTTTGTACCATATGTGTAAGGTCTGAAGTATTTTATTGCCCAATGTACTGCTGCGAGTTCTTGTTCAATTACAGATTTGTTGCTTTCACCTTTGGTAAAGGATCTTGATGCATATGCCACGGGTAATTGTATACCCTTATGCTCTTGGCTTAGAACGGCACGGCATGCATATTTACTTTCATCGGAAGTAAAGCAAAGCGGTTTATTGAAATCGGGGTAGTGGAGTATTCTTGTTGTTAAAAGTAAATTCTTTAAATACTCAAAGCATTTTTGGCACTCTTCAGTCCACATAAACTTTGAACTTTTCTTAGTTAGTTTTGTTAATGGCAGAGAACATTCTGCAAAATTCGGTATATATCTTCTGTAGTAATTACAAAAGGCAACAAACCTTTTACTTTCGTCCGCGCTTTCTTGGGTGGGATATGTTTGGATGGTTTCATATTTTGAGTTATCGGGAAGAATTCCCTTGTCAGTGCATTTATGACCCAAAAAGTTTACTTCATGTCTGGAAAATATACACTTATCAGCTTCAGTTTATATTTTCTGCACGAAGTGAAGAATCATATGTTTTTCTGAGCATCCAATTACGATGAGATCATCCATATAGGGGAATACCTGTTTAAGCGTAAGACCGAAAAATGCTATTGACATCATTCTTTGGAAGGAAATCATTTCGTTTAAAGCGAAATGATCCTTCATTCGTGGAGAATGAAGTTTTATCCCTAGACTCCTCTTTTAATTCTATTTGATGAAATCCAGACATTAGATCCAGACAGGAAAAACATTTTGCTCGACCTAGTTGGTCTAGAATATCTTCGATTCTTGGTAAGGGATATTTGTCCGCTATTAACCTTTTATTAATTTGTCTGTAGTCTACAACTATTCGCCATCTCTTTGCTGAGTTACCTGGAAGGGATTTCTTTGGGACTAATAATACCGGACTGTTGTAACATGAAAATGATGGCTCTATAATATCATCTTGTATTACTTTGTCAAACTGAGCTTTGATTTCCTGTTTTTGAATATGTGGAATTTTATAATTTTTTATATAAACAGGGGTATCATCCATTACTCGGAACTGTTGTTTATAAAAATTATTAGTTGAGATTTTATCGGTTTCCGTAGCAAAAATGTCTGAGAATTCAGTACATGAGTCAGTTAAACGTTTTTTTTTTTTTTTGCCTTTTCAATACTTGTTCGCTACGATCGTCCCGGGGGCATTGTATCTGTATATAATCGGATAAGTTTTCCGTTATAAGTGAACATTAATAGAATGGAAACAATAAATATCATTTAAGATGTGAGTGAAATTATAAGAGAGAATTTCTCTTAAAAATATTTATTTTTTTGTCTTTTTTAATAAAATTTTAAAATCCACAAAATTTTCGTATCTTACATTTTATGCATATAAAGTCAAAAGGGGTAGCAAAGCGCATATGGGGGTTAATACATAAATGTTGTTTTTTACTACAGTTTAATACATACATATAAAGATGCATGAATGCATACATACATACATTACATACATAGAAGTAAGATTGGAATCTCCTCAAGTGGTGTTTAACTGGATGAAAATTAATCCGCTGATACAATAGATGACTGCTGCAGCTGTAAAATTTTATATAAAAAGTGTATACCTATTGTATATCAAGAAATGGAATTTGATCACAAAAAGTTATATCGAGTTTGACACTGGTATTACTATAGAGTCAAATCAGCTGAGGCTTCATGCTACCTGTAATAATTATACCATGGGTTACACAGTTCAATACCATGGTTTTGAAATGAAAACTCTTTTGGGTTTATTGGGGAAGCCGCTAAATGCGACTTCACCTTACTTTATTCAAATTAGAACTGAACTAATATTATCTTACAAAAATTAACTTAAGCTAAATGAAAAATAAAGTGAGCGTGGGAAACGCTTAGTAAGGACAATGCATGCTTACTATCTCGGAGTAGTGCGCACAGCACACCTCAGTAAAGTGAGTGTGTAAAGTTACATACTGAAGGTATTGTAACTTGAGTAAAAGCACACTATTAGTTGGATACAGAAGGTATGCCAACTTGGACAAATGTGTCAACCAGTATGATACGTTGTCATTCGGATGATATGGCAACATGGATTTAAATTTAAATTGATTGTTCTTAGTTGAATTTAATTCATATAATTTTATAATTCATGAATTTTATTCGTATAAATTTACAATTGACAGTCAGTGCTGGCTTCATTTAAAGTTAGTTAGTTCTGGTTATTTTTTAAATTTAGTTTAATGTTTATAAATTACTCATATTTTTTTCTTTCGTATAGAGACTAATGCTTACAAATATATTTAACGTTACTTGTTAAATACGATTACAATCTTTGTTCTATAATATATTTTGTAGTAAAAAAAAATATTATATGAGAATAACGAAAATTAGAAAATTTTTTTTTGACTTAAGCGATATTTTTAAAATATAATTTATGGTTAGTAAAAATCAAATAGTGTTTTATGAAATAGATAAAATAGTGTTGTCTGGTTTAAGTTCGAATTGAAAAGCTAAATGCTCTAAAGTGGATTTAGATCAAAGTATGTTTATATATATTATTGCTATATATTATACTATTATATTTTCATAGGTACTGTCCAGTTATCTATGTTTTATGTAAGTATTATAATTCACTTCACTTCACTTATTTTTCATAAGAGTCAACATTATAAAGTGGATCTACAGTGTTTGGGTTAAGAGAATCAATGGTAGTCGGAATTTTGCCGAAACCCAATTCATACGAACAATAACCATGGACTGTTAATGGAGTAGTATTAAAACAGTATGTAAAATATTTCCTCTGTCAGATAAAACTTTTGTCATTGGTCCATATGTAAGTACAAAGTTTTCAAATATTGCCGTAGCTATAGTTTTTGCCGTTTTATCGGGTACTGGTATAGTTACCAGGTACTTGGTGAGATCACATATTATTGTCACAGCGTATTCGTTACCGCAGTTTGACTTAATAAACGGACCTATTGTATCAATAACGAGAATATCAAAGGCACTTGCTGGGGTTTCCGTTATACACATAGGTTCTTTCGTCCTTTTAAGGGACTTGTTCTCTTAGCATTTACTGCAATTTTTAACATAGTTTTTGATGTCTTTAGACATTCCTTTCCAACGATATTTAGTGCGGAGTTTTTCTGACATTCTTTTGATGCCAGGGTGACCTCCGTATAATGGGTCATTATGATACGTTTGTAGGAGTTTTCTGCTCGTCAGCAGATATTTTCTCTAATTTTGGCGTTAACGCTATTGTTAGTTTCTTTAATAACTGGTTCTGACAGTTTCTGAAATCATTGATTCGAATCATATTGAATAAATCCTCATTTATGAGAGTTGCAATTTGAATATTCCCTTATTACCGGTTATTTTCTCCAACCTAGGAATGAATTGACTTAAATCAAAGCTTCCATTAGCAATAAGGTCATCAATCTTTACATTTTCTAAAGTTTTTCTCCCATATTTAAGGCTACTCTTTGGAGTTGTACCAGAGAGGGAAATCTTTAGGCGAACACTTTTCTTTACCTCCTTTGCATTTAGTAGTTGGTGGACCCTAGCAATGTCTGACACGCTTGTTAATTTTTTATCTTTTTGTGTTTGGTCTTTCTTTGATTTAGACCACGTTGTTACCATATATAGTCTCTTTATATACTTAATATGGTCAAAATCAATTCTGGAGAGGGCATCGGCTCCACAGTTGTCCTTTCCTTTTATGTACTGTATTCGCTTTCTTCGAGGTCCAATCTCATCCGAGTTAATTTTGAAGATGGATTCTTCAAAGAGAACAAGTAGGTCAATGGGCGGTGATCACTTCTCACAAAATATTTTGTACCATATGTGTAAGGTCTGAAGTATTTTATTGCCCAATGTACTGCTGCGAGTTCTTGTTCAATTACAGATTTGTTGCTTTCACCTTTGGTAAAGGATCTTGATGCATATGCCACGGGTAATTGTATACCCTTATGCTCTTGGCTTAGAACGGCACGGCATGCATATTTACTTTCATCGGAAGTAAAGCAAAGCGGTTTATTGAAATCGGGGTAGTGGAGTATTCTTGTTGTTAAAAGTAAATTCTTTAAATACTCAAAGCATTTTTGGCACTCTGGCAAAATTCGGTATATATCTTCTGTAGTAATTACAGAAGGCAACAAACCTTTTTACTTTCGTCCGCGCTTTCTTGGGTGGGATATGTTTGGATGGTTTCATATTTGAGTTATCGGGAAGAATTCCCTTGTCAGTGCATTTATGACCCAAAAAGTTTACTTCATGTCTGGAAAATATACACTTATCAGCTTCAGTTTATATTTTCTGCACGAAGTGAAGACATCCCGCAGATTTTGAATCATATGTTTTTCTGAACATCCAATTACGATGAGATCATCCATATAGGGGAATGCCTGCTTAAGCGTAAGACCGAAAAATGCTATTGACATCATTCTTTGGAAGGAAATCATTTCGTTTAAAGCGAAATGATCCTTCATTCGTGGAGAATGAAGTTTTATCCCTAGACTCCTCTTTTAATTCTATTTGATGAAATCCAGACATTAGATCCAGACAGGAAAAACATTTTGCTCGACCTAGTTGGTCTAGAATATCTTCGATTCTTGGTAAGGGATATTTGTCCGCTTTAACCTTTTATTAATTTGTCTGTAGTCTACAACTATTCGCCATCTCTTTGCTGAGTTACCTAGAAGGGATTTCTTTGGGACTAATAATACCGGACTGTTGTAACATGAAAATTATGGCTCTATAATATCATCTTGTATTACTTTGTCAACCTGAGCTTTGATTTCCTGTTTTGAATATGTGGTATTTTATAATTTTTTATATAAACAGGGGTATCATCCATTACTCGGAACTGTTGTTTATAAAAATTATTAGTTGAGATTTTATCGGTTTCCGTAGCAAAAATGTCTGAGAATTCAGTACATGAGTCAGTTAAACGTTTTTTTTTTTTTGCCTTTTCAATACTTGTTCACTACGATCGTCCCGGGGGCATTGTATCTGTATATAATCGGATAAGTTTTCCGTTATAAGTGAACATCAATAGAATGGAAACAATAAATATCATTTAAGATTTGAGTGAAATTATAAGAGAGAATTTCTCTTAAAAATATTTATTTTTTTGTCTTTTTTAATAACATTTTAAAATCCACAAAATTTCTTATCTTACTTTTTATGCATATAAAGTCAAAAGGGGTATCAAAGCGCATATGGGGGTTAATACATAAATGTTGTTTTTTACTACAGTTTAATACATACATATAAAGATGCATGAATGCATACATACATACATTACATACATAGAAGTAAGATTGGAATCTCCTCAAGTGGTGTTTAACTGGATGAAAATTAATCCGCTGATACAATAGATGACTGCTGCAGCTGCTGATATTCTGGTAAGGATTTGTTCTGTCATTGATGACACAACAGGGAAATGATACGTGATACGGACACATTTAAAGGAAGATATCGAGAATGGCACACTTATTTACGGCAATTTATATAAAAGGATCAAGGCTAAGCACCGTAGAAAAAATAGCTCACTTGAAATGATTGACCAATGATGGATTTGAACTTGCATGGAAAAATCTTACTGATAGGTATGAAAATAAACGGATGCAAGTAAATGATGAGATAAAAACACTTTTTAATATACCTGGAGACATTCAATACAAACATTACAACGAACTGTCAACAGCTGTATACAGACCATGGAATTGCTAGAAGTCGATGTCAAAGGATGGCATCCGCTTCTAATATACATTTGCTCTTCAAAATTACCAAGAAATTTTCTGGAGGAATTCGAGAAATCACTAAGCAATTGTAAAATACTACTTGAATGGGAACGATTCGACACATTTTTAACGAACAAAATCAAAACAATGGAATCCGTTCAAAATATAAAGCCTACGACTTCGAAATTTTCTCAGCAGAAACAACCCACTTACAACAAACCAAGATTTTCGAATACATTTCAAACAAATGTCACAAAGAATACGAATAATTTGGGAGCACCAGCATCAACAACAGAACCGTAAAAAGAACAATACACAAAATGCCTAAACATGCCAAGTGTGCAAGGCTAATCACTTTGTCAGAGATTGCACGGAGTTTTTAAGAAAAAATGTAAATGATAGAATTCATAACGTGAAAACATCTCATTTATACTATAACTGCTTGTCATCGCAATGGTAATGGTTTGTAAAAGTCAATTTAGATGACGAACTTACAAAATGAGACATCATACATTGTTACATAAGGGAAAGGAAACTCAATCTACAAATACATACTCGAGTGGAACAAGTTCCGCCGCTCAAACAAAGTAAATACAGTTCACACCAAACCTAGAACCAGCTACAGTCACAGCTTTGACCCTTCAGGATAAGCAAATTAGTCAGCAAATATCTGGAGGTACGCTATTCTCTACAGCCATAGTGCAGATAGAAACCGGAGGACAACTTTACGATGCCAGAGCGCTCATAGACTCTTGATCACAATCAACATTTATTTCGGAAAAACTTAAAAATCTTCTGAAGTTACCAACAAAGAACAGCTTAGTTCATGTTACTGGCTTAAGTCAATTTCGTTTCAGCGAAATCTTGTCTGTTTATCTTACGATCCAAATTCGATCCTAGCTTTAAACTGGAAGTTTGGGCTCCAGATTTAAATAACTTACCATCAAATCTACCACCACAAATCACAACTTAGAGATTTAACATCATTGGAACTTGCTGATCCGAAATTCTACATTAGTCAACCAATTGATTTACTCATCGGTATGGATATAGGACCTTTGATATTTACGCTTGGGATTCCAATGAAAACTTATGGATCAATTTTAACTCAAAGTACAAAATTTAGATGGATTGTTGAAGAACCCATACCTGGAAATGCTATCAAACCAAAACAAATTGCATTGTTAAATACAACATATATTGAGAAAATACTTACAAGTTTTTGGCAGTTGGAAGAGGCCCCCAAAAAGGTTTTACGGTTTACGATTGACAGCAATTTTTACCAAAATCTTAGTTGGAAATTCATCCCACCTGCTGCGCCGCATATGGGAAGCAGGTGTTAAGTCATTTAAACTTCATTTAAAAAAAATCTACCAAAAATGTACTTAACGTTTGAGTAATTTACAACAATTTTAGCCCGGATAGAAGCCTGTCTCAATTCGCGACCATTAAGTCCATCTAGCGACGACCCTAATGATTTGTCACCCTTGACTCTTTAGTCAATCGATGGAAACGCAACAAATTGGGGTCCCAGAAATGTTTACGAATACGTAAACTTTGATTTAACTGTCAGTTGGAGTTAACGGCCACTGCGGCAAAATTTTAAATATATGTTGCACCAATACAAATACGCAGTCACCGGTAACTTCCAACTGACTGGAAGTAAATAAGCAACAAATTGATTTGCAAATTTCGTTGCTAAGTTGATGCAAATTAGGCATCGACACAGTCACAGACCACTGAAAATTATCATTACAAATTTATAAACGCCATTTTTTTTTTTTTTTTTGAAATTAGCTGAACGTGGAATTCATGCAGTTAACTTCACCATATTTGTACATACACTTTTCTATATGGAAGTTTTTTGGGAAAGTTGGCGCCATTACAAATATATTAACGCCATTTTTTTTCTCGAAAATTAGCTGAACGTGGAGTTTAGGCATTTAACTTCGTCACATTTGTACATACAGTTTTCTATATGCAATTTTTTTTTTGGAAAGCTGGCGTCACTACGAATACATAAACTTTATATCTCAAACAATACATATATATATATATTTGAAAAACATAGCGCCATATTTAAAAGCAAATACATAGCGAATTAAATAACAAAGTCTGGTGACATAGACCTATGCAATAAATCCTAACGTTTGTGATTTATTAAAGCTTTCTACGCAATTGTTGAAGTCTGATGGACTGACAAAATCAACATTTTTGAAACATTTTTTATCAGCGTCTGGTGGACGGATGGAATTTAATTAACAATATTATCTTCATATATTTTTTAATTAATTTAATTAATTTCTATAATTTTTAAAGTTTTTTGTTTTATCTTTCTTTGATCTAAAATTTTTGCAATCATTTTGGGAATCATGCAACTTTTTAATTCGTTTTGATGAAAAGGCTGTTTTTGACCCAGAAATTTTTCATTTTTGGAATATTTTTGGATTTTTTTACATTTGAGAACTTTTTGGAAACAATATCTGGGATTTTGACAAAAATTATTTTTCTCTATCGTTGCTGAATAAAATTATAGCGTACTTTGAATATTTGTCGCTTTAGAGAAATCTTCAGACCCTACTTTAAAGAATCTCACTTTTGGAGAAAAGTTTAAATTAGAAAAGCCATAAAAGCCTCCTAAAAATGGATATCGTAAGAGACTTTATACCATTTTGGGATTTGCATTTTTCGGAATTTTACGACAACCCAGTAAACATTTTCTACTTTGGCATACATCGCACTTTTTGACTCATTTTCTATACAATTTCACTGATTTTTTTTTTTTGTACATATTTTCCTTTCATTTGTTTTCCTTGAAGCTGGATATTTTTTCTCATTTATAATTGGATAAAGCTTCTTACAGTTGACATTTGGCTCATCCAACTATATTCAAATAAGATTAAGGACGAATTTTGAAATAAAAAAAAAATTCTCCAGATTTTGGATTGAAAAACTGCATAACAGTCGAAGCGTTCAAAATTAATATTTTTCCAAATTTTCTCAGTAGTTTTGGAAATATTGATCCAATAGGCAATTTGTTGCAAATTTTAAAGAAAGGTACTTTCTCGCTTTGAACCACAAAAAGTTGCCAATGGGCAATTCGTTGCAAATTTAAAGAAAGATACTTTCCTCGCTTTTGAACCAGAAAAAGTTGAGGAAAACTTGATTTCTAAACAGAGTAAGTCCTTCTCGTTGGGCTTCTTTTAGATTTTGGACAATAAACCAAATTTTTTAAAGGTTTCTCGCACAACTAAGAAGATGGACAAAAAAATTTTCCGACAAATTCGATAACAGCGTCAACGACTTCTTGGATTTTATTTCGATTTTTTCAATTACCAACCCAGAGGATACTGAGGTCACTTTGGAAACTACACGTTTGGAATTGAATTCAAATTGGAGTCAAGTAAGGAGGGCTTATATCGATTGCAGAGAGCATGAAGCAGAGGAAGGAGAAAAGGTTATTGTTAAAAACAAGTCGACTTTAAGTGCCGTCAACATTCAATTACAGAATGTTGGAGAAAAACAGATGTTGGAACAAACAAAACGGGAGTCATTGATGACACAACAGGGAAAGGATATGGATTTTGCTCCCGTATCTCGCTTACCACCACGCGATACGGACACCTTTAAAGGAAGATATCGAGAATGGCCCACATTTAGAGACTTATTTACGGCAATTTATATAAAAGGACCAAGGCTAAGCACCGTAGAAAAAATACCTCACTTGAAATGATTGACCAATGATGGATTTGAACTTGCATGGAAAAATCTTACTGATAGGTATGAAAATAGACGGATGCAAGTAAATGAGGAGATAAAAACACTTTTTAATATACCTGGAGACATTCAATACAAACATTACAACGAACTGTCAACAGCTGTATACAGACCATGGAATTGCTAGAAGTCGATGTCAAAGGATGGCATCTGCTTCTAATATACATTTGCTCTTCAAAATTACCAAGAAATTTTCTAGAGGAATTCGAGAAATCACTAAGCAATTGTAAACTACTACTTGAATGAAACGATTCGACACATTTTTAACGAAAAAATTCAAAACAATAGAATCCGTTGGAAGTATAAAGCCTACGACTTCGAAATTTTCTCAGCAGAAACAACCCACTTACAACAAACCAAGATTTTCGAATACATTTCAAACAAATGTCACAAAGAATACGAAAATTTTGGGAGCAGCAGCATCAACAACAGAACCGTAAAAAGAACAATACACAAAATGCCTAAACATGCCAAGTGTGCAAGGCTAATCACTTTGTCAGAGATTGCACGGAGTTTTTAAGAAAAAATGTAAATGATAGAATTCATAACGTGAAAACATCTCATTCATGCTATAACTGCTTGTCAGCGCACCATGGTGTAAGGGATTGTAAAAGTCAATTTGGATGACGAACTTGCAAAATGAGACATCATACAATGTTACATAAGGGAAAGGAAACTCAATCTACAAATACATACCTAGCTCGAGTGGAACAAGTGCCGCCGCTCAAACAAAGTAAATACAGTTCACACCAAACCTAGAACCAGCTACAGTCACAGCTTTTAGCAAATTAGTCAGCAAATATCTGGAGGTACGCTATTCTCTACAGCCATAGTGCAGATAGAAACCGGAGGACAACTTTACGATGCCAGAGCGCTCATAGACTCTTGATCACAATCAACATTTATTTCGGAAAAACTTAAAAATCTTCTGAAGTTACCAACAAAGAACAGCTTAGTTCATGTTGCTGGCTTAAGTCAATTTCGTTTCAGCGAAATCTTGTATGTTTATCTTACGATCCAAATTCGATCCTAGCTTTAAACTGGAAGTTTGGGCTCCAGATTTAAATAACTTACCATCAAATCTACCACCACAAATCACAACTTAGAGATTTAACATCATTGGAACTTGCTGATCCGAAATTCTACATTAGTCAACCAATTGATTTACTCATCGGTATGGATATAGGACCTTTGATATTTACGCTTGGGATTCCAATGAAAACTTATGGATCAATTTTAACTCAAAGTACAAAATTTGGATGGATTGTTGAAGAACCCATACCTGGAAATGCTATCAAACCAAAACAAATTGCATTGTTAAATACAACATATATTGAGAAAATACTTACAAGTTTTTGGCAGTTGGAAGAGGCCCCCAAAAAGGTTTTACGGTCAGAAGAAGCCCAATATTGCGAAACGAAATTTTATTGATACAACAATACGGAACAAGGATGGAAGATCCATTTAAAAATGCGAGGAATTGGGGATATTGATTTAGCTCGATTGATTTAGCTCGATTCTATCGAATAGAGAGGAAACTTATGAAAACACCAGATATCAAGGAACAGTAGGACAATTCGATACTCGATTACCTCGATTTGGCCATATGAGGAATATTAAACTAAATGAAATTAACGATATACTCATTATTATTATTTGCCACATCACGCAGTTATTATTTGCCTCATCACGCAGTTATAAAACCAGATCTTATTACAACGCTTTAGACGTAAGGCAAATAAAATATCAAAGGATTTTATTTAGGAAATCACCATCAGACCCTGTAGAGGATTACGAATTGCTAACAGTGACCTTTGGAGTAAATTGCACAACGTATTTTGGCATTGAGAACTCTCATTAAGTTAGCAGAGGATGTTAAAGATTCTCACCCTAGAGCAGCGGATATAATATTGAATAATTTATATTTTACTCTAATGAAATGGGCCTCAAATGAACACAATGTAATCAAAGATATTTATAAATAAATTTATTTTTTTTCTCTTTTACGCCACCACAAATGGAAAATCAAGAAAAATATACAAAAAGAGAAGTCCTATCAAGAGTAGCCAAATTATTTGACTCTTCTGGATGTCTGGCGTCAGTGCTGGTTGTAGCAAAGCTGATAATGCAGCAAATCTGGCTGGACAATTGATTGGGATGTAACGTGAAAAATAGCCAAAATATAGAAAACATAAGTACCAAGATGGATTTAATACACCTCAGACAGTTCGGTAGAAATTCATGTCTTTTGTTATGCTTCGCAAAACGCATATGGAGCAGCAATATACATTCGAGTCGAAAATACTGACAAAAGCGCACATACATTCTTGTTAGCTGCAAAGACCCGTGTAGCTCCGGTCAAAAAACTCACTATTCCTAGACTGGAATAATGTGGTGCAGTTCTGTTGTCCAAACTGGCAGTATCGATAATAAATAATAATCTACAAGTTTCTCACTATACGACTCAGTTTTGGGCAGATTCCAGGATTGTGTTGGCTTGATTAAAAAAGCCACCTTGTCATTGGAGCACATTTGTGGGAAACAGAGTTTTGGAGATTTCTGAGGGCGTGGGTCAAGAGAACTGTAGGCACAGTGACTCTGAAAACAATCCAGCTGATATAGCCAGCCGAGGATGTTCACCTCTCGAATTGCATAGTCAACAACTCTGGTGCCATGGACCACACTGACTCACATTGCCCAAGGACCGTTGGCCATCAAATCCAATTGAAAGCGATACTAATTTAGAGGCAAAAGCAGTCAAAACTCTTACGCTGTTTGAGGAAAAAGATGACCCTCTAAAGAATTTCTAATCGTTAGCCGAAGTTTATCGTTCATACGCATATGCTTTGAGGTTCAGGAAAAACACTGGATCAAACAGACAACTTAGGATGACGTCACCGAGCTTACAGCTGCCAAAATTCAAGATGGAAAACGAGCAAGCATAATACAGACTCAGAGGTTCTTCTATAAGATCGAATATGAAGCATTGAAGAAAAATACACGAATTTCATCAACAATTTCACTTTTGACCTTAGACCAATGGAAGATTCGTACAATTTTGCCACATGGAGCAATTTTTAACCAGTTGTTGGTGGACTTTGTTCATAAACTCACTTTGCATGGTGCAAATCAGTTGATGACTCGAATAATAGGTCCGAGTTATCGATATTTGGATTAAAGTCACTGGTCAAGAAAACTCTTCGTCACTGTAAAATTTACTTTGTATTGAGTCTTCTTCTTATTGAGTCTTCTTCTTATCTTTGATAATGTTGACATTTAATGTGAGTGATTAACATATAATCATAGAACTACTATTGCCTTGTTCTAACTTAGAATGATTGTGTATCGATATGCTACGTGCGAACGGGATGAGGTATAATGTTAATAAAAAACAAAAGAGAGCAATGCAAAGAGAATGAGACTTACTCGCGGTCTCAGCAATTACGAACAGGGCGATGATGTCTGAATGGTAATAAATATTAGGATAAGAACAAAGATTAAAAACTGAATAACAACGAGAAATTGATAGATTCGTTCCAGTTAAAAGTTAAAAAAATATCAAAATATCGCTGGTGAGCATTTAATGTAAATTAATCGAGTGCTCAGTGGAGCAACAATATGGTAAGTATTTAATTGATATAGAATGTTAATTGGTTGATTGTAGCTTTACGAATCTATAGCGGGGGATTCATTTGCAATTCCAACCGGGGATAGGAAGAAGTATCTCTCAAATATATGCTGTTTTCTGAATGATAGTTTTCGTGTATAAGGTGATTTTCGTGATGTTCAAGTTTCTCAACAAATTTTGATTGAAGATTTTGAGCGTATTTACACAGAGGGACAATACCAGCTGTATTGTAAATGTAAGTGTTCGAATGTTTTTTCCTCATTTATATAGTGTTTATGAACACATTTCTTTAAAACTTTTCTTTTGAAGACTTCTAATTCATTGGCCACAATTGGAGATATAGTGAACCACTACTTTATATAGAAGTGGTTTAGTGTTTTGAGGTAAGTATTTGTTATTTAATATATATGAAAGCCTCCCTAATATTCCTTTTTGCTTTTTGTAGTATGATACGATCATGGCAACAACCCGTTCAAATTGAAACCTAACTGCAAACATAAATGAAGCATTCTACATTTTGCAATTTTAGGAAACATAAAATATACTACTAGATTATATAATGTTATGTCGTTGTTCCTTAAGCGCACCATCGCCATTGGCGTTTTGTTAAGTACAAAGGAGATTTTTTCTATTATTAGGAAAAAAATAGGTTCACATTGTCCAGCAGTGAAATTTTATATAAAAAAGTGTATACCTATTGTATATCAAGAAATGGAATTTAATCACAAAACGTTATATCGAGTTTGACAATAGTATTACTATAGAGTCAAATCAGCTGAGGCTTGATGCTACCTGTAATAATTATACCATGGGTTACACAGTTCATTACCATGGTTTTGAAATGAAACTCTTTGGGTTTATTGGGGAAGCCGCTAAATGCGATTTCACCTTACTTTATTCAAATTAAAACTGAACTAATATTATCTTACAAAAATTAACTTAAGCTAAATGAAAAATAAAGTGAGCGTGGGAAACGCTTAGTAAGGACAATGCATGCTTACTATCTCGGAGTAGTGCGGACAACACACCTCAATAAAGTGAGTGTGTAAAGTTACATACTGAAGGTATTGTAACATGAGTAAAAGCATACTATTAGTTGGAAACAGAAGATATGCCTCCCTTTTTAACAAAGAATAATCAACGGTTTAAATTGATTATTCTTAGTTGAATTTAATTCATTAAATTTTATAATTCATGAATTTTATTCATATAAATTTACAATTAACAGTCAGTGCTGGCTTCATTTAAAGTTAGTTAGTTCTGATTATTTTTAAAATATAGTTAATGTTTACAAATTACTCATATTTTTCCTTTTGTATAGAGACTAATGCTTACAAATATATTAACGTTACTTGTTAAATACGTTCACAATATTATATGAGAATAACGAAAAATAGATTTTTTGACTTAAGCGATATTTTTAAAATATAATTTATGGTTAGTAAAAATCAAATAGTGTTTTATGTAAATATATATAATTGTGTTGTCTGGCTTAAATTTTACTTTAAGTGATTTAATATGTTTTTTTCATTTTTTTTACATAAATACCTATTTCTTATTATTTAATAGATGTATTCTTATATATTAGTTTACTAAGTCGAATTGAAAAGTTAAATGCTCTAAAGTGGATTTAGATCAAAGTATGTTTATATATATTATTACTATATATTATATTATTATATTTTCATAGGTACTAGCCAGTTATCTATGTTTTATGTAAGTATTATAATTTATTGTATGTATATGCTAAATTTATACGTACGTATATTTAGAGGCAGAGTTATATTTAAGAGGCAGTTAAAAAAATAGTATTTTTAATATTTTTGTTCTTTATTCAAGTTATTGCTTAATGTATTGAACAATTTTAAACAGTTTTTATGTATTTCAATACTTTTTCTGTCCGACAATGACAGTGAGCAATTCCCATTAGAATCGATATATTTCGACAGAGTAGGGGCCTTTGAATAATTGTTCCAATTTATGGCCGCCATTATTCTCTACTAGTACTAAATCTCCAATTTGTACGTGTAAATGATTGGCCGTTTTGTCATATTGTAATTTATTGGAGAATTTTGATTGAGTAATCATTTTGGCTGCTCGGTGTCTTGCCATTTGGAGTCTGTACTTCACTTCTTTTTCATAAGAGTCAACATTATAAAGTGGATCTACAGTGCTTAGGTCAAGAGAATCAATGGTAGTCGGAATTTTGCCGAACCCAATTCATACGGACAATAACCATGGACAGTTAATGAAGTAGTATTAAAACAGTATGTAAAATATTTAAGCCAGTTGCCCAAATCCGTTCGTTCCAATGACACATAAGAACGAATATATTTATTAAATGTCCTATATGACCTTTCTATGGATCCAACTGTTTGATGGTGGTATGCTGTCGAGGGGCATGTTTCACATCCAACATTTTAAAAAGTTCCTGGAGGGTCTGGTTTTTATTCTCAGTTCCTCTGTCAGTTAAAACTTTTCTCATTGATCCATATGTATGTACAAAGTTTTCAAATATTGCCGTAGCTATAGTTTTTGCCGTTTATCGGGTACTGGTATAGTTACCAGGTACTTGGTGAGATCACATATTATTGTCACAAGCGTATTCGTTACCGCTGTTTCACTGAATAAACGGACCTATTGTATCAATAACGAGAATATCAAAGGGACTTGCTGGGTTCTTTCGTCCTCTTAAGGTACTTGTTCTATTGGCATTTACTGCAATTTTTAACATAGTTTTTGATGTCTTTAGACATTCCTTTCCAACGATATTTAGTGCGGAGCCTTTCTGACATTCTTTTGATGCCAGGGTGACCTTCGTATAATGGGTCATTATGATACGTTTGTAGGAGTTTTCTTTTCTGCTCGTCAGCAGATATTCCCTCTAATTTTGGCGTTAACGCTATTGTTATTTTCTTAAATAACTCATTTAATGAGAGTTGCAATTTGAATATTCCCTTATTACTGGTTATTTTCTCCAACCTAGGAATGAATTGACTTAGATCAAAGCTTCCATTAGCAATAAGGTCATCAATCTTTACATTTTCTAAAGTTTTTCTCTCATATTTAAGGGTACACTTTGGAGTTGTACCAGAGAGGGAATTCTTTAGGCGAACACTTTTCTATACCTCCTTCGCATTTAGTGGTTCGTAGACCCCAGGAATGTCTAACACGCTTGTTAATTTTTTTAGTTTTTGTGTTTGGTCTTTCTTTGATTTAGAACACGTTGTTACCATATATAGTCTCTTTATATACTTAATATGGTCAAAATCAATTCTGGAGAGGGCATCGGCTCCACAGTTGTCCTTTCCTTTTATGTACTGTATTTCAATGTCATATTCTTCGAGATCCAATCTCATCCGGGTTACTTTTGAAGATGGATTCTTCAAAGAGAACAAGTAGGTCAATGGACGGTGATCACTTCTCACCAAAAATTTTATACCATATGTGTAAGGTCTGAAGTATTTTATTGCCCAATGTACTGCTGCGAGTTCTTGTTCAATTACAGATTTGTTACTTTCACCTTTGGTAAAGGATCTTGATGCATATGCCACGGGTAATTGTACACCCTTATCCTCTTGGCTTAGAATGGCACCGCATGCATATTTACTTTCATCGGAAGTAATGCAAAATTGTTTATTGAAATCGGGGTAGGGAGTATTCTTGGGGTTAAAGTGAATTATTTAAATACTCAAAGCATTTTTGGCACTCCAAACAAACTTTGCATTTTTCCTAGTTAGTTTTGTTAATGGCAGGGAGTATCTGCAAAATTCTGTATATATCTTCTGTAGTAATTACAAAAGGCAACAAACCTTTAGTTTCGTCCGCGCTTTTGGGGTAGGATATGTTTCGATGGTTTCATATTTTGAGTTATCGGGAAGAATTCCCTTGTCAGTGCATTTATGACCCAAAAAGTTTACTTCATGTCTGGAAAATATACACTTATCAGCTTCAGTTTATATTTTCTGCACGAAGTGAAGACATCCCGCAGATTTTGAATCATATGTTTTTCTGAGCATCCAACCTTGATTCCATGAGGGAGACGTTTAAAGCGAAATGATCCCTCATTCGTGGAGAATGAAGTTATATCCCTAGACTCCTCTTTAATTCTATTTGATGAAATCCAGACATTAGGTCCAGACAGGAAAAACATTTTGCTCGACCTAGTTGGTCTAGAATATCTTCGATTCTTGGTAAGGGATATTTGTCCGCTATTAACCTTTATTAATTTGTCTGTAGTCTACAACTATTCGCCATCTCTTTGCTTAGTTACCTGCAAGGGATTTCTTTGGGACTAATAATACCGGACTGTTGTAACATGAAAATGATGGCTCTATAATATCATCTTGTATTACTTTGTCAACCTGAGCTTTGATTTCCTGTTTTTGAATATGTGGAATTTTATAATTTTTATATAAATAGGGGGTATCATCCATTACTCGGAACTGTTATTTATAAAATTATTAGTTGAGATTTTATCGGTTTCCATTGAAAAAATGTCTGAGAATTCAGTACATAAGTCAGTTCAACGTTTTTTTTTTTTTTTGCAAAATCAGCAAAATTTTATTTTTTGCCTTTTCAATACTTGTTCACTACGATCGCCCGGAGGGCATTGTTTCTGTATAGAACTATAATCGGATAAGTTTTCCGTTATAAAGAGAACATTAATAGAATGGAAACAATAAATATCATTTAAGATGTGAGTGAAACTATAAGAGAGAATTTCTCTTAAAAATATTTATTTCTTGTCTTTTTTAATAAAATTTTAAAATCCACAAAATTTTCGTATATAACATTTTATGAATATAAAGTCAAAAGGTGTAGCAAAGCGCATAGGGGGTTAATACATAAATGTTGTTTTTACTACAGTTAAATACATACATATAAGATGGCATTAATAAATACATACATACATTACATACATAAAAGTAAGATTGGAATCTCCTCAAGTGGTGTTTAACTGGATGAAAATTAATCCGCTGATACAATAGATGACTGATGCAGCTGCTGATATTGTTGTAAGGATTGGTTCTGTTATTGCGGTTCCGGCTCTAACTCCAAGTTTAAAAGTTCCGCTACTTCGTTGAGCTGTAGCCAGGAATCTTTGCGATTAAGACGGAATTAAGACGGAATTCCAAATGAATTGATTTGCGATAATGTATTGATGTTTTGCCATTAGTAGGCAACGTTTGCATTGGTTTTCGTTGCGCCAACATCACAGTGGCAGTTGTAGCGAAACAAGCTAACGAACATGTATGTTTAATTAATTTACACGCTTTAGGCGCCATTCTTTACTGTTTTGTTACTTGAAAATTGTATTTTATAATTGTGTTGACATAAAATTTCATTAGTTGTTTTTTTTTAGAGCCGTTGCTTTCTGTATCATTCACTTGTTTCTTTGTCTTTTTTTAACAAATTCGATGCCTTTTTCTTTCTCTTTTCTATTAATAATTTACGAGCTCGCCCGGTCCGTATTGTCGGCCCATAGTTTAAGTGTTTAATATATATAGATTATCCAAATCACATTATACATGGTGCACCACTTTATAAATTTTAGTTTTTTTTTTTTTGCAGGATCGCCATGAAATTAAAACTCTTTTGGGTTTATTGGGGAAGCCGCTAAATGCGATTTCACCTTACTTTATTCAAATTAGAACTGACTAATATTATCTTACAAAAATTAACTTAAGCTAAATGAAAATAAAGTGAGCGCGGAAAACGCTTAGTAAGCATAATTCCTGCTTAATATCTCGGAGTAGTGCGGACAACACACCTCAATAAAGTGAGTGTGTAAAGTAACATACGATGGTATTGTGACTTGAGTAAAATATACTATTACACCGCCTTTACACGGTGCAATTTTTAGCTGGCATTTTTATCAATTCTCTTTTAAAATTTCTGCGTAAATCTTCGCGCCTTTGCACAGTGGCATTTTACGATAATAGTGCTTGGCATTTTTCTGACATTTTATTTATTCAGTATTTCGTATAGAGCTAATTGTTTGTAACAGATATTTATAAAGAAGTGTTTAAATTAAATGTGTGAATCTAAAGAAGAAATGATGGAAAAAGTTATTGAGGTGTTAAATATTGCATTATTAACTTTTAATTTAACTTTCTTTATTTACTTTTTGATACTTCCATTAATTTTCATATAATTCAATCACTAAAAACATCACAATAAAAGAAACGCATCAAAAATTACAATAAAGAAGCGATATGAAATGTCAAAATCATTAAAATCGGAAGAAGCAAAAAGAGAAATGCAAAGAAAATGGCATAGAACCCTGTGCGGTGGCTCATCGTGCCATTTTTTCTTCTATCCTTGTCTCTCTACACCTTTTACCAACAAACAAAAATGGCATGGTTAAAAAAGTCACCGTGTAAAGGCAGCTGTTAGGTGGATACGGAAAGGAATGCCAACTTGGACAAATGTTTCAAGCAGTATGA
>NW_026712386.1:327012-411202 GCF_030504385.1 Musca domestica
ATATACTAGCTGACCCGGCCCGCGTTTGTTGCCGTAGTAACAGTTTTTAATGAATAGTTTTTAAAGCATAATAATTCACAGATCTGGTTCACATAAGTGACACATAGTTAGTATATAATAGAAATAAATACCATTGCAAAATACAAACAAATACCTGATCCTAGTTTTCATCCAGAGGTTTTAATTTGAGAGTTAAAAACATAAATAATAAATCACATATATTAAAAAAGGTATACATCAACTGTAAAAAAGGTATACATCACGGTAAATTATTCCAAGGCCGAACATTCATGCAAGTTGGCAACCTTTTTCTCTTTGAGAAATTCACAACAGTCTGCTAAGGCCGATTATTTTTTGGTAGTCGTCAACTCTGTGCCGTAAGGGCTAAATAAAACCTGACTTGATCTTACCGTCTCATATTCGGAAGAGAAAATATTTGAGGACACGCGAACGCATATTCATTTCAGAGATTTTTTCTAACCCTAATATTTTTGTTTCGAACAGCATTTTGAAAACTCGGGAGCGTCCACTACTATTCAAATTTATAGTAGTACAGGCATTAGTGGGTTTGTTGAGCCCGTCTTAGTTGCAAATCAAGAGTCGATGATCCAGTTGATGCGCCAATGAGACACAAGAGGTTGTTGGTGAAGCTATGAAGGTCGCCGTATTTCAGGAAATACCTTCCCAAAATATGAGTGGGCGCATGACTTACCAAGACCCCCAGAGCTGGGAACCCCAGCTCACAAATTTATAAGCAGCAAAATGTTAGCTCAGCGAAGCACGGTCATCCACCTAACAATATGACACCAGTGAGAATCAAACATATTTCAAATAAACCCAATTATCCTTACATAAGTAAGTGTGATATTAAATTAAAGTTATGGATGTTCCAAATAACACCTTGATGGTCCATCACTTGTTGGAAGGACGAGCCAGCCAATGGTATTGGTCCCAAATCAGACTTCACCCGAGCATTAATCTCAGTAATTTGAAGTTGTCCATACCAGAGAATTCATAAACACCATTCAAATTTAGATGTGATGAGGCAAATCATGGACCGCAGGCAAGGTCATGATGAATCAGACACCCAATATATCGAGAATTGAATGACCAACTCCACCGAGCAAACAAGTCTTTTTTTAATTTAACTGGTAAGAGAAACATATCTCTACTTGGAATTTCCATCGACAGTATGTTCACTGTCGAATAAGGGCAAAACAGATACACCATTTACCAAAACTTCTCGAAAAGGACGAGAAGTTTTGAAATGAAATGGAATATGCGTTCGCGTGTCCTCAAATATTTCTCTTCCGATATGAGACGGTAAGATCAAGTCAGGTTTTATTTAGCCCTTACGGCACAGAGTTGACGACTACCAAAAAATAATCGGCCTTAGCAGGACTGTGTGGATTTCTCAAATTGTCACAAAAGAGAAAAGGTTGCCAACTTTGCATTAATGATCGGCCGTGGAAAAGAATTTACCGTGTAAAGTAAAATTGCTTCAGCGTTGGGAAACTGTAGAAGCACAAGAACGAAATAACTTATTGTTCACGATGGACCAACAGATCACGATGGAACTTCCAAGTAAGAGATATGTTTTCTTACCAGTTAAATTAAAAAAGACTTGCTTGCTCGGTGAATTTGGTCGAGTCCTTTGCACTGATTTCCTATCTAAGAATTCTTCAGCTTCCTCCACTAATTTCGAAGGCCTTCAGCCGTATGAACATCAACACTAAATTTAAATGGACCATCTTAGGCTTTAATCTGTCGTTGACTAGATCAATTACTTTATGGTCATTCAATTCATCGATATATTGGGTGTCTGATTCATCATGACCTTGAATGCGCTCCATGAAAATTCTCTGGTAATAGACAACTATAAATTAATGAGATTAATGCTCGGGTGAAGTCTGATTTGGGACCAATACCACTGGACCATCAGGTGTTCTTAACGGAACATCCATAACTTTTCTAGCTTTTCGACCCTAAAAATAAAATCTTTAATTTGAGGAGTCTTTGGCGTACCTTCGAATTTAATATCCTGAAATAACGGCGACCTTCATAGCTTCACCAATAACCTCTTGCATCTCATTGGCATCAACTGGGACATCGACTCTTGATTTGCAACTAAGGCGGGCTCAACAAACCCAATAATTCCTGTACTACTTAGCTTGCTCTAGAATCGTCACTCTTGATTTGAATTTTCGACGACGGTTGAAACTTCTCCCTAAGCAGGAAGTAGCGATAATTGAACTTCATCATCTTGGGTCGTAATCTGTACCCGTTGCACGTTCTAGCTTATGGATGCTTCATCGTTTGTCCCTAAATCCAAAGCTGCTCTCCTGTTGAACCTAGTTGTGATGCCCCTATACCTTAGATGGAACTAGAATGGCGAAACAATTTTGAGATCAAATCTGAAACTAACAATATATAACAATTTAAAATCACACAAAAAGAAAAAAAACTGCAACAAAATTGTTAAAATTTAATTTCAAAAATACTGAATAAATGCAAACATAAAATATTGAAGAGTCGTTTTTCAAAATGCCAGACAGAAAAGACAAAATGTAAGAATCAGAAATCGGTACTAGATGAAGTAAGATATCTACACTAATAAATATTTTGACTCCGGGAATTAACTACGGGTGCTCAAGAAAAAAAATCTTGATCTATACTTTCACATAAACGAATATGTGGTACCTCAAAATGTGAAAGTTTAACGATAGGATGGACGGAAAAGTTTTTAGTTACAAATACATGCTTCTAAATCAAGAGAAAAATTATATATAGGGTAAGTGTACCAGTAGTCGTCACTTTTAGGATTTTCGCGTTTTAGAACGCTCACCATTCTGATGGACATTTCAATTATTACAAAGGTAATTTATTCAGATTCGAAATTTGTATAGTTTTGCAATAATAAATAAAGTTTTAATAACTTTTTATTAAATTTCATAAATTTGTAGTTTATTGAGAACAATGTTCTTTGCCAGTAGTCGGCACCACTTGCCAATTGTCGGTATGGCATTTTCCAACAGTCGGCATACCAATTTTTTGTAAGATCAATTAATAATAACAATAAATTAATTCATTAAAATATAATATTTTTGTTTAGTTAAACTGATTCCACGTCTTTATTGTACTTTTCTTAAGAATATGAATTGTTGAGGGACCTTCACAGACAAAAATTTAATTTTTATTAGAATAATTCATCTTTTCTTAGCGAAATTGTGCACAAAGATAGCTGACAATAATTTGAAGTAAACAAAATACATATAGTTATAATAGTTTCATTTATTTGGGATTTAAATAAAAAGTGCCGACTACTGGAACATGCTGAACTTAGGCACACTTACCCTACATATTTATAGAGGTGGTTTGAGGATTCAGGCAAAGGTTTATTCTAGCCAAGGAAATACAACAACAACATTTGACAGAAACTACAATGGCTCCCAACAACTTAAAAATAATACCGTTTAATGTGGTAAAACAAAATTACATTCTCAATACAGCAAATTATAACTTGATCATACGAAGCAAGCGTGCACCACAATATATTGTAAATGCCTGTATTCATGAAATTATATACTTTGTTGCAATATTAAAGTCTGGCGTACATGGGGTACTTCAAGACAACAAAATAGATCCCAGTTAGATGTAGATAATTGAATTGAACTGCTATGATGTTTTTGACAGTTCATCTCAATGAAAACTAATACTTATGTGTCGAACCTGCATAACAAGACAAAAATCGAATAAAGGTACCAGCATAGCGCTAGCTTCAACGTTGTGCACCATTTTGTGACGTGCTGGTTCGAGTGTGGTTTATTAAAAAGCCTCCAGATAACAAGGCACTCAGACAAAACATAATTTAATATTGGTTAGTTTAGTCGGCCGAACTCGTAAACACTTACAAAAATGTTACACCACTCCATAAGTTAGCTCTGTTGGTGATTTCGCAAATTGTCGCAAAAGAAAAAAGGTTGCCTACAACAAACGCGAGCCTCTTTGCGTGAATGTTCGGCCTTGGAAAAAGATTTACCGTGTAAAGGAAAATTGCATCAGCATTGGCAAAATCTGTAGAAGCACAAAAACGAAGAAAATAATTTATTGTTAGGAATTGTTCTCCATTCCAATTAGATTTGTTAAAACTCACCAATGTGTGTATGTTTTTGAGAGGTAGGTATCCATACCGAAAACCGAATATCGGGAGGTACTGTAGCAAAACGTGGGCCTGTATTAAACTCTTTCCTTTGCATTTACTAAGAAATTTAAATACTAAATTTCGTCAGTTGAAAATGTGTCCACAATCATCTAGTACATTATATAGGGGGATATGGGAAAGCCTGGTCAGTTATCCATAGAGTTGTAAGCACTAAACAATTTTCTGAGGTCAAATATACCGGTACCTCCCATATTCTGTATTCTGATTATTGGGGCCACACTTTCCAGCGGATCCCTCCTACATTATTCTACAAATGATGTAGAAAATACTAGCATTTAACATCGACTTACGATATAAAGTTGAATTGAAGGATTGACTGTCTGTGGAGGGTGTCCAGAAACGATAGTAACGTATGAGGAGTCAGATTGCAATATATTAATAACTATAATCTAGTTTTGTTTCTTAATGCAGGCTACAAACTGGTTCCGAACCAAAACGGTCCTAAACTGAACCTATTTTGAAACGAAACGAACCTTTGTTTCTGTAAGTGAACGAATGAAATGGTTTTGTTCGGTTTGGTTCGGTTCAACAAGTTGTTTCTCTAAAATTAGGAATTTGTGTCGAACGTAAACAACGCCCTTTATTATTTTTATTAGTGCCTTATACCATACAGTTAATATAATATAATTAAATATATTTTACTACATACTCGTATGCTGAAAATAGAGATTAACCACAGCGACTAATTTGATAAATTTTGACAATTTGATAAATTTTGTTTGCGAAACTGGATATGTATGTTGTTAAACATAACACTGAACCGAACCACGGTTCGCCTGACAAATACATTTCAAAATGCAAACCATGGTTCAAAAGGTAGTGTGATCTAAACTAACAGACTGACAGGAGGTTTGCAGCGCTCATCTTCACGATGCAATAACAAAATCCGCAATTATGGGTTTAAATTCCATGAAATCCGCTGTAAGTACGGCGCTCTTTGATGAGAGATGATTCAGAGGCCGAGTCTATCAATGCTCTAGCAGAGTATGAACCGCATTTATGACGAAAAAACAATTTGTCAGAAGCCTTGGACTATTTGTAGTTGAATCACCTCTATGATGCAATGTGTTTTTACACAAACGATGACGCTTCACCGACTAACCGTCGGCAGCCTGTTTTTTAAACGATGTGAGCAACCCATAAAGTTTGCACTGGCGCCCTCACATTTGTTATAAACGGAAAACGTTTCCAAATAATTTTTACATAATTCAAAACTCTCATCAGTTGTTGACCATTCTTGTTCTGGATTACAGCTACCGATCTATAATTCGAAGAAATTAAGATCTTCATGTTTCCATTTTTTTAATGAACTCTGTGACTTTAAGGTCCTCAATTTTCAATTGAGAACCACAAGCGGACTGTACATACACGCCCTAATATAAAATATAAATAAAATTTTCAACTTTGTATCAAACGTGTTACTTAACCACAATCGACCCACCCGATTGGTGTACCATGCACTTAACAAGACGACTTGCCAATTAAAGTATGTGCGTTTGTTACTGACGGTTAAGCGAATTCTACCCTGAACAGTTGTATGTGTGTGTATAGTTGAACAACAAACAACGAGAACACAGCAAATCTTAAATATGTTTAACTAGCAAGATAAATGGTGTCCCATAACCAACGTTCGAAAATAAACAGTATGGTACTGTGCCGTTCCGAGGTGGAGTGGTACACTAATATAATGTACCGTACCGGAGCATAACCCTTAAACAATATTTTTGTGATACTGTACCGGAGCACAACGAGAATCGTACTGTACCGCAGTCGGATCACTAAAAACGTTGTGTAGCGTATCACATATGTGTTATTTATGATTTGTGAGAAAAATTAGATGTTTGATTTTTTTGATAATGCAAAACTACTAATTCAATTCAATATTATGAAAATAAAAGCTGAATTCATTTTATTTGTCATGTACGTTTAGATTGGTTGCAAAATTTAAGAAAGTAGAAAAATATGGGAATAGGTAGAAAGAATAACAAGTTAAAAAGCAGTAAGTTCGGCCGGGCCGAACTTTGAATGCCCTCCACCATTTGGAACGAATCTAAAAATTTTCAAAAAAATAAAATCCTGTTAAAATTTTAAAAATACCAATATCATGTTGGGGTCTATACGACGTGGGCCTACATAGGCATTGTTTGTCATAAGCCATTACCATATTCAAATTCGAAACTTGAAATAAACGGTAGATAAAATCATTATAATATCGTATATAGGGAGTACCGTTATATCGGAGCTGTGCGAAAACATGGACCTGCATAGACAATTTTCTGTCACAGGCTGTAGCATCCATTACGAACTTTAAATACCACATCTCAATCAATTTCGGTGGGTATTGACGAAGACCTGAACCTGCGTAGACAATTTTCTCTCACAGACTTTAGCTCCCATAACGAACTCTAAATACGTAATTTCAAACAATTCTGGTGAATAATGACGATAAAATCATCAAAATACCGAATATTGGTAGGTACCGTTATACGGAGGCAATACGAAGACGTGGACTTGCATAGGCAATTTTCGTAATTTGAAACAATTCCGGTGAATAATGACGCTAAAATCGTCAAAATACTGAATATTGGGAGGTACCGTTATATGGGGGCTATACGAAGATGTGGACCAGCACCGACAAATTTCTGCCTTATGCTGTAGTATTCATTACGAGCTTCAAATACCAAATTTAAACAATTCCGGTGAATAATGTAGCTAAATCATCACAATATCGAATATCGGGAGGTACCGTTATATGGGGGCTATACGAAGACGTGGACCTGCCTAGATAATTTTCTGTAATAGGCTGTAGCATTAATTACGAACTTCAAATACCAAATTTAAAACAATTCCGGTGAATAATGTCGCTAAAATCATCAAAATACCGAATGCAGGGAGGTACCGTTATATGGGGCTATACGAAGACGTGGACCTGTACAGATAATTTTCTGTCTTAGGCTGTAGTATCCATTACGAACTGTAAATGCCAAATTTTTAAACAATTCCGGTTAATAATCTCGTTAAAATCATCAAAATACCAAATATTAGGAGGTACCATTATATGGGGGCTATACAAAGACTTGGACTTGCACAGACAATTTTCTCTCTTAGGGTGTGGTATTCATTTCAAAATTTAAATACCAAATTTGAAACAATTCCGGTGAATAATGTCGCTAAAATCATCAAAATACCGAATATCGGGAAGTACTGTTATATGCGGGCACTATGAAAACGCGGACCTACATGGCCCATTTACGAACTTAACCTGCCTACTGGAAAAATAAACATGTGTGCAAAATTTTAGCCATCTATCTCAATTCTTTCGAAAGATAGCGTGATTACAACAGACAAACAGGCGGACATCGCTAAATCGACTTAGAATTTACGCTGATAAATATATATATATATATATATATATATTATATATATATATATATATATATATATATATATATATATATATATATATATATATATATATACTTTGTTGGGTCTGACATGAGTATTTCGAGGAGTTACAAACGGAATGACAAAGTTAATATACCCTCCATAGTATGGTGGAGGTTATAAAAAGGACCAAACCGGAAGCGATAATAATTTGTATTTAACCATTAAAAACTGAAATTTTAAATTTTCCGCGAAAAAGGGTATTTAGTGGTTGCATTCTAATGAGTTATTATGCAAAGAATTACCTGTTATTTTGTGGTACCGAAAAATCAATGAATTACACCCACATTCATATTAAAATATTTTAAAAATATAATATTTTACAAAGTATGGCTGAGTATGGCATGTGGTACACTCCGAATATTTAATGCTCCGATTGCGGAACACTACGTTTTTAGTGCTCCGCCTCCGGTGCACTACAATTTTTTAGTGTTCCGTCTGCGGTACACTACGATCATAATAAATATAAAAAATATTTTTAGTGGTAGTGTGCCGGTACACTACCGCTAAATTGATACTGTACCGGTACAGTACACTATGTTTGTGTACTGTTTATTATCGAACGCTGTCCACAACACAATTTTTTAACGTTAAGTTAAACATAGATGTTAAACAAAAATCGTGAAAGTCTATTATATTGTAAAGTAGACAGAATGAATTTATGTATGGAACAAGATATTGTGCAGATGGCCGCCGCCGCTTTGCTGACACACACGATGAAATTGTCAGTGACAGTTTTGCATAAATGCTGCGGCATTCATTGCTCTCTTAAGGCTTAATTTGTCGTCGGCTAATTCGCGTAAATCATCGACCCAAAGAAAGAAATCTAAAGTTATTAAATCACAAGATCGAAACTACCCATTTCTGTCTTCAACGCGAAATAAAACGACCAGTAAATGACTGATGCAACAATTTAATTGTTTTTGCGCTTAAACTTCCTCATTTTCATAACAAAAAGTCTAATGATTCAATCCCGAAAACCACACCACACAGTGACACGTTGAGGATGCATTTACTTCTCACGAGGATTTTTGTATCAAACGTGTTACTTAACCACAATCGACCCACCCGATTGGTGTACCATGCACTTAACAAAGACGACTTGCCAATTAAAGTATGTGGGTTTGTTACTGACGGTTAAGCGAATTCTACCCTGAACAGTTGTATGTGTGTGTATAGTGAACAACAAACAACGAGAACACAGCAAATCTTAAATATGTTTAACTAGCAAGATAATGGTGTCCCACAACCAACGTTCGAAAATAAACAGTATGGTACTGTGCCGTTCCGAGGTGGAGTGGTACACTAATATAATGTACCGTACCGGAGCATAACCCTTAAACAATACCGGTATTCGGTATTTTGTCGATTTTAGCCACATTTTTCAATGGAAGTGTTGAAATTCCACAAAAGGAGTCCCTTGTGAGTATTCTATCCTCTGAAAAAGAATTGTCTATATAGGTCCACGATATCGTGTATCCCCCACATAACTGTACCCCCCGATATTCGGTGTTTTGATGATGTTAGCCAAATTTTTCAACGGAATTGTCTGAAAATCCATACAAGGAGTTCCTTATGGGTACTTTATACCTCGGAAGAGGATTATCTATATCGGTCCAGGATATCGTATATCCCCCATATAACGATACCCTGATCTTATTTTTCAGCCATAGGCTTTAATTTGAGTTTACACTTCAATATAGTATATAAAATTGAAAATATTTCACGCCAAAATGATATCTTTTGTTCACATTTTGTTTTTTTTTGCATATTTCCACGCGATTTTTTTTTGCCAAGATGCCAAATCGTAGAAAAAGCAAATTAAAAAAATTCTATAATTCTAATTTTTAGCGATTTAAAAAAAAAGAAAAAGTAATTATCCTTTCACTTTGGTGTGACCACGTTAAATTATTTTGAGATCATCTATTCAGTTTCGTCACCACATAATTCGGTACTACACTTCAATATCACCCGCCTGCAATTTCAATTCTCAAGAAATCAAGTTAATTAAATAAAGTTAATCAAATTGAAAAAACGTTCGTACATGTTAAAATATTGTTTTTTTTTCACATTTTTACGCGATTTTTTTGGATTTCATCATATTCTGCCCAGAGACAATTCCGAATTTGTCTGAAACAGATTGCCCTTTGGATCTGAGGTTTTACAGATGCAGATGAATGTACTATGGATAGTTTAGTTTACTTGAATAATATTTTGATTGGTGGGTCGACGATAGATGAAATGTGGTCACGAAGTGAGTTGTTTATCGCGTAAAAGATACAGGAAAACAAGGCGGACTTTTTTTTCAAGAAGTATAGTTTCGAAGAGTCCGGAAAGTGAAAAAAAGCGTTCTACAAATTTTGCACAATATATATTTTACAGAGGGAGAGGAAAGTGTTTTTACAAAAAAAAAGAGTATTGCACATCGCTCAGTAACACCGAAATAAATGTGGCATATTGTTCAAAATACAAACTTCCAACCTTCATTTAACGGACAAGCTGAAAGGCTTGTTAAAACGATAAAATATATCTCATGAAAAAGATGAAAAGGAAAGTAACAAACTTTACGATATTGCAAATATGTTAATTGCATTTTACTTCTTAATATTTTCATAGTTTCGTAAAGTAAAACACTTTTAATTGTAATTTAATACAGTTTAAATTACAAATGAAATAACCATATTAGATTCAAATATAGGTAAAGTGTTAAATATTCTACTAAATAGCATTTTAATTCCTCTACTTCTATAGAGCCATAGATCACTATTTTGCTGTATCGTATTGTTTTAATATAAAAATATAAAATAAATAGAAAAATAAAATAGACTTCGAGCTAAATAAGCATTAAATAAGTACATATGGAGAAAAAAATTAAACCTTAAAACTATATAAGAATCAAGGGTTCGACGTAATGGACAATCAGAGAAAACTAATTGTAGATTAACATCTGGCATGGAGACGACACATAGTACCCCTCTCTGCTTTTGGGAAAATAACTAGATATGATCTGTTTTCTCCAAATCGTCATGTAGAATATCAGATTCTTGGAGGATTTGGAATAAAACTAATAAAACATGTAAATTAAAGGGTGCTTTTTTAAGCCCGATAGAACTTGAAAAAAAAATTAAATTTTAATCACATTTTTTTATTCGAAAGATCAATACGTGACTTTAACATCGCGCACCGCGGCTGTTCTTCACGAAGTGCATTCTGGAAGTCACGAATAACACGAACAATGCTGGCCTCCAAGGCGTCAATTGTTGCTGGTTTATTAGCATAAACCAGTGACTTCACGTAGCCCCACAGGAAATAATCGAGAGGTGTCAAATCGCACGACCTTGGAGGCCAATTGACAGGTCCACGTAGCGCCATCCTGTTGAAACCACATGTCCTCCGGATCAATGTCATCCATATTTTTAAACAAAAAAATCATTGATCATGGTGCGGTAACGATCTCATTGACCTAACGCGAGCTCCGGCCTCATTTTTGAAGAAAAAAGGTCCGATGATGCCACCAGCGTGAAAACCGCACTATACGGTGTATTTTTCTGGATGTAATGAAGTCTGTAGGGTCTCTTGTAATTTGGCAATTTTGCTTATTAGCAAACCCGTTAAGCAAAAAATGCGCCTCATAGCTGAACACAATTTTTCGATAAAACAACGGGTCATTTGCCAAATGCTCTAGAGCTTGATTTTCAATAATTTATAATTTCGTAGCATTGTTCAAGCGTGAGTCTATTCATGACGATTTGCCAGAGTATACTGAAACAAATAAAAAAGTTTCATCAAAATTTAATTGTTTTTGTCTTTTTTTACAATTTAAATTCTACAAGCAGTTTCATCCTTCTTTAGAAATTACTGGATTCTCAGGAAAATAAAACACAATGCTAGGGAAGTATTTAGAGCATAAGTTATTGTTTTCCACGAAAAAATGGTGATGTTTACAAGAGCGTGTCTATTTTGCATCTCGTATACTTCCTTTGCATAACTCAATTGCATTCGCTGTAACGTTTCGAATTGTGGAGAAAATGTTTTACAAACATGGAATGTTTATTATAAGTGTTTCTCTCCGTATGAGACGCTGATGTTCTCCCAGGCATACAAACCCTGACCGTAGAAATGAAGAGATAAATAAAACCAAAGAGGCGTTGTGAGAGTTTGTCAACCCGAGTCGACAGATTACCTTTTTTATGCGGTTAGCTCCGTAGCTAGCAAGAGAGTCACTATGAATGCAAAGTCGCAATGCATCGAGGTGGCTGGAAGCACCGATGCTTCCAGGAAATCTCTAACAGCAACACGGGCTGAGAGAGTACCCAGAGAGAGTTGTAGAGAAATGACTTGGAAAAGCTGTCTACGGTCCGAGCCAAGCGAACGTAGGCTCCAAGGGGAAGTTGCAGGCAACCTTTTAGCCCAAGAATGCATCTCTCTACGGTCCGTACTAAGCGAACGTAGGCTCTTTGGATCATTTGGCAAATTGCCATTCTAACTTAAACATTGCCGCCCACCTTGAAACATTGGACAATGTTACAATAATTATAAATATACATTAGTTTGAAATATTAATTATTCTCGTATTCGTTTGTACCAAATTGCGTGGAATCAATATAATTCGTATTGACCATTTAATTGATGGTAGCAAGCAATGTAATTCGACGGATCCCGAGATCCCTTTGACCATAAATTAAATAGAATCAACATGTTAAGAACTTAATCAAGTAACTTAAAAGTAAGAAGACGTGAGATCAGTTTCTTGTGAGCGTATTTCATATTTTGTTTATTAATTCATTTGTAAATTGATAACGAGTGCATGAGTTTAAAATAATCATTCCGAAATAAATAAATAAATGGCATAAATAATAAAACCAAGAGAAAGTAGCATAATTTAATTGGCGAGAACGACGCGCTTTGTTATTGGCCCTTGTGAAGTCTTTACGCCAATTAGCCGAACCATTCCATCATCGTCGGTGTGAACCTTAACAACTCGATGCCTCCATGCAAATTTTGTGAGTTTTCTTCCCGTTTTCTATTACAATACGATTGAGGTACAGCAGAACCTCTACGAAATCTTTTAATCGGAGGAGACAATATTGAATCGCATAAAAGATTTTCCTTTTTTCGAAATGCAGCCTAGAATTAAAAACTTGCATATGTTTTGCTAACAATGGACCCGTTAGGATTCAACCGAATACCGTATTTTGAGCTACAAGTGACCCTAGAAACTTTTGATGAGCTCCCTCTAACACTATCTGGGGATACAAATCAGCTCCTATCAACAAATCTACTGGACGACTGTCAAAGAGGTGAGAATCAGCTTATAGTAGCTTGGGCAATTGATCAAAAATATTAGACCGGACAGCAAATTAAGGCAAGTTTTCCGAAATCTGAGGGAGAATGAAAGCGACTGTCTCAAGCTTAACAGAAGGAATGTGGTTAGAACCAAGGCAAATCGAACAATTTTTCCTTACTGTGGCAGAAACGGAACCGTTGACACCAGAAAGCGTAGCATCTACCGTACGTACTGGTAACCGAAGTTGCTTTTGAATGCGATCAGTAATGAAGGACGCCTCAGATCCAGGATCAATTAGAGCCCGAACTGGATAAGAGGCACCCTGATGAAGGATATTGACCATAGCCGTACCTAGCAAGACATTCCTATTCTGCGAAGTGTGAAAACAAGTATTAAATGGTTAACACTTCTTGGAAGGGACTTGAGATTAAAAAAAAAACACAATGCAAACCAAATACGTATATTGTCGTTTATGCCGAGATTAGCGTGATAGATGGACGACAAGCACATATGTGTTTAAAACAATTATGTTCCGAATGTGCACTCGCGACTTTTTTCCTTTCGTTTATTCTACTTTATCCTTTTCGCTCACTTATAGAAAATGATTTCACGTACCTGTTATTTTGTTGATAATTGATGAAGATGATGTTTTTTATGTATGTTGTGTGGACTGTATGAGGATGCGGAGGGATGATTTTCCGTACGTAATGCCTGGAGAAAACAAAGGAAAAGGCACTGATGAGAAATCCGTCTCGAGCGGACCAAATGTTTCTCTCCGTATGAGACGCTGCTGTTCTCCCAGGCATACAAACCGTGACCGTAGAAATAAAGAGATATAAAACCAAAGAAGGATTATTTTAAATATAATACAAATGACCGTTTATTGAGGCGTTGTGAGAGTTTGTCAACCCGAGTCGACAGATTACCTTTTTTATGGGGTTAGCTCCGTAGCTAGCAAGAGAGTCACTATGAATGCAAGGTCGCAATGCATCGAGGTGGCTGGTAGCACCGATGCTTCCAGGAAATCTCTAACAGCAACATGGACTGAGAAAGTACCCAGAGAGAGTTGTAGAGAAATGACTTGGAAAAGCTGTCTACGGTCCGAGCTGTGCGAACGTAGGCCCCAAGGAGAGTTGTAGGGAAAATCTTCAGACTAGAAAGGCTTTCTCCCTACGGTCCGAGCCAAGCGAACGTAGGCTCCAAGGGGAAGTTGCAGGCAACCTTTTAGCCCAAGAATGCATCTCTCTACGGTCCGTACTAAGCGAACGTAGGCTCTCTGGATCATTTGGCAATTTGCAATTTTAACTTAAACAATAAGGTTTTAAAATTATGTTTCGCATATCTTTCGTGTATTTAACCATTTATTAATAAAATCTTGAATTTTGAATTCAAAATACATTATTAGTTCTAATAATCCTAATGAAAAGTAGCGGATTGTCCACACCATGATGTTTCTAATATGACTAGGTTTTGCTTTCATCCCAAAGCTCAAAGAAATGTTCTCCCCAATTACTGTAAGTTTCAATTTTAACAGAATTTGAAAATTTTACACATGCAAAATCACAGTAAGTGTTTTGACATTACCAGGCTACCATAGAAACAATTTATTCAGGTGATTTCTATGCCCTACCTTGAAAATTATTGTACCGTGACTGCAGTCAAGTGCTTTCGGTTAAAAACAAAAACTGTGAAAAAAATCAATGGTTCGGTTATCGAAAAACGTTTTGTTCGGGACAGGCTGTCAACACAGCGGTAAAGTTAAGAACTATTTAAATTGTTGCGTAATAGCTCGCGATTGATATTTGACATTTGTTCATGTTATCTTCAAAAATAAGAGCTAATTTTTTAAAATCAGCTCTAATAATATCGAAAACACATGCAAGAGAAACTCAAATAAAAATCAAATTAAATACAAAATCATAATTATTGTTTTAAGAAGGATATATTAATAAGACTTCCAGATATAAAAACTTAAAGGGAAGTTGTTCTTTCATATAGATTTTGACCAAAAACATCAACATGGCCAAAAGGCAACAAAACTGTGTATTGATGTGTGTTACTTTTACATTTCGGGGTCTAAACGTATGATCTTTGTTAGGCTTTAACACTTCTATAACCTCACAATAGCAAACAATATTGAACGTAATCTTTTTCTGAGGAAGAGCTTGTTATGTTGTTCTAGCTTGTAATGGTCAATACCAGAATTGATGTCGGTTGCATATTTTAAATTTATTACTATGGCAACATAGAGTACGATTGACTTAAGGGAGCCTTTGACTTGCTAGCTAAGGGTCGGTGGGGGGTTATTGCCCTCTATCAATCATACCTTTTTTCATTACAATAATTATTATGATAAGAAAATAAAAAAAAAAACTATTTTTTTTTTTTTTTTTGTAAAATAATAACTTCAGCTGGAAATCTGTTATTTAAATTGAAACAACCTCTGTTGTTCTTGAGGGGTCTATACCTCTTAACCCACGCCAACCATTGTTTTAGCGGTACTCAATTGTTTCTGCTAAAACCCCTAACCTTTTTAGTTCTCTCTTTATACATCCATCTCCATGGAAGAAAACATTATGTTTTGCTTAACAATCCATAATTACGATTACAAGGTTTTATTCATGACATTATGTATTAGCAACGTTGAAAATAAAAAAAATCTAGAGTAATTAAATTTGTGTTTATAGGATTAAATATTAAGAGACATAATTACAAGATGAAAAGAAATAAGAAATGAATATTATAAATCTAACTACCCTCAATGGCTTGAAGGAACTGATTACAGTTTGTTTTAATTTATTCTCTTCAATTGAGCAAAATGAAACCAAAACAAATTATACATAAAACAAACGAAATCAAAGACTTTTATCATGGGCAAGAATTTTGCACATTCCTTCGATAGACTAATTTTGTTTTTGCTTTTGTTCTTGTTCTTCTCTTTTTGCTTATGATCAATAGATCATAACGTAACCAAAAGCAAAAACAGAAACACCACAACAATGTTAAGGTGGAAGTGAGGAAGTAAATATTTTAAAATTGCAATTGTATAACAGAACAAAATTATGTATGACATAAATAATGAACAAGATTTTTTTACGTTGCACTCGTTATACGGTGAGTACCAAAATTTAGTGCAAGATTATATGCAATGATCTTATTATTTCACAATATTTTCTCACTTACCAAATTCAGATTTTGTAGAAGGCCTTCTGCTAAACTGCTAGTGATACTGCACATTTTATATGAAAATATAATCTTGCAGCAAATATAAATGACAGATTTTTTTAATGACAGTGAGTCTGTCATTTAATGTTATAATACTTTTTATAAAACTTGATTCAGGATTCCTTGGAATTGTCTTGTGATGGACGTATTCGGTCTTAATCTTAGTTCAAATGGTAGTTATAGGTTATGTAATGCTTTTTGAAATCCGGGAGTCGACTGCGGAATTGTAGAAAGTGATTAGATGATATAAATCTGCCTGATTGCACGTTGTCTGCAAACACCTCTGCTTCTCGCTAGGGTAAGAACACCGCATTGTATTACAGAAGAATCTCACTTCGTATGTTGAAATAAATGGTATTTTAATATGTTTATCACTGACTCTTTGTTCAGATCACAGTTCGGAAGTATAGATTACTAAGCAGGAGTGAATGTTATATTACCGCCTATTAAATAAATTATTCCGAATAAAATTTTCCGAAAATTAATTTTAACTTTTCAACATTAATCACTTTGAATTAATTTTACTACAACAAATATACATCCGATTGTATAGATGATGGTATTTTTAAAATCCAAATGGTAAAAATATGGAAATTAATCTGAGATTATGACCAAGTTTTAAAATTAGTTTTAAGACTTTTCAGTTGTTGTCACTTTGAAGGTCAGAATAAAAAGGAAGTTGTAAATTTAGTGGCGCTTTAACCATGCTAATGCTTTTATAAAATAAGGAAAAAAGATTAGTTGGAAAAGGGAATTGTCAAATTGGGTGGACAAGGAATCTGATGGCAATGTGTACTGTACTGTACAAAACGTTCACGTTCATTAAAAGGAACATGTGCAATGAACGTTAAGCGTTAATATTTAAACTCTTAAGAACGTTTGAATTTTATCTTATCTAGCTTAGAAGAAGTAATAAAATAATTAAGTGTCTTAGATAATAAATTGTAATGTAGATCTGCTTATTTGCTATGAATTTTATGTACTTAAGATAGAATTTCCAATGTTATCAATTTCCAAGAAGTCATTAAATCCATATGTGAGTTTCCCAGCCATTAAATCCATTTGTGAGTTTCCCAGTCATTAAATCCATATGTGTAACCTTCATTGATCATGTACACTGGTGCATACGATAATGCTTTTGATAATAAAGGTTATTACCTACACACGCACTTATCTATGCACACAGTAGGTAGGGAAGATTACTGGATTAAGGAGGAAGAGATAAGAATTATTATTAGGTTGCATTATTTTTGTTAAATAAAATTAGTACTCAACCAACATCCAAGCCGGCAACATCTTTTATTAATACGCGCGTAAACAGGAAGTATTATAGCAACTAACATGATAATAAATAAAATATATTATGTAGGAATGTAATGTTCACCACAAAACCAGATAGTTTCCTCGGATCCGATGGGAAAGTAGCTGGAAATCCAACTACTTCTTAATATCTTTCCCGTGAAAAATGCCGATAATTTTTCCTTGCATGTCTCCCAATTCGTAATAGTGATTTCCTAGTTTCTTTCGAATTTTGCTTTTGCATTATATGCTTTTTCAAAACTTTTCTGTGTGAATTTACGCTTAAATACTTCTTCACCAACATTAAAAGTCTGAGGTCTTGCACTCAAATTATATTTATGCTGATTCTTCGCATACGCCTCTTTAATATGTTTACGTATATTTTGTCGAATGGTCTGTAAGTGGTCATATCTATATAGAAAAGTACAGGGTTCATCCAATAGTTTAAAATTTTGTTTGTATGAAGAACCGTGGGTCACCATGTCAAACCCAAATAAAATATGGTATGGGGACCTTTGAATGCTTTGATGTAAAGAGTTACGTCAAGCGCAACTTTTTGATGTCAAATTTTGGTGCCATTGTCTGTGATCGTCTTTCAAAAATGCTCTTATACTGGCAATCTAAGAGCGATCCACTCGCTCCGAGGCATTCGGCAAATATAAGGCTGTGTAGACGTGTTGAATTCCATAGCACGTAAAAAAGGCGTTTAGGTCATTGGCTCTGAATTGGCTGCCGTTGACTGTGACAATTATCTCTGGTACCCCATAAAGTGGAATATCTGTCCTTGCAAGATTTCCTGAAAAACAGTAGTAGTGAATTTTCGAAGTGGGAATAACCAGTGTAGCTTAGATATATGATCTAGAATAATTAGTATACTTATATTTCCCGGATATGGATCTAAAAGATCTACATAAATCCGCTGAAATGGTCTAACAGACTGGGCATGATTTCCCATAGGAGGTTTCATAACAGTATTTGGAGATTTTGTTGTATTACAAATCTCAAATTTTTGTACAAATTCTCTTACTTCGGAGACTATTCCAGTCCAAAAGATTTTTTTCTAATCAAATCGATAGTTTTGTGCATGCCTCCATGAGCAGTAATTTTATTGTTATGAGCTCTGGAAATAACCTGGTTCCGAAGTTCTTCTGGAACCCATAACTTCCAACACTGTTCTTCCTGCTCTTCACGACCGGTATAGTGTTGAGTGCGGATATATACATACTGATGAATCACTTTCAAATCAGGATATTGGGACTGGTTATTTATAATTTTGCCTCGAAGCTCCTTATACGCATTAGTGTCAAATGAGGGGGAATCTAGGTCAATCTCAGACTCACAAATTTCGAGACTACAAAGTTGCTCTTCGGGGATTCTCGATAACACATCTGGGACCACACGGTATTTACCATTTCGATGACTTATTGTGAACCAATATGCCTGAAGCTTGAATACCCACCTAGCCAATCTCCCACTGAGGTCAAGTTGCTTCATTAACCATAAAAGGCTCGAATGGCCAGTAATTACTTCGAACTCCAAGAGTGACATCTAAACTTTTTTATTGTCTCGACAGCAGCAAGACATTCATACTCAGTTACGCTATAATTGCGCTGAGCCGAGTTCAATTTCTTACTCATAAAGGCGATTGCCTTTCATTACTTTCGCCGTCCAATTGGTATTAGTGCAATTCCGAAGTTGCTTGCATCGCAGTGCAAATAGAACTTTTTGCTAAAGTCCGGATTAGTCAAAATCGGTGCTGAAGTAAGCAAATGTTTAATTTTTTTCAAAAACTGTTTGGGCTTCGTCTGTCCATTTCAATTTTCCTTGCATCTTAACGTCTCTGAAATAGTATAAGTTTCAGAGGAGAAATTTTTAATAAAACTTTTAATAAATCTAACTTGCTTGAGGTTCCGTGGTACAAGCCAATTTGATATTGCAGTTATTTTCTCGGGGTCGGTGGTTCCTATTATATATCCCAAATAATTCACTTTCGTTGCACAAAATTTGCTTTTACCAATGTTCAAGGTTACATTGGCATTCCGATATTGGGTAGCGATGCGGACAAGGACTTCTAGATGGGACTGAAAATCATCTGACACGATAACAAGATCGTCCAGATACCCAAAAATATAATGACGTAAGTCAGGGGGAATGATTTCGTCCATTACCCTGCACATAGTCTGCGGCGCATTACAGAGCCCGAAAGGCATTACCTTAAATTGGTATAATTATCTTCAGGCACTGTAAACGTCGTGAAATGTTTTGATGAAGGCTCCAGGCCAATTTCCCAAAAGGCATCTTTAAGATCTAATTTTGATATTAGATTGGCACAAGGAAGTCTAGCGAAGATTCCTTTGATGTTCGGTAGCGAATATGCATCTTTTTTGTTACTGCATTCAGACGCCTGGCATCTAAACACAACCGGACTTTATTTGGTTTGACAACCAGTCGCATAGGAGAGCTTCATGCGGAGGTTGAAGGCTCTATGACTACGAGTTCTAACATGCGATCTATATCTTTGAACATCAGTTTTTCAACCGCAGGACACAGTGGGTAAAACCGTTGCTTTATTGGAGTGGCATCACCTACATCAATAGCATGGGTTATAAGTTCCGTTCTTTCCAGGCCCTGGTTTTGAAAATCGGGAAACATTTCGATCACAGTTTGAAGCTAATTACGTTGCAAGGTTGTTAGAGGAATGAAGTCAGTTGATCAGAATCATTTGACAAATTGAACAGCCTTTTTCCCTTTCGTTCATCTTCGTCAACAATTGCCAATACTGACAATGGAATGTCATGATTTACATTATTTCTTTAATGCAGAGTTGCCACTACAGTATTGCCAACCACAGTACCCATCGATGTTGCCGTTCAATATGCATATCACCAATGCTACACTGAAAAAAATGTTTTCCATCTTTTTAAAATGTATTAATATTATTTCTTCACTTTTTAATTTGCTACATTTTAATTTATTGTCCATTTCAATCAATTATAATTTTTAATATTATTGTCTAAACTTTCCATATTAAAAGTATATTCATTGATAATAACCACGCAGGTACCAGTTGCTATTAATTCTGCTATATATGTTCTGGGATGATGTTATTAATTCCAAAGACGAACTTTTCAACATGATAAGAATTCTTGTTAGACAAAGGATTGGACTAAAGTTGGTACACATTAACGCACAGAGCCTCAATAATAAAATGGATGAATTTCGTCGACTTTTTGTTTCTTCAGGGGTTGATATTATTTGTGTTTCCGAAACATGGTTTCACTCTGATATTCTTGATGATGTGTATAATATACCTGGGTATAAACTATTTCGTGCTGACCGGAAAGGACACGCTGGGGGCGCTTGCATTTATGTAAGACATGGAATTACATGCAAAATTAAAATTAAGTCAGGTTACGACAACCCAAGTGAGTACATATTTCTGGAGCTAATAATGAAAAGTTCTCTGAAAATTCTTGTTGGATGCGTATACAGACCAAATAAAAATATTGATATCGCCAATTTACTGTCTGATCTACAAAATGAATCAATGCCTTATAATGATATTATTGTTGTTGGTGACTTCAATTGTAATCTCCTTATGGAATCTTTTGTACCAGACCACTTTCGCATGCTCGACTTGTATCCAGTAAACACCACATTACCAACACACTTTCATACCACCACAAACAGTCTTATTGACATAATTTTTACTAATCAATTGCAAAAAATCCTTTTGTATGACCAACTCTCTGCTCCTGTGTTTTCTAAACATGATCTTCTGTTTATGGCTTACAATGTTGAAGTTGCCACCTTTGAAGAAACAATTACCTTTCGAGACTTCAAGAGGCTTAATTATGATCTATTGTATAGACAACTATGCTCAATACACTGGGATGAAATTTACAACAAAGTAAATGTTAATGATCAAGTTGCTTTTTTCCAAGATAAATGTAATGATATCTTGAATGAAGTTGTTCCGCTGAGATCGATCGTACCAAAGAATAAAGAAAAGCCATGGTTCTCTTATAAGATCAAACAATTAATTCATCGGAGAGACTGCGTATATAAAAGATGGAAAAAGTACAAAACACCTGAGATACATTCGCAATTTAAATCCTTAAGGCAAGAAGTCACTAAATCTATTCAAAAAGCCAAATTTTCATACTTCAAAAATAAGTTTTCTACAGCGGTGGATAGCAGAAGCAAGTGGAAGCAAATTCGTGAAATTGGCATTGGCCAAAAACAGCAATCCCTTAAAAATATTGATATTGATGTTGAGGACCTTAACAAAAAGTTTGTTTGTTCTAACTCTATAAATAACAATGAAAATGTCTACTTGAACTTAAGTGTTGCAAGAAATGATAATGAGTTCTCGTTTAGATGTACTGATCGTGAAGAAATTTTGTCTATTTTCAAAGAAATTAAATCAAATGCTGTCGGAATGGATTGTATACATCCCAAACTTCTGAGAATAATACTGCCAATACTTTTGCCTTTCATCACATACATGTTCAACACCATTCTCACGAAATCCGTTTTCCCCGATGCATGGAAAAAAGCAAAGATTGTACCACTACCTAAATCAAATAATGATTTTCGTCCTATATCGATATTACCCCTGTTATCTAAAGTTATGGAAAACCTTATATATAAACAGATAAACCAATATCTTACTTTCAACAAGTTATTGACTGAGCGGCAATCTGGCTTTAGGAAAAATAGAAGCTGTGTTACTGCCCTAATCGATGTCACCGAGGAACTCAGAAGCAATATGGACAATATGAGAGACTCATTCTTAATACTTCTAGACCATAGTAAAGCATTTGATACCGTGAACCATTCAATACTTTTGACAAAACTTGAAAAGATATTTAATTTCTCCTCACCGGCCTGTCGTCTCATTAATTCCTACCTCAGTAACCGCACACAATCCGTTTTTCATTGCAATAAATTTTCAACACCTTTACCAATAAACAATGGTGTCCCACAAGGTTCAGTATTGGGGCCTTTGCTGTTCTGCATTTATATTAATGATCTTCCTGAAGCTCTAGAACACTGTCAGCTACATATATATGCAGATGATGTCCAATTGTATATGGGATTCAATTCACAAGATTGTCAAAACAGTATTCGGAGAACCAACTATGATTTAAATAGAGTCAATAACTGGGCTTCAAACAACAAATTAACTATAAATCCAGCTAAATCAAAATGCATTTACATTTCTAAGAATAAGCAAAACATTAAATACCTTGAAAATTTGAAAATAAATGGATCTACTATTGATTACGTTTCTTCTGCCTCTAACCTTGGAGTTATCTTTAATGATAGACTTTCATGGTCTAACCACGTCAGTTCTGCTGTTGGAAAAGTGCACGGAATGCTACGTAACCTATGGGCCGTTCAATCCTCTACACCATTGGAAATTCGTATGCTTCTGGCCAAAACCTACTTAATTCCTACTCTTTTTTATGGCCTTGAAGTGTTTTACAACTGCGACGCTTCCGACCAATCAAAACTAAAAATTGCTTTTAATAACATTGCAAGATATGTTTTTAACAAAGGACGCAATGATCGCATATCGGCACATGCCTTTCACGTTTTCAAAATGAGGTTTGAGGACTATCTTAAATACAGAAGCCTTGTATTCTTGCATAAAATTTTAACAAACAACGAACCATCATACTTGAAAGATCGTATTAAATTTGCCAACTCGAATAGAGGAAAGAAAATAATTCAGTTCAAATTCAAAACCACCAAGTCGGAAAAAACAGTTTTATATACCAACTATTCGTCTTTGGAATAGCCTTCCATCATATATACAGATAATATGCAACAACCTGCGATTTAAACTTGAATTAAAAAAATTCTACAGTGTAAATACTCCATAAATATTGTTATTGTTCATTTTTAATAAGCTAATGTCATTATAATCTTCCAATCTAATGTACTTACGATATACCACTAGCACTAGTTTATAAGAATTTAATCATTCTCATTGTGCTAGACTTGATCAAAATAAATAAAAATAAATAAATTGCTCAAGGTTCTGCGCTATTTTGCAATCTGGGGAATCGATTTCCGAAAGAGTTACATTTGTGTTGTTGTCGATGGCTAATAAGTCAACTAAGTGTAAAATATTTGGAATTAGGTTAAAAGACCTCCAAAAGTCTAATCCGAGAATTAGCTTATTGGATATCGAAGGTATTATAAAGAGTTTCATAGATTGAATTTTACCACTTTTTACGTACAGTTCCCAACGCTGATGGTATGGAAACTTGGGATATAAAATTTTAACTTTTTCCTTAGAAATATTTTCAATTTCACGCCTTTTCAAAATGGTTATTGTGTGTTTTTGGTCTGTCTCGATCGTGGTTTTCATAATTTCAAGTCCGTTGGCACTTCATATTTTTTGGGTTTCTGCTCTGTAAAAGCATAGTTTGAATTCTTATTTTCAGTTTTTGGGCATCTGTGAGAGGGCTTTCGAATTCATCAACAGAAGTCGATATTATTGCTTCTTAATGTTACATGTTAATCAATTCGGTTTGTAAACATTTTTGACACCGCAGCCATAACAAAATACAGTACGTTGTTGAACGCAGTCTTGCCAGTGATGGCCAATAGTGTCACAGTTCAAACATTTCTGACTTTCGGTTTTTAGCAAAACCTCTACAAAATGTTCATTTAATTCACTATGATTTTCTATCTGATTGTCTTCATCTACCTCTGCTATATGTTTACGTGTCACGAAGTTGGAGTTTTGGGGCCTCGAAGCCAAACGTGTTCATTGTTTAGAAAATTTTGTCGTTTTTGGACTAATTTACGTAACTCAAACATAGATCCTATAGCGACATATAGTAAATCCTGGCGTATACCTGGTCTTAAGTTGCGTTGAATTATTTCAACTAATTCTGTCATTTGTAAAGGTAAACGATCAATAAGTCCTGATATGGTTTCGAAAAAAAGCGTCAACTTTCGTTTGGCCTCTGTTTGCGATTGCGAATTTCTTCACGAATATGATAAGCAGATTTATATTGATTTCTTATGGCGTCACAAAATTCAGGCCACGTAACCGACGGAACCTGCTTGTGATACCTCCAAAACCAGTCACGAGCTTTTCCGGTTAGAAGGTTTGAAATGGGTACCAAAGATTTCTTAAATTAATGATTTCTTCAATCAGGTAGGAATGCATTTCCTTGACGAAGTGAGGTTGATATGAAAGGATGGAATGCAGCGTTCTGGTAGAAAAGTTTTTGAAATCCGGGAGTCAACTGCGGAATTGCAGAAATTGATTAGAAATCTGCCTGATTGCACGTTGTCTGCAAACACCTGTGCTTCTCGCTAGGGTAAGAACACCGCATTGTATTAAAGAAGAATCTCACTTCGTATGTTGAAATAAATGGTATTTTAATATGTTTATCACTGACTCTTTGTTCAGATCACAGTTCGGAAGTATAGATTACTAAGCAGGGGAGAATGTTATATTACCGCCTACTAAATAAATTAATCCGAATAATATGTTCCGAAAATTAATTTTAACTTTTCAACATTAGTCACTTTGAATTAACTTTACCTCAAAAAATATACATCCGATTGTGTAGATGATGGTATTTTTATACCCTCCACCATACAATGGAGGGTATATTAACTTTGTCATTCCGTTTGTAACTCCTCAAAATACTCCTGTCAGACCCAAGAAAGTATATATATTCTTGATCAGTGTAAAAGTCGATTTAGTGATGTCCGTCTGTCTGTCTGTTGTAATCACGTTATCTTTCGAAGGTAAGTTAAGTTCGAAAATGGACCATGTAGGTCCACGTCTTCGTATGGCCCATATATAACGGAACCTCCCGAGATTCGGTATTTTGTTGATTTTAGCGACATTGTTCACCGGAATTGTTTCAAATTTGGTAGTTGAAGTTCGTAATGGATACTACACCCTAATACAGAAAATTGTCTGTGCACGTCCACGTCTTCATATGGCCCCCATATAATGGTACCTCCAGATATTGGGTATTTTGATGATTTTAGCGACATTATTTACCGGAATCGTTTCAAATTTGGTATTGGAAGTTCGAAAGGGACATTACAGCCTAAGACAGAAAATTGGCTGTTCAGGTCCACGTCTTCATATAGCCCCCATATAAAGGTACCTTCCGATTTTCGGTATATTGATGATTTTAGCGACATTATTTACCGGAATTGTTTCAAATTTGATATTTGTAGTTCCAAAGGAATATTACAGCATAAGACAGAACATTTACTGTGCAGGGCAACGTCTTCGTATAGCCCCTATATAACGGTACCTCACAATATTCGGTATTTTTATTATTTTAGTGACATTATTAACCGGAATTGTCTCAAATTTGGTATTTGAAGTTCGTGATGGATACTACAGATGTAACGGTACATCCCTGTATACGTTATTTTGATGATTTTAGCTACATTATTCACCGTTTATTTCAAGTTTTCGAATTTGAATATGGTAATGGCTTATGACAAACAATGCCTATGTAGGTCAACGTCGTATAGACCCCAATAAAACAGCTATATTTAGTGGAGCTTTAACCATGCTTATGCTTTTATAAAGTAAGGAAAAGAAAGATTAGTTAGAAAAGAGAATTGTCAAATTGGGTAGACAAGGAATCTGATGAGAATGTGGAAGTACTGTACAAAACGTTCATGTTCATTAAAAGGAACATGTGCAATGAACGTTAAGTCTTAATATTTAAACCCTTAAGAACGTTTGAATTGATGGGAAGTATTATAGCAACTAACATGATAATAAATAAAATATATTATGTAGGAATGTAATGTTCACCACAAGCTGCATATTCTTTATTTTTGTGGTATTTGTGGGTATCACAGCCTCACTGTGACAGTTCTACAATTCGCTTGTCCCTTTTGCAGCATTTTATGGAGCGCATTATAAATGTGGTTATAGCAATTTTTATAAATCTCATATAAATAAACTTCTGTTTATTTTATAAAACTATTTCCATTTTAATAAAAGTTGGTCACGGACATATCCTAAATGTTTCATATCTTGCTAAAAGCTATAATACAAATATATATGAAATAATATAAATACATACAATTTTGAATTTCAGGGTACAGTATGAGAACTGCTCGAATAGATGGACTTTTCATCCAACCGCCCTGGTTAAAGTTATGTCGTTTCGCGTCGGAGATTTAGTTACTATAATAAATGATGCAACAACAGTACAGCAACTTCAAAAGGGACACGGCGAGTGGATAGAACTTATGCGATATGTAAGATATGTTACAGAATTCAAATTCATTAGTTGATTGTGTTTTTTAGGCACTTGGCAAACTCTGCAAGGTCGTTAAAGTTTACTCCGACGGTGATTTACGTCTCGAACAACTCGATGATGGATTCGAATGGACTCTTAACCCAAAATGTGTTAAGCTGGAAAGATCTCCAATTGCATCAGCCGCAGAACGGTCGAATAGTATGATGGATTTAAGTAATAGACGCACGGATCATGTTATGACTCCATTATCTGGTTTATCTGGATCTTCAATGGCTGATAAGTTGGTACGCGAAGCCGCACATGGGCACATCGACTTTGTAAAACAATACCTACAAACACATCCAGATCATGTTAATGTCATGAGTGGGGGAAAGGCATCCATTCAGGTAGCAGCCCACCAAGGATTTGTGGACATAGTAAAATTATTGATTTCTAAAGGAGCAAATGTAAATATAGTCGATAAGGAAGGTGATTCCGCTTTGCACTATGCAGCTTTCGGAAACCAGCCCGAAACTATGCGAATCCTCCTTCAAAACGGGGCGAATATAAATTTTCTCAATTCCAGCCATTGTACCGCACTTCATATTTGTGCCCATAAAAAAAACGCCTCACTGTGTTAGAGAATTATTGAACCACAATGTTGATGTAAACATACAGGACTTATATGGTGATACAGCTCTCCATGATGCTATAGGGAAAGAAAACACAGAAGTTGTAGAAATATTATGCAATTCGCCAAGTTTAGATTTTACTGTTAAAAATAATAGAGGATTTAATGTGCTTCATCATGCTGCGCTCAAAGGCAATGTTGTTGCTACTCGACGCATCTTGCAGCTGGCTCGACAGCTCGTTAATGTAAAAAAAGATGATGGATTTTCTGCAATGCATTTAGCTGCCCTTAATGGCCACGCAAATGTGGTAGAGACGCTCATCAAAGAGGGACAAGCAGATATTGACATTCGAAATAATCGACGCCAAACTCCATTTCTTTTAGCGGTTTCTCAAGGTCATGTGTCCGCCATTGAAAAACTTGCAAAATTGGGTTGTGATGTTACAGCGCGTGATGAGGATGGGGACAACGCAATGCACTTATGTGTTGTAAAGAAAAATAATCTCCTACAAGTTGCAGAACCAACAGTAGCAGATTCACCAGAAATATTTGCGATTTATGAAAGCTTATCACATGTTCATGAGGATAGACTTATGTACACATTGCTATGTTATTTACATCGTTTGGGATGCCAAATAGAATACAACAATAAAGGTATAAACATATTTGAATGGATAACAGACATAAAGCGCAAACAACTTATATTAAAACACCGACCAAGTGTGGCGACTCTGCAAATTGATGTCCAAAATTCTTCAACAACAACAAACATAACAGAATCTGCTATTGAGCAAATTGCCCAAAACATAAATGTAATGAGATTAGACCCAAATATTCAAGAAGGATTAGCATCCACCAACCCTGAACAGTCGGATATTGGCAGATCATCAGCATTAGATTTGCAAACAGCTTCTAATGAAGATACAACACAAAGTAGAATACCACCGTTCATAGACTCAATCGACGTTACAGGTAAGACCAAAATGCAATCGACAGCAGAAGATGGAATATCAGTTCACACTAAACAAGACGACCAAATTGAGTCAATATCCCCAGCTTTTATCCCTCAAACGTGCATTGTATGTGATGAAAATTTACCGTTAATTACATTTGAGCCATGCCAGCACCAAATATCATGTGAAGATTGCGGCAAGCGAATGAAAAAGTGTTTGAGATGCACTGTTTATATCGAAAGAAGAATTGGTGAAAATGGTAGAATTTTGCCAAATACAGATTCTAGTAACATACCTGCTGTAGAACGTCTGCGGTACTTGGAAAATAAAATTCTCGAATACGAAGAATCCCACTATTGTAGTATATGTATGGAAAGAATTCGTGATGTCGCTTTTCTATGTGGTCATGGGTCGTGTTCACGATGCGCCGAAACTTTGCGTATATGTCACATGTGTAGAAAAACTATTTTAAAAAAAATCAACCTTTATTAATTAAATTTTGAACACGTTCTTAAAAATTGCAATATGAGATAACAGCAACTAAAATTATACCTGCAAATTTCAATACGTAATTTCCGAAAACGTTTACCTTGGACATGAAACTGAAAATATATTTAGCATTTTATAAACAATTCTTACTATGTGATTTTTAAATAATTCGGCATATACAAACCACATGGGTAGGTACTTACAATTATTTCTACTAAAAATTAAACTTGCAAAGAAAATTGCATACATCTACATCGTGGAACATCTGATCAAAACATTCCAAAAACTTAGCAATTGGATTTTTAATCAAACCATTCAAACTTTTTTCATTTAAAAATATAAATGTACGATAAAATCCTAAACGGAATCATTTTTTTTTTTTTTTTGATTCTTGTGTGCCATTGTCTAAGGTTCGGTGGTGGCATGGCTGACTCCAATATTTGCATGGTGTTCTCTGTTAATGCAGGGTGTCGACGATGACATCGAACCATGTCGTCGTCATAACTGAGTGTTATTTGTCAGGATGTGTTTTAGTGTGTGCTGTAATTTTGAAGTAACAAACAAAGCATATAGAATTGAGTGCCAAACCAATAATTAAAAATTATTCTTTAAAATGACGTAGTATAATGCCCTTTTAAAATTCTAGATGAGGGCAGATATGCACAGAATAGGACAATGAAAGTAAATAGAGTAGTTTACGTGAATTAAAGTAGCACTCATTTTCATTTAGTCTTCAGTACCGGAGGCAAAAATGTATGAAATTATAAGAAAAAAATAATAAGAAACCCCAAACCGTGTTTTATTAAGAAAATTTGTCAGGGCAGAACCTAATGTATGACACACCATTCAACATCCCCTTTTATTGGTCAGTACATCTTATATACAATAATATAATATAATCTTATATAATATAATATGATATAATATAATATAATATAACATAATATAATATAATATAATATAATATAATATAATATAATATAATATAATATAATATAATATAATATAATATAATATAATATAATATAATATAATATAATATAATATAATATAATATAATATAATATAATATAATATAATATAATATAATATAATATAATATAATATAATATAATATAATATAATATAATATAATATAATATAATATAATATAATATAATATAATATAATATAATATAATATAATATAATATAATATAATATATATAATATAATATAATATAATATAATATAATATAATATAATATAATATAATATAATATAATATAATATAATATATAATGTAATATAATATAATATAATGTAATATAATATAATATAATATAATATAAAAGAAAGTTGTGTTAGTTACTACGCTTACAACTTAAGAACCGCTGAACTGATTTTAACGATTTATACAAATTCGGAATTGTCTCTTTGTCAAAAAGGATAAAATTCAGAAAAATTGCTTAAAATGTGATATATTAACATTTTCATTTTGACTTTTGAAATGTACGATCGTAATGTTTTATTTTGCATGTTTTTTCCATTTTGACTTACTTTCGTGGAATGTACATTTGTAGTGTTTGTTATATTTTATTTTTGAATTCGAATATTAATACCAATTAATTTAATTGACTCGATTTCTTGAGAACTGAAATTGAAGGTTGGTTACATTGAAGTGTAGAGCCGAATTATGTGGTGGCGAACCGGAATAGATGATATCGAAATAATTCAACGTGGTCACACCAAAGTTAAAAGATAATTACTTTTTTCAAAATCTCTAAAAAGAGATCTCATTGCAAAAATTTTTAAGTTGGGAAAAAATCGAAAAAAAAGTTTCAAAGGAATCGAATTTCAAAATAATATTGACAAACTTCGTAAGGACTTTAAACTATGCTGTAAAAAAATAATCGAACAAGATGAAGATTTTTGATAAACATTACCATCGTTCTTCAAAATAAATAAACAAACGTTGTTTTTATAAAAACAACAATAATGGGATTAAGCCTGACCATTTTGCAACAACAAAATTTGTCAATTTGTTTTTATTTTTTGTCAATTTTATATGATGCACGATTTTTTCAATTTGGCTAACTAAAAAACGGCTTGACGGATTTGGATCGGTGTAAATATACCAAAAAAATATGAAAGAAAAAAAATAATTTTGGTGTGATTTTTTTCAATTTGACATACTATAATGAAGTAAATTTTTTTTGTTTCGAATTCTGAATGAATAATATTAAAAATGGAATGAGTGACCTACGTGGACCTACTTCTTTCACATGGCAATAATCCGGCCAATGAGAACTCAAAATGCAATTCATTGGGACTGTATCGTAGAGCAAATTGGACATTTAGTAAAAAAGGATTTATATCCTTCCGGAAACTTTTCCTAAGCTTTCAAGATACCTTAAATCGGTTGCTCACGACGTAGCTATATGCCAAATAGACAAAAATCTACAAGGAAGTCCTGTCGCATACAAATGTTTTAATTGCACAAAGAAAAATTTTAAGAACAACAACCATAGAGCCGACGATCCATGCCGAAAAGAGTACCTGGCAATTCGAGAAAATATAATGAAGAAATTGTCTGTAAAAAGACGACCTGATCCTGTTAACTTTGATATAGCCGCAAATGAATTTCCCCAACTAAAAAATTCAATCTCTACTCCAAACGACCCTAAAATATTCAATCCGGTTTACTTGAATCATCAGCTCAAAAAATGTCAACGGCCGAACTTTACAGTATTGATGAACTATTTCAAATTTTTTCACACGCGATATCAGATCTACGTAAATGTAGAACAAAAATGGAACAATTAAATGTTATTATGACTATGCTAAAATATGCAATATAATCATATACAAAGAAGTCTTAGAGTAATGCACTGGAACTGTCAAGGATTTACCACTCTCTCGCAGTCTGCAGAGCTTTATACATTTTTAAAAGAAAAATCCATTGACATTCTCCTACTGAACGAAACATTTCTTAAACCAAATCATAACTTAAAATTACCTGGATACAAAGTACACAGAAAAGATAGAAGCTCCCATGGAGGAGGAGTGGCAATCGCCATTAAATCTTCTTTGAAACACAAGATTGATTCATCCTATCCTACAAAACTGATGGAAAATATATGCATCACCGTCGAGTTTCTCAACTCCAAAATCAAATTCTTATCTGTATATTGTCCTCGGTACACATCTGACTTTGTCTTTGACCTTGATATGATAACATCAGAAACGGTTGATTTCTTCATTTTAGGCGACTTAAATGCACAACACCCTAGTTGGAACTGCACAAAATCCGATCCTGCCGGAAACGCTTTATTTAATCATCAAAATAATAACAATTACTATATATATTACCCACCTTACCCCACCAGATTTCCACAAAATTTGACCCATAGACAAGCCTCAACTATTGATCTTCTGCTTTCAAACTCGACAGTGTCATTCACCGACCTGGAAACATATCCTCATACTTTATGTTCCGATCATGTGCCATTACTTTTTTCCATTAAAGAAGAAATTTCCAATACAGAAACAACTTATCTAGATTTTCATAAAGCCGACTGGAACAATTTTACAACTTTAATAAATTCAAAAATAACGGCTTCCACATTACTCAATATATCTTTATCAAACATTGAAGAATCGATAAATTAATTTACGAATATATTAAAATCCACATGTTTTGAGTCAATATCTACTAAACACAAAAAACCTAACAAAAGCAATGTGAACGATCTTTGTAGATACTTGATATCCACAAGAAATAAATATAAACGAAAATTGTTACAAATGTAAATTTAATAAAAAAACGAGCTCGAGGTCTTTGTTGTTGTTTAATTATTTATTATTTCCGATATTTCGTCCTCCAACGGAAGACATCACCAGGAACAATACTGTTTAAACATATAACAAAGTTTTACAAAATATCGCCAAGCTTCGACGCCGACCTTGTGTTGTTTCCATCTGTTTTGTCACTGCAGCATTCTCTTATTGTATTTTGTTTATTTTTCTGATCACTGTGTGCTAGATTCTCTGTGTCTGTTTTGTAGTTTATTCGTTGTGATGTTGGAGTATTCATTATGTGTAGAGTTTCCAACATAAGTCCCTTTTGGTAGTAGTTCTCGCACTGTAGCACTCTCACTCTCTCTAATTCTGGATGATGTTGTTCGGTGGCACAGTGGGTAGAAAGTGCTGTTTTCTGTGTTGTTATTGATGATCTGTTTTTTATGTCTGATTTGTATCCGGATAACCGTGTTTTTAATTTGTTTTTTGTTGTCCCGATGTAATATTTTGGCATTTTTCATTTTCATTTTTACTGAAAAAATAAACAATAATAAAATAGAAGCAACAAAGGTGTATATAAAACAAATATTGTGGGAAAATGATGCAAAAAAGTTCTTTGAATGTGAAAATGAAATATCAAAAAAGACGTTTAGAGACATAAAAGAAAAACACAAAAAGAAATTCCAAGCTTTACAAGAACAACAGAAGCAAGAGCTGGAAATACAACACAACAAACACTGGTTCGTAAACTTAACTGACACAGAAATACCCGATGAAATAAATTGGCTACTCTCACATGGCAAAAAGTTTGCTCTTCCACATACAAAAGAAGAGTTCCCCCTACTCAAATACATAGCGGACGGAGAAGACTGCATAAAAACCATTGGAAACAAAGAGAATCAGGAGATAGCGAGAAACAACTTCACATCAATGATAGAGAATCACGTGAACAAACATCAACTATCGGAAAGAGAAAAATATTATTTACGCACAGTGAATCAAACTAGAAAATTTATGAAAGAAAATAAAAACATTATTATATTGGAAGCAGACAAAGGCAATACAACGGTCGCCATGAAAAGATTAGATTACGATAAAAAGATGGATACAATAGTAAATGACATAATGGCATATAAGCGAGTATGCTCGGACCCTACATACAAACTACAAAAGAAAAACAACGAACTAGTTGACGAATTATTTAAAAATGGTTTTATCAACGAAAGGGAAAAGAAAAATATGAAAACAGACACGGCCGTTGCCCCGAGAATTTACGGTTTACCTAAAATTCACAAAGAAGGGCATCCACTCCGCCCCATATGCTCATCAATCAATGCACCTTCAACAAAACTATGCAGGTATATAACGTCCATACTTAATCAACTTACGATTAACTCAAAATATAATGTAAAAAACTCCAAAGAATTCAAAGAACGAATAAAGGAAACAAATATTCAGGATGACGAGAGCTTCTTTTCACTCGATGTGGTTTCCCTTTTCCCAAGCGTTCCAGTCGAACTAGCATTGAAAATAATAGAAGAAAAATGGAAAGACCTAGAACCAGTGACAAAAATCTCAAAGAGTTTATTCATAAAAATACTTAAATTTTGCATCTGTGATAACCGTTATTTTAGATATAAGAATAACTTTTATCAACAAAGGAAAGGTCTTCCCATGGGATCCGCAGCATCTCCGATAGTAGCCGATATTGTGATGGAAGAACTATTGGATAGATGTATGGAAATCTGTGATATTAGACCTAAGTTTCTGACAAAATACGTTGACGACCTTTTTGGAATTACTAAATCAAGTGCAATAAATAATTTACTGACAACATTCAATAGCTACGATCATCGCATTAAGTTTACTATAGAAAAAGAAAGTAATGGCCGACTTCCATACTTAGACTTATTAATAACAAGGAAAGAAAACACAATACGGACGAATTCGTACCAGAAACCTACGGCATCGGGGAGATTAGTCAATCGCGTGTTAAATATTGGCGACAAAGAATTTCATACAGAAAACATAAAGAAAATAACTTCAATATTGACTAAAAACAATTTCCATTTAAAAACCATAAATATTTTAATAAATCAATACTATAACAATAATAAAAAGCGACAAACTACGGAAAAACAAAATAAATGCTATAAATCGGTCACTTATATACCCGGACTTTCCGAACGCTTTAAAAACTCCAAATGTTATGAAAACAACAATTACACAATTGCGCCAAAAACCTACAATACGTTACAAAAACTATTTACTCAATTAAAACCAAAAATAGACACTATGGACAAATCGAATTTAATATACAAAATAAAATGCAACGGCAATGAAAATGAAAAATGCCAAAAATATTACATCGGGATAACAAAAAACAAATTAAAAACACGGTTATCCGGACACAAATCAGACATAAAAAACAGATCATCAATAACAACACAGAAAACAGCACTTTCTACCCACTGTGCCACCGAACAACTTCATCGAGAATTAGAGAGAGTGAGAGTGCTACAGTGCGAGAACAACTACCAAAAGCGACTTATGTTGGAAACTCTACACATAATGAATACTCCAACATCACAACGAATAAACTACAAAACAGACACAGAGAATCTAGCACACAGTTACAGACATCTGATCAGAAAAATAAACAAAATACAATAAGAGAATGCTGCAGTGACAAAACAGATGGAAACAACACAAGGTCGGCGTCGAAGCTTGGCGATATTTTGTAAAACTTTGTTATATGTTTAAACAGTATTGTTCCTGGTGATGTCTTCCGTTGGAGGACGAAATATCGAAAATAATAAATAATTAAACAACAACAAAGACCTCGAGCTCGTTTTTTATTAAATTTACATTTGTAACAATATATAATAAAGGTCGAATTAAATATCTAAAAATCAAATAATTATAAACGAAAATTTCAACGTTGTGTAGATCCAGACGTCAAAATAACCATTAATACCATCATCAAGGAGCTAAATAAACTTATTTCAGTAAATGTAGAAAATGAAAGAAATCTCCAATGGTCTAATTTTTTGTCCACTCTGCCTACTGGCAGCAAAAAATTTTGGCAAATTGCAAAGAAAATCCGAGGTAAAAATATTCCAATGAGAACACTAGTAGCTAATGGTAATGAAATAGTATCCAATGAAGAAAAGGCAAATATAGTTGCTGACCAATTCGAAAAATCTAATTTAATTACCTTAAACTCTTCTAGCTCAATGGAAATCAAGGTTAATAATATTTATAATCTTTTGGAAAAAGACATTACTCCATCACATACAGATGCCAACTCCAGAAATCTTTTGAAGAAATTAAGTATTTTATTTCATGTCTTAAGAACTCAAAAGCACCTGGCATAGATCAAATTTATAATATATTGCTAAAAAATCTACCTCACTCTGTTGTAAATTGCTTACTGAGAATATACAATTTTTGTATAACAAACTCATACTTTCCGAGTGCTTTTAAATTAGCCAAAGTTATTCCGATCCCAAAAAAGGGTAAAGATAAAATAATTCCTTCTAATTACCGGCCAATAAGCTTATTAAGCTCTTTAGGCAAACTCTTTGAAAAAATTATCTTCCAACGACTTCAAACATTCGTAGAAGAGAATAATCTGATGCATAAATATCAATTTGGTTTCAAACCTGAACACTCTACAACACACCAAATTAGAAGAGTAGTCAATTTGATTAAATCAAATAAAAGACGAAGGTATTCAACGGGCGTTATTCTTCTTGATGTAGAAAAGGCGTTCGACTCCATTTGGCATAGAGGCCTTATCTTCAAACTCTATAAAATGAATATTCCATTATATCTAACTAAACTAGTGAAAAGTTTTCTCAAAAATAGAATGTTCACTGTTGATGTCCAAGGAAGTCAATCATCGTTGCATTATATCCCCGCTGGCGTTCCTCAGGGTTCAATACTTTCTCCAATATTATATTCTCTATTCATATCTGATTTTAACATTTCCAGAGGAGATGATATAACTTTTTATGCAGATGACAGTGCTATAATTTGTCATGGAAAAGTGTCCAACGCAATTGTGAACAGGATTCAGAACGCTCTTCTATCAGCTTCCAATGATTTTTCCAAATAGAAAATAAAAATTAACGAAGAGAAATCCCAAGCCATCATATTTCCTTATAATAAGTCTCCTAAAAGAATCCCCTCTAAAAAATTGTGGATACAAGGCAAAGAACTTCAATTTGCGAAATCCGTTAAATATTTAGGCATTACCCTAGATGAAAAATTAAACTTCAAAGAACATTTGGAGGCGACTTGTCTCAAAGCGGTAAGAAGTGGAAGATCCCTATATCCCATTCTGAATAGAAAATTTAAATTAAATTTTAAAAATAAATTACTGTTATATAAAATGTGTATAAGGCCAATCCTAACGTATGGCTGTCAAGTTTGGTATAATTGTGCCAAAACTCATCTAAAAAAGCTGCAAATAATACAACACAAAAACCTGAAGATAATTTACGACCTGCCAAGAAGATATTCTACATTTGAATTACACTCAAGTTCTCAAACGAAGATGATAATTAATAGAAAAATGTAGAAGATCAAAGTATGACCATCTGAAAAGTTTGATTTGATAACACCTAATCTCTACTATACTATTCGTATAGCGATTATTAGATGTTGTTTTAAAACTTATCAATAACTTTTGTAATAATACATTATAGGTTTTTTACTATCTTTTTCCTATTAAATAGAAATTTTTAAAATGTATTTAGTAATTACCAATATGTTATATTTTGTTGAAATATCTTTAAGATAGAAACCCAAACCATTGTAAATAATTCCTAACTATACTATGTTTCTATGATAGAATAAATAAATAAATAATTAAATCGGTTGCGCAGGTCATGATAACCCCCGGATAAGGATACGACACGATTTCAAGTATATGTTACATTTTAACCAAATTTTTTTTCATACTAATATCGGCAAATTGAGAAGAAACCATCCTTGCAAAAATGGATCACGTTTTGGTATAACCACAATATGATTGAAGCTTTTTCGGGGTCTTGGACATTTTTTTCATGTTTTAGGCCTTTAAGGGGGTAGAAAACCTCTTCTCATAAATTTTTCAATTTTCGGAGTAGGGTGCGTCTTGGTCTTGTGGTGGACGTGGTGACAGAAAGGCTGTAATTTTCAGAAAATAATTTCTCACTAATCCAAAATTTCCCCAGAACAAAAACTTAATACACTTTAGCTTGTTATAAAACATATGATAAATTATCATTTGAAATGTTGTATTCCATTGCAGCAAAGTAATTGTAGGTTATATGCAGGTACCACTGTTGCCTTCCAAAACACATTTTATGATCCCCGGCTCACTGCAATCAAAACAAACAAAAAAAAAAAAAAAAAAAAAAAAAACAAACCCCACTGATTAAGAGTACACACTTTTTATCTCTTATTTTTTTTACTCACTTATGTTTTTTGTAGCGATCTCACATTTTTTAGAAATAAAATCATGAATGAAATGTTTGTAACTCTTCATTACATTTTTCGTTTTTGTTACATTTCTCTTCGTTGACATTTCATTCATTCATAACTTTTCTGTCTTTCGCACACCTTACTATATTCACCACAGTTGTGGAGAGTTGGGTGAGGGTTACTAAAAACATAAGGCCCATCTAACATGTAATTACATTTATTCGCTAAAATAACACTCAAATCAAAATATAAATATCATTTTCGAGTACTACTATATTTATTTAGTCAATCTGATATATATTTTGCAAATCCAAAAATCTATTTAAATTCGCAAAAATTACGAACAACAACACCCTGTGTTTTCTATATATAAAATCTGATGTTCTCTTTCACATTCATATTCTTTGCGACTAACTTCAGCTTGAAGCAGTCTTAACCAAATTAATTCTTCCTTTTTATTAAAAACTGCTGAAAGAACCAGAAAAAATCCTCCGAAATAAAACTTTTAAAAATCGGAAACATCAAAATATTAAATAAAGTACTTGTTGATTAAATTGTCTATTCTTATAATTACCAACACACTACTAGATATCTCGAAGGTAACTATAAAACTTGCAGTGTGAAATAAAATTTATAGTGAAGTGATTTTAGGAAAATTAGGTTCTGGGCAATTGAAGTACACACTAAACCCTTGTAATAGTGCAAAACCCTTACGTCAAAATTCACCCTGAAGAATAACTACGAAAGGACCTGTTAGCACCAGAGGACGGCATCCGACTTCTAAGGAATATTTGGTATTTTCATCTATTTGCCACTCCCAGGACTTTTTATCCACATTACCGCAGAGTACAATCTACAACTCGATAATTCAGAGGGCAAAATTAAAATACCAACTGATGTCAACATAACCCAACGTAGATATTCCAACTTCCCGTAATGTCCGCATTAACCTCTCCCCTTGATCTGGTGTGGCAATAAAATAAAATTTTGTACGTGGAGGAATGAATAATTTTGACGGTACTTCAAAGAATTTCAGCAAGTATGGTCTTTCAAGGCAAAATTCAATAAAATCTAAAAATACGCCCAATAAGTATTATACTTTATATCATTAGGCTGATCATAACCAATTTTATATACGCTGGGGTTTTTCCTCTTAAAAATTACATTTTTCTGAAATCATATATATATTCATTATATGATATGTTAAATTATGGCGATTTAACCAATTTTTATTAAATTAATTATTATTAACATTTTTATTATATTATTAATTAATATTATTAATTATTATGAGTTAATATTATTAATTATTATGAATTAATATTATTAATTCAATCACCCTGTATATCATTTTGCACTCAGTATAAAATCTAGTTAATTATCTATTTTTTATTGCACATAGAATAACTTAGATCAGTATCGCATGAGATAAATTTATCACGACCTTAAGAGATTTATTATTCTATCTTCATATAAGCATCAAGAGTACCCAGCTTCCAGGAGAAGGCTTTCATCCATAAGGAGAGCGTGGTAAGTTTGCATTTCTCTGTTAAATATGAATATGAGAGCATTACACCTCTGCTTTTAAAATAGTATTTTTATTGTTTTTGCTTTGATATCTCTATTTGATATTTTTAACACTAACATTGATGTCACTCTCAAAACGATGTCACAAAATAATGTTTCTCTTATTGAGGTGAGATTAATTACTATCAGTTTAATTTATTAACCCTTTTATTGGTCTAAAGTCATAATTTTTGACTATGTTTGAAAATTTCCGTGTCAATAGTTCTATATCTTATTGAGATTTATACATATATAGACACATTGTTAATTGAATTATTTTTCATTTTATTATGTTATGAATAAATTATTGTTAGATTCAGAATGAACTGCTAAACTAATAATAGACGTTTCCTTACCTTAACAATTTAGATTTGAAATAGTGGAAGAAGGGGTCCATGAAATATTAGCCATTATGGACAAAGGTAGGCGTGGGTTTCGAGGTTACTTCTCAAAACATCAGAGAAGATACATCATTTAAAGCCTACGATCAAAACAACATTCTACATTTTAATTTCGAATTCTATTTCATTCTTTGTTTTTGCATACTCGGTACATATTTCAATTTTAATGTTTTTTTATTTATCTGGGAGTCTTTAATAATACCTGTAGACGAACTCTCATTGACTAAAAGCGGACAAGAATCCCCCCAATAACAACTTCAGCTACGCAATTAAAAGGCTCCCGTAGTCCTTCTCTTAGTCAAGGGTTAAAAAAAATGTAACAAGCATTTTTATATGTTCCTGTACATTACAGTATTTGGCGCCCAACGTGGGGCCAGGGGAATTCTATCGCTATCCTGGCTCTCCGTGTACCTCCGTGAAATTTGTGTATTTTGTGGCTAAGAAATCAGCATCCATTTATTTGACGGATTATCATTTTCTTTGCTATATGCAATTTAATGACCTCTGATGAATAGGTTAGACTTCCATGGGTTACTTGAAGCCAAAGCTGATGTGTCTGATATGTACAGTTTTAGGAGATATATAAAATTCCATAGTCCAAATTGTTATCCATTGATTTGATCGTAAGCTATTTCCCACTCATATCTATTTTGTTTTTGTAAGGAACGTCAATCAAATATGAAAATATTTAAAACCTTCTATCATAATAGTTTGATCCCAATTTAAAATTGAAAAACTACATTTTCATTATTTTCATTGTATTTTTCGAATTATTTCAGTATTTATGATTTTTCTTCTTGATTGAATTTTCTCAATAAATTTTTAATATATCTAAAATATTGTTTATTGGAAATGGCTGAACAGCAGGATTCTATACAAGATGATCAACCTATTGCTTCGGCAAATTTTGTGGCTTCAGGTTGTAATATCTGCAACGAACCTATGATAGAAGGACAAGATTGTTTTGTTATCAGTCAGTGTTTGCACTCTTTCCATAGAGATTGCATAGAGAGACATCTGGCCACCTCAGCACAATGTCCGGTTTGTCAACATCCTTGCCAGCTCAATGAGTTGCGAACATATGTTGTTACGCCTAAAAGACCCCCTATGGCAAAGCAAAGTAAACGAGGCAAAGGCAGAGGGGCAATGGCTCGAACATATAATACTAGAAGTGCCAGTCGGAATTTATTTCAAGATGTAGCAAATATGTCTTTTGATAATGGTGCTAACCCATCCACTGAGCCACAACAATCTCCTAACCCGCCTAATTCACTAGGTAATGGCAATATTGTCTTATCTCCATTTACCAATAACAACAACCCAACCCCTGTCATTGACTATGGGGAAATCAATCGAATGATTGAGACAAATTTAACTCGTATACTACAAAATCTTAATGTTTTGCCCAATCCTACAAGAAATCTCAGCAATGTCAATCTTCAAACCAATAACACAAATAATGTAGGAAATAATAATACCAACTTTAACCCCCATATACCCTTAAATCATTCTGTCAATATTCCCAACCAAAATTTACATAATAGTCAAAATGTCATTTCTAATGCCAATCATCATGAGAATCTTAATATACCTCATACAATTCCGGTTCAACAACCTTTTAATGATCAGAATTCATATGTTTTGCCAAATGCTTCTTCTTCTAATAACTTGCCAGCGGACAAAGTGACATCAATAATAAACAATTGGCACCTTAAGTTCGATGCTTCATCAAATGGGCATACAATTGATGAGTTTTTATATAGGGTCAAAACCCTCACTAACGAAACACTTAATGGAGATTTTTCTCTCATATGCAAGAATCTTAATACTTTACTATCAGTCAAAGCACGCAAATGGTACTGGAGATACCATAAATCGGTACAAACCATTACATGGGAAGAGTTTTGTAAGGACATCCGTGGGCAATATAAGGACATGAAGTCATCTTTTGACCTCAGAGAAGAGTTAAGGAATAGAAAACAAAAGTCCGGTGAAAGCTACGATAACTTTTTCGATGCTTTATGTATGATAGCAGACTTCCTAAACCTTTGTCTGAAGTGGAATTCGTTGAAATTATAGCTCGTAATTTGCGTCCCGAGATACGCCAGGACCTGCTTTACGTTCCAGTATATTCCCTTTCGCACTTGAGAAAGTTGGTACAAATGCGTGAGAACTTTCTCAGCGATGAATACGTACGGAGAACATTGGTTCAACGCCATCAAAATCCTAACCCATTTCCTCGTAAGATGGTTGCAGAAGTAGGCCAAGAAGACCATGGGCCAGAGTCTGAATCAGAACTCCACATTGAAGCACTTCAGCGAAGCGAGTCAAATTATAAGTGTTGGAATTGCGATAACTTAGGTCACCACTGGCAGGATTGTTTAGAGAGCAGAACTGTCTTTTGTTACGGCTGTGGCGCAAAAAACATTTACAAGCCACAATGTCAAAAAACGTGCGTACAGTGGGACCTCCAAAAGACCAAGTCTTTCCGAGGGACCCTCAATAGAACCAAATCACGACCATGAAAATAAATATTTTCCTAAGACCAAGCATTCAATTACAGATAATAAAATATACGATTCTGATGCAAAATCAACCGAAGACAACAAACTTCATTCAAAACCTTTCAGTAACAACATTACGATTCTAAAACGACCCAACACTCCTATAGACATATCTGACAGACATAATGCTAATATCATATCTCCTAGCCTTCCATTACATAAACGCTGGGAGTTGTATGTAAAGAAACGGAACGAAATCTTCAATGTTTCATCTCTCACATATACCAATAAACCTAAACGATCTACAATTCGGTTACGTCGATTTTTTAAATCTCGGAGATTATTTTCAAAAATACAGATTTCTTCCATTATTTCAAACCCCCATGACAAGCGATATTACGCTAAAATATCGTTTTTGGATAGAATCGAATATGGACTCCTGGACACAGGCGCCAATGTAAGTTGCGTTGGTGGAGACCTTGCCAAACAAAATTTATCTAAATATCCCAATTTTACTGCATGCAAATCATACGTTAAAACGGCAGATGGCAAACGGCAAGAAGTATTAGGTTGGATTGTAGCTAAAGTTTCGTTCATGAACAAAACTAGCAATCTAAAATTCTATATAATCCCCACTATAACTCAGAGATTAATCCTGGGTATTGACTTCTGGAAAACGTTTAATTTGTTAGAAAATATAATAGGATCGTCAGATATAGTAAGCACTAGTGTCAATGGGATTTGTCCACCGGATATATCCACAATGGAAATTCGTCCAGAATTAGAAAAATGCAAGAATCATGATGATACCTTTATCCTCTTTCCATTGAAGAGCGAAAACAATTACAAAATGTTATTGAATTATTTCCAAATTTTGAGAAACAAGGTCTAGGCAGAACCGATTTGATCAAGCATACGATCGACGTCGCGGAAGCCTCGCCTATTAAACAGCGCTTTTATCCCGTTTCGCCCGCGGTGGAAAAGTTAATGTTTGCCGAAATTGATAGAATGCTTCAGTTGGGTGTCATCGAACGCTCGAATTCCCCATGGAGTTCACCCATGAGGCTTGTAGTGAAGCCCAACAAAGTCCGACTATGCCTCGACGCTCGCAAACTTAACTCCGTGACGAAAAAGATGCCTATCCACTCCCTAATATTGAGGGTATATTGTCACGCCTACCAAAGGCTCATATAATCACGAAATTGGACTTAAAAGATGCGTTTTGGCAAATAAGTCTTGATCAGAAATCGAAGCATCTCACGGCATTCACAGTTCCCGGACGACCACTTTACCAATTCGTGGTTATGCCGTTCGGGCTCTGCAATGCCCCCCAGACGATGTGCCGATTAATGGACGAGCTTATCCCGCCTGATCTTCGCCATTCCGTGTTCGGTTACCTCGATGATTTAATTATTATCTCAGAGGATTTCAAGACTCATTTGGAGGTCCTTATCCGTATATCCTCAGAATTCAAAAAAGCAAATTTGACTATAAACATCTCTAAAAGTAAATTTTTTGTTACCAAGGTGAATTACCTTGGTTATATCATTGGGGAAGGCGGAATAACTACCGATCCCGAAAAGATTCTTGCCATAACCAACTGGCCTGTACCCAAAAATCTAAAGCAGGTTAGGGGTTTTTTAGGACTTGCTGGATGGTATAGGAGATTTCTTCACAATTTTTCAACAGAAACCTTCCCTATAACCGAGGTGATTTCTACTAAAAAACGATTTTGTTGGACTGAAGAGGCTCAAAAATCCTTCGAGAGGGTAAAATCACTGCTCACTACAGCTCCAGTGTTGGCGAATCCAGACTTTTCTAAGAAGTTCTACCTTCACTGTGATGCGAGTGATTATGGGATTGGAGCAGTCCTCGTCCAATTGGACCAGGAAGAAAATGAACGACCTATAGCATTTATGAGCAAAAAGCTCAGTACCGCTCAAAGGAATTATAGTGTCACCGAGCGTGAGTGTCTCGCCGTAATAGAAGCTATAAAGAAGTTCAGGTGTTACCTGGAACTTCAAGAATTTGAGGTCATTACTGATCATTCAAGTTTGCTATGGCTAATGCGTCAAACAGATCTCAATGGCAGGTTGGCTCGATGGGCTTTCAAACTTCAACCGTATAGGTTTACCATCAGCCACCGCAAAGGAAAAGACCACGTCGTGCCAGACGCATTGTCTGGAATCCCAACGGATGAAATCTCTAACCTAGAACTTTCTGATCCAGTAATTGACTTCAATTCTCCTAGCTTCAGTGACCCAGACTATTTGGAACTAAAAGAAACCATTTCCTCGTAAGATGGTTGCAGAAGTAGGCCAAGAAGACCATGGGCCAGAGTCTGAATCAGAACTCCACATTGAAGCACTTCAGCGAAGCGAGTCAAATTATAAGTGTTGGAATTGCGATAACTTAGGTCACCACTGGCAGGATTGTTTAGAGAGCAGAACTGTCTTTTGTTACGGCTGTGGCGCAAAAAACATTTACAAGCCACAATGCGTTAAGTGCATTTCTCGAATGCAGTCGAGTTCAAAAAACGTGCGTACAGTGGGACCTCCAAAAGACCAAGTCTTTCCGAGGGACCCTCAATAGAACCAAATCACGACCATGAAAATAAATCTTTTCCTAAGACCAAGCATTCAATTACAGATAATAAAATATACGATTCTGATGCAAAATCAAGCGAAGACAACAAACTTCATTCAAAACCTTTCAGTAACAACATTACGATTCTAAAACGACCCAACACTCCTATAGACATATCTGACAGACATAATGCTAATATCATATCTCCTAGCCTTCCATTACATAAACGCTGGGAGTTGTATGTAAAGAAACGGAACGAAATCTTCAATGTTTCATCTCTCACATATACCAATAAACCTAAACGATCTACAATTCGGTTACGTCGATTTTTTAAATCTAGGAGATTATTTTCAAAAATACAGATTTCTTCCATTATTTCAAACCCCCATGACAAGCGATATTACGCTAAAATATCGTTTTTGGATAGAATCGAATATGGACTCCTGGACACAGGCGCCAATGTAAGTTGCGTTGGTGGAGACCTTGCCAAACAAAATTTATCTAAATATCCCAATTTTACTGCATGCAAATCATACGTTAAAACGGCAGATGGCAAACGGCAAGAAGTATTAGGTTGGATTGTAGCTAAAGTTTCGTTCATGAACAAAACTAGCAATCTAAAATTCTATATAATCCCCACTATAACTCAGAGATTAATCCTGGGTATTGACTTCTGGAAAACGTTTAATTTGTTAGAAAATATAATAGGATCGTCAGATATAGTAAGCACTAGTGTCAATGGGATTTGTCCACCGGATATATCCACAATGGAAATTCGTCCAGAATTAGAAAAATGCAAGAATCATGATGATACCTTTATCCTCTTTCCATTGAAGAGCGAAAACAATTACAAAATGTTATTGAATTATTTCCAAATTTTGAGAAACAAGGTCTAGGCAGAACCGATTTGATCAAGCATACGATCGACGTCGCGGAAGCCTCGCCTATTAAACAGCGCTTTTATCCCGTTTCGCCCGCGGTGGAAAAGTTAATGTTTGCCGAAATTGATAGAATGCTTCAGTTGGGTGTCATCGAACGCTCGAATTCCCCATGGAGTTCACCCATGAGGCTTGTAGTGAAGCCCAACAAAGTCCGACTATGCCTCGACGCTCGCAAACTTAACTCCGTGACGAAAAAAGATGCCTATCCACTCCCTTATATTGAGGGTATATTGTCACGCCTACCAAAGGCTCATATAATCACGAAATTGGACTTAAAAGATGCGTTTTGGCAAATAAGTCTTGATCAGAAATCGAAGCATCTCACGGCATTCACAGTTCCCGGACGACCACTTTACCAATTCGTGGTTATGCCGTTCGGGCTCTGCAATGCCCCCCAGACGATGTGCCGATTAATGGATGAGCTTATCCCGCCTGATCTTCGCCATTCCGTGTTCGGTTACCTCGATGATTTAATTATTATCTCAGAGGATTTCAAGACTCATTTGGAGGTCCTTATCCGTATATCCTCAGAATTCAAAAAAGCTAATTTGACTATAAACATCTCTAAAAGTAAATTTTTTGTTACCAAGGTGAATTACCTTGGTTATATCATTGGGGAAGGCGGAATAACTACCGATCCCGAAAAGATTCTTGCCATAACCAACTGGCCTGTACCCAAAAATCTAAAGCAGGTTAGGGGTTTTTTAGGACTTGCTGGATGGTATAGGAGATTTCTTCACAATTTTTCAACAGAAACCTTCCCTATAACCGAGGTGATTTCTACTAAAAAAATATTTTGTTGGACTGAAGAGGCTCAAAAATCCTTCGAGAGGGTAAAATCACTGCTCACTACAGCTCCAGTGTTGGCGAATCCAGACTTTTCTAAGAAGTTCTACCTTCACTGTGATGCGAGTGATTATGGGATTGGAGCAGTCCTCGTCCAATTGGACCAGGAAGAAAATGAACGACCTATAGCATTTATGAGCAAAAAGCTCAGTACCGCTCAAAGGAATTATAGTGTCACCGAGCGTGAGTGTCTCGCCGTAATAGAAGCTATAAAGTAGTTCAGGTGTTACCTGGAACTTCAAGAATTTGAGGTCATTACTGATTATTCAAGTTTGCTATGGCTAATGCGTCAAACAGATCTCAATGGCAGGTTGACTCGATGGGCTTTCAAACTTCAACCGTATAGGTTTACCATCAGCCACCGCAAAGGAAAAGACCACGTCGTGCCAGACGCATTGTCTGGAATCCCAACGGATGAAATCTCTAACCTAGAACTTTCTGATCCAGTAATTGACTTCAATTCTCCTAGCTTCAGTGACCCAGACTATTTGGAACTAAAAGAAACCATTTCTGGAAACCCCTCTAAATATCCTGACCTGAAAATAGTCGAACAATACGTTTATTATAGGACAGAGCACACCTCCGGTGATGATTCACAGGATGAATGGTGTTGGAAGCTTTGGGTTCCTCTTAAATTGCGACCTTCAGTCATTTCTAGAGCCCACGACGCACCTGAAACAGCTCATGGAGGTATGGCAAAGCCACTGGAACTCCTTAGGCGAACGTTTTTCTGGCCAGGGATGGTTGTCGATGTAAGGGAATATGTCAGAAATTGCGAAGTTTGTAAGACGACCAAAGCCCCAAATATGATTCTGAAACCCCCAATGGACCAACAAGTCGAGTCAGTCCGTCCGCTTCAACGGTTATATATCGATATTCTCGGTCCCTATCCACGAAGCAAGTCCGGCCATATTGGAATTCTCATCATCCTTGACCACCTTTCCAAATTCCATTGGCTCTGCCTACTTCGGAAATTCACAACTTCTCCCATTCAAGATTTCCTTTTAAAGAATATATTTCATGTTTATGGGGTCCCGGAGATCATAATAAGCGACAATGGGAGTCAATTTCGCTCCAATGAGTTTAATGCGTTCTTGACATCTTATGGAATCAAGCATACATACACCGCTTTGTATTCCCACAATCCAATGCATCTGAACGTGTCAATCGTTCACTGATTGCGGGGATACGGGCATATCTTAAGAAGGATCGCAAACTGTGGGACGAAAAGTTAAGCCATATAAGCTGTGCCCTACGCAACTCGTTCCACCAATCCATTCGATGCTCCCCATATCATGCTCTATATGGGTTTAATATGATAACTCATGCCTCGTCTTATGAGATACTAAGAAAGTTGAATGCACTGAATGAACCATCTTTTGATTTATCGAGAGACGATAGCCTTCAAGTTATGCGTAATAAGATTAAAAAGTGCATAAAAGAAGCATACGATAAAAACCAAAACACCTATAACCTTCGAACAAGACAGCAGATCTTTAATGTTGGCCAAATAGTCTACAGACGAAATTTTGCACAGAGCAATCAAGAAAAATCTTTCAATGCCAAACTCGCTCCGGTCTTTATAAAGGCTAAGGTCAAAGAAAAGTTAGGTCGGCATTACTATGTATTGGAAGATATGGACGGAAAACTAATGGGAACTTATCACGGAAAGGACATTAAACTTTAACACGCCCTTTTCCCCCTAATTATCCAGCGAAAATCTTGGCTAATTATGTGGTTTGTGGTGGACGTGGTGACAGAAAGGCTGTAATTTTCAGAAAATAATTCCTCACTAATCCAAAATTTCCCCAGAACAAAAACTTAATACACTTTAGCTTGCTATAAAACATATGATAAATTATCATTTTAAATGTTGTATTCCATTGCAGCAAAGTAATTGTAGGTTATATGCAGGTACCACTGTTGCCTTCCAAAACACATTTTATGATCCCCGGCTCACTGCAATCAAAACAAACAAACAAAAAAAAAAACAAACCACACTGATGAAGAGTACACACTTTTTATCTCTTATTTTTTTTACTCACTTATGTTTTTTGTAGCGATCTCACATTTTTTAGAAATAAAATCATGAATGAAGTGTTTGTAACTCTTCATTACATTTTTCGTTTTTGTTACATTTCTCTTCGTGACATTTCATTCATTCATAACTTTTCTGTCTTTCGCACACCTTACTATATTCACCACAGTTGTGGAGAGTTGGGTGAGGGTTACTAAAAACATAAGGCCCATCTAACATGTAATTACATTTATTCGCTAAAATAACACTCAAATCAAAATTTAAATATCATTTTCGAGTACTGCTATATTTATTTAGTCAATCTGATATATATTTTGCAAATCCAAAAATCTATTTAAATTCGCAAAAATTACGAACAACAACACCCTGTGTTTTCTATATATAAAATCTGATGTTCTCTTTCACATTCATATTCTTTACTAACTTCAGCTTGAAGCAGTCTTAACCAAATTAATTCTTCCTTTTTATTAAAAACTGCTGAAGGAACCAGAACAAATCCTCCGAAATAAAACTTTTAAAAATCGGAAACATCAAAATATTAAATAAAGTACTTGTTGGTTCTGGGCAATTGAAGTACACACTAAACCCTTGTAATAGTGCAAAACCCTTACGTCAAAATTCACCCTGAAGAATAACTACGAAAGGACCTGTTAGCACCACAAGACGTCATCCAACTTCTAAGGAATATTTGGTATTTTCATCTATTTGCCACTCCCAGGACTTTTTATCCACATTACCGCAGAGTACAATCTACAACTCGATAATTCAGAGGGCAAAATTAAAATACCAACTGATGTCAACATAACCCAACGTAGATATTCCAACTCCCCATAAGGTCCGCATTAACCTCTCCCCTTGATCTGGTGTGGCAATAAAATACAATTTTGTACGTGGAGGAATGAATAATTTTGACGATACTTCAAAGAATTTCAGCAAGTATGGTATTTCAAGGCAAAATTCAATAAAATCTAAAAATACGCCCAATAAGTATAATACTTTAAATCATTAGGATGATCATAACCAATTTTATATACGCTGGGGTTTTTCCTCTTAAAAATTACATTTTTCTGAAATCATATATATATTCATTATATGATATGTTAAATTATGGCGATTTAACCAATATTTATTAAATTAATTATTATTAACATTTTTATTATATTATTAATTAATATTATTAATTATTATGAATTAATATTATTAATTCAATCATCCTGTATATCATTTTGCACTCAGTATAAAATCTAGTTAATTATCTATTTTTTTATTGCACATAGAATAACTTAGATCAGTATCGCATGAGATAAATTTATCACGACCTTAAGAGATTTATTATTCTATCTTCATATAAGCATCAAGAGTATCCAGCTTCCAGGAGAAGGCCTTCATCCATAAGGAGAGCGTGGTAAGTTTGCATTTCTCTGTTAAATATGAATATGAGAGAATTACACCTCTGCTTTTAAAATAGTATTTTTATTGTTTTTGCTTTAATATCTCTATTTGATATTTTTAACACTAACATTGATGTATTGTTCTCAAAACGATGTCACAAAATAATGTTTCTCTTATTGTGGTGAGATTAATTACTATCAGTTTAATTTATTAACCCTTTTATTGGTCTAAAGTCATAATTTTTGACTATGTTTGAAAATTTCCGTGTCAATAGTTCTATATCTTATTGAGATTTATACATATATAGACACATTGTTAATTGAATTATTTTTCATTTTATTATGTTATGAATAAATTATTGTTAGATTCAGAATGAACTGCTAAACTAATAATAGACGTTTCCTTACCTTAACAATTTAGATTTGAAATAGTGGAAGAAGGGGTCCATGAAATATTAGCCATTATGGACAAAGGTAGGCGTGGGTTTCGAGGTTACTTCTCAAAACATCAGAGAAGATACATCATTTAAAGCCTACGATCAAAACAACATTCTACATTTTAATTTCGAATTCTATTTCATTCTTTGTTTTTGCATACTCGGTACATATTTCAATTTTTATGTTTTTTTATTTATCTGGGAGTCTATAATAATACCTGTAGACGAACTCGACTAAAAGCCGACAAGAATCCCCCCAATAACGACTGCATCTACCCAATTAAAAGGCTCCCGTAGTCCTTCTCTTAGTCAAAGGTTAAAAAAATGCTAACAAGCATTTTTATATGTTCCTGTACATTACAGTCTTGACCACATTCATCAATTGATTTGGCTAAAAAATTGTATTTAGGCTACTCTGGGGTAGAAAATGATCTTCAGACCCTCAAATCCACTTTCCTAACCAATGTGTGGTCAGAAAAAAATTGTATTCTATTGAATTTGTAACCCTCAAGAGAATATTGGTTAGGAACGTAGATTTGGGATGTAGGTCTATATGAAACTTGGACACATTCAGTCGGAAATTGTGGCAGAAACATAAAAAAGTACGAATATTAGAAAGTAACACGAGAGCGAAAATTTGTTAAATCGTCATTGAATTATACTATGATGAAAAAGATGATGGGGCCTCCAACGCACAATTAAAAATAAACAAACAGTAATTCCCTTCTTACGGTAATGGGCTAAAAGAGTAATTATCTTTGTCTGTTCTGAAATCATACTGCCCTTAATTATGAGATGGACAAAACTAAATACCACGCAGCTCCGTATTCTAAACGTTGGAAATACAAATTCCAAATTACAGCTCATTTCAATTAAAAGCTCTTTACAATACCAAAAATTGAGGTTTGACATGACATATGTACTATATCATATAAGTTTTTAACACCCGGGCCGAACTTTTAATACCCACCACCATTTGGTACAAAATTGGCAATTCCAAAAAAAAAAAAAATAAATAAATAAAAAAATAAATAATAATAATAGAATCCGTGAAAAATTCTGTTAAAATATTATATGGGGACTATGCGAAGACGTGGACCTACATGGCCCATTTTCTGTTTTATGCTGCAGTATCTATTACGAATTTCAAATACCAAATTTGGAACGATTCCGTTAAATAATGTCGCTAAAATCATCAAAATACCGAATAACGGGGGGGTACCGTTATATGGGGGCTATATGAAGACGTGGACCTATATGGCTCATTTTTATACCCTCCACCATACTATGGAGGGTGTATTAATTTTGTCATTCCGTTTGTAACTCCTTGAAATACTCATGTCAGACCCAACAAACTATATATATTCTTGATCAGAGTAAAATTCTAAGACGATTTCCATGTCCGTCTGTCTGTCTGTGTGTCTGTCTGTCCGTCTGTCTGTCTGTTGTAATCAGGCTATCTTTCGAACAAATAGAGATAGAAGGCTAAAATTTTGCAAACATGTATATTTTGCCAGTAGGCAGGTTAAGTTCGTAAATGGGCCATGTAGGTCCAAGAAATCATATAGCCCCCATATAACGGTACCTCCCGATATTCGGTATTTTGATGATTTTAGCGACATTGTTTACCGGAATCGTTTCAAAGTTGGTATTTGAAGTTCGTAATGGATACTACAGCCTAAGACAGAAAATAATCTATGTAGATCCACGTCTTCGTATAGCCCCTATATAATGGTACCCCCCGATATTCGGTATTTTGATGATTTTAGCGACATTATTTAACGGAATCGTTCCAAATTTGGTATTTGAAGTTCGTAATGGATTCGTAATCCTAAGTCAAAAAATGAGCCATGTAGGTCCACGTCCTCATATAGCCCCCATATAACGGTAGCCCCCGATATTCGGTATTTTGATGATTTTAGCGACATTATTTAGCGAAATCGTTCCAAATTTGGTATTTGAAGTTCGTAATAGATACTGCAGCATAAAACAGAAAATAGGCCATATAAGTCCAAGTCTTCATTATTTAACGGAATCGTTCCAAATTTGGTATTTGAAGTTCGTAATGGATTCGTAATCCTAAGTCAAAAAATGAGCCATGTAGGTCCACGTCCTCATATAGCCCCCATATACCGTACCCCCCGATATTTGGTATATTGATGATTTTAGCGACATTATGTAATAACTTATGACAAAACTTGCCTATGCAGGCCCACGTCATCGTATAAGCATTCGGAATTCTTAAGATATTAACAGAATTTTTAACGGATTTTATTTTTTGGAAATTGCCAAATTTTGTACCAAATGGTGGAGGGTATTAAAAATTCGGCCCGGCCGAACTTACAGCTTTTTTACTTGTTTGACTTAGGATGTAGTATCCATTACGAACTTCAAATACCAAATTTAAAATGATTCCGGTAAATAATGTCGCTAAAATCATCAAAATACCGAATATCGGGGGGTACCGTTTTATGGGGGCTATATGATAACTTGTTCTCTTTCGCATTCATATTCTTTACTAACTTCAGCTTGAAGCAGTCTTAACCAAATTAATTCTTCCTTTTTATTAAAAACTGCTGAAGGAACCAGAACAAATCCTCCGAAATAAAACTTTTAAAAATCGGAAACATCAAAGTACACACTAAACCCTTGTAATAGTGCAAAACCCTTACGTCAAAATTCACCCTGAAGAATAACTACGAAAGGACCTGTTAGCACCACAAGACGTCATCCAACTTCCAAGGAATATTTGGAATATTTTCATCTATTTGCCACTCCCAGGACTTTTTATCCACATTACCGCAGAGTACAATCTACAACTCGATAATTCAGAGGGCAAAATTAAAATACCAACTGATGTCAACATAACCCAACGTAGATATTCCAACTTCCCATAAGGTCCGCATTAACCTCTCCCCTTGATCTGGTGTGGCAATAAAATACAATTTTGTACGTGGAGGAATGAATAATTTTGACGATACTTCAAAGAATTTCAGCAAGTATGGTCTTTCAAGGCAAAATTCAATAAAATCTAAAAATACGCCCAATAAGTATAATACTTTAAATCATTAGGATGATCATAACCAATTTTATATACGCTGGGGTTTTTCCTCTTAAAAACTACATTTTTTCTGAAATCATATATATATTCATTATATGATATGTTAAATTATGGCGATTTAACCAATTTTTATTAAATTAATTATTATTAACATTTTTGTTATATTATTAATTAATATTATTAATTATTATGAATTAATATTATTAATTCAATCACCCTGTATATCATTTTGCACTCAGTATAAAATCTAGTTAATTATCTATTTTTTTATTGCACATAGAATAACTTAGATCAGTATCGCATGAGATAAATTTATCACGACCTTAAGAGATTTATTATTCTATCTTCATATAAGATACTCTTGATATCCAGCTTCCAGGAGAAGGCCTTCATCCATAAGGAGAGCGTGGTAAGTTTGCATTTCTCTGTTAAATATGAATATGAGAGAATTACACCTCTGCTTTTAAAATAGTATTTTTATTGTTTTTGCTTTAATATCTCTATTTGATATTTTTAACACTAACATTGATGTATTGTTCTCAAAACGATGTCACAAAATAATGTTTCTCTTATTGTGGTGAGATTAATTACTATCAGTTTAATTTATTAACCCTTTTATTGGTCTAAAGTCATAATTTTTGACTATGTTTGAAAATTTCCGTGTCAATAGTTCTATATCTTATTGAGATTTATACATAATAGACACATTGTTAATTGAATTATTTTTCATTTTATTATGTTATGAATAAATTATTGTTAGATTCAGAATGAACTGCTAAACTAATAATAGACGTTTCCTTACCTTAACAATTTAGATTTGAAATAGTGGAAGAAGGGGTCCATGAAATATTAGCCATTATGGACAAAGGTAGGCGTGGGTTTCGAGGTTACTTCTCAAAACATCAGAGAAGATACATCATTTAAAGCCTACGATCAAAACAACATTCTACATTTTAATTTCGAATTCTATTTCATTCTTTGTTTTTGCATACTCGGTACATATTTCAATTTTTATGTTTTTTTATTTATCTGGGAGTCTATAATAATACCTGTAGACGAACTCGACTAAAAGCCGACAAGAATCCCCCCAATAACGACTGCATCTACCCAATTAAAAGGCTCCCGTAGTCCTTCTCTTAGTCAAAGGTTAAAAAAATGCTAACAAGCATTTTTATATGTTCCTGTACATTACAGTCTTGACCACATTCATCAATTGATTTGGCTAAAAAATTGTATTTAGGCTACTCTGGGGTAGAAAATGATCTTCAGACCCTCAAATCCACTTTCCTAACCAATGTGTGGTCAGAAAAAAATTGTATTCTATTGAATTTGTAACCCTCAAGAGAATATTGGTTAGGAACGTAGATTTGGGATGTAGGTCTATATGAAACTTGGACACATTCAGTCGGAAATTGTGGCAGAAACATAAAAAAGTACGAATATTAGAAAGTAACACGAGAGCGAAAATTTGTTAAATCGTCATTGAATTATTAAATAATTAAACAACAATTAACAATTAAAAATAAACAAACAGTAATTCCCTTCTTACGGTAATGGGCTAAAAGAGTAATTATCTTTGTCTGTTCTGAAATCATACTGCCCTTAATTATGAGATGGACAAAACTAAATACCACGCAGCTCCGTATTCTAAACGTTGGAAATACAAATTCCAAATTACAGCTCATTTCAATGAAAAGCTCTTTACAATACCAAAAATTGAGGTTTGACATGACATATGTACTATATCATATAAGTTTTTAACACCCGGGCCGAACTTTTAATACCCACCACCATTTGGTACAAAATTGGCAATTCCAAAAAAAAAAATAAATAAATAAAATAAAAAAATAAATAATAATAATAAAATCCGTGAAAAATTCTGTTAAAATATTAAAAATACCGACTGCCTATACGACGACGTGGACCTGCATAGGCAACTTTTGTCATAAGTTATTACAATATTTAAATGCGAAACTTGAAGAACAATCTGTTTATGATGTAGCTAAAATCATCAAAATACCGAATATAGGGGGTACGGTTATATGGGGGCTATACGAAGTCGTAGACCTGCACAGACAATTTCTGGCATGTGCTGAACTATCCGTTACGAACTTCACATGCGAAATTTGAAACAGTCCCGGTAAATAATGTCGCTAAAATCATCAAAATACCGAATATCGGGGGGGGGGGGGGGTACGGTATATGGGGACTATGCGAAGACGTGGACCTACATGGCCCATTTTCTGTTTTATGCTGCAGTATCTAATACGAATTTCAAATACCAAATTTGGAACGATTCCGTTAAATAATGTCGCTAAAATCATCAAAATACCGAATACCGGGGGGTACCGTTATATGGGGCCTATATGAAGACGTGGACCTATATGGCTCATTTTTATACCCTCCACCATACTATGGAGGGTGTATTAATTTTGTCATTACGTTTGTAACTCCTTGAAATACTCATGTCAGACCCAACAAACTATATATATTCTTGATCAGAGTAAAATTCTAAGACGATTTCCATGTCCGTCTGTCTGTCTGTGTGTCTGTCTGTCCGTCTGTCTGTCTGTTGTAATCAGGCTATCTTTCGAACAAATAGAGATAGAAGGCTAAAATTTTGCAAACATGTATATTTTGCCAGTAGGCAGGTTAAGTTCGTAAATGGGCCATGTAGGTCCAAGAAATCATATAGCCCCCATATAACGGTACCTCCCGATATTCGGTATTTTGATGATTTTAGCGACATTGTTTACCGGAATCGTTTCAAAGTTGGTATTTGAAGTTCGTAATGGATACTACAGCCTAAGACAGAAAATAATCTATGTAGATCCACGTCTTCGTATAGCCCCTATATAATGGTACCCCCCGATATTCGGTATTTTGATGATTTTAGCGACATTATTTAACGGAATCGTTCCAAATTTGGTATTTGAAGTTCGTAATGGATTCGTAATCCTAAGTCAAAAAATGAGCCATGTAGGTCCACGTCCTCATATAGCCCCCATATAACGGTAGCCCCCGATATTCGGTATTTTGATGATTTTAGCGACATTATTTAGCGAAATCGTTCCAAATTTGGTATTTGAAGTTCGTAATAGATACTGCAGCATAAAACAGAAAATAGGCCATATAGGTCCAAGTCTTCATTATTTAACGGAATCGTTCCAAATTTGGTATTTGAAGTTCGTAATGGATTCGTAATCCTAAGTCAAAAAATGAGCCATGTAGGTCCACGTCCTCATATAGCCCCCATATACCGTACCCCCCGATATTTGGTATATTGATGATTTTAGCGACATTATGTAATAACTTATGACAAAACTTGCCTATGCAGGCCCACGTCATCGTATAAGCATTCGGAATTCTTAAGATATTAACAGAATTTTTAACGGATTTTATTTTTTGGAAATTGCCAAATTTTGTACCAAATGGTGGAGGGTATTAAAAGTTCGGCCCGGCCGAACTTACAGCTTTTTTACTTGTTTGACTTAGGATGTAGTATCCATTACGAACTTCAAATACCAAATTTAAAATGATTCCGGTAAATAATGTCGCTAAAATCATCAAAATACCGAATATCGGGGGGTACCGTTTTATGGGGGCTATATGATAACTTGGACCTACATGGCCCATTTACGAACTTAACCTGCCTACTGGAAAAATATACATGTGTGCAAAATTTTAGCCTTCTATCTCAATTTGTTCGAAAGATAGCGTGAGTACAACAGACAGACAGACCGACAGACAGACAGACACACAGAGAGACAGACGGACATGGCGAAATCGTCTTAGAATTTTACGCTGATCAAGAATGTCAGTACGGATTTCTGAAAGGAAAAACTCCTGGGTCAATTTTTTAACGAAATCAACAAAAATTTAGCTGAAACAAGTAAAAAAGCAGTAAGTTCGGCCGGGCCGAACTTTGAATACCCTCCACCAATTGGAACGAATTAAAAAATTTTCAAAAAAAAAAAAATCCAATAAAAATTATTTTAAAATCTTTAAAATATCTAATATAGGAAGGTGCCGATATATGGGGGGATTTTCAGACAATACGATTGGAAAATGTGGGTAAAATCATCAAAATATCGAATATCGCGGGGTACCGTTATATGGGAGCTATACGTTATCGTTAACCTATATAGAGAATTCTCTGTCGGTGGCTAAAGTGCTCACAAAGAACCCCTTGTGTACAAAGAACCCCTAGTGACCATTCCGTTGAAAAATATGGCTAAAAACATCAAAATACCGAATATCGGGGGGTACCGTTATATGAGGCCTATACACTATCGTGGATCTATATAGATAATTCTCTGCCGAGGTATAAACTACCCACAAGGAACTCCTTGTGTGGATTTTCAGACAATTCCGTTGAAAAATGTGGGTAAAATCATCAAAATACCGAATATAGGGGGGTACCGTTATATGGGGGCTATACAATATTGTGGACCTATATTGATAATTCTCTGCCGAGGTATAAAGTACCCACAAGGAACTCCTTGTGTGGATTTTCAGACAATTCCGTTGAAAAATGTGGGTAAAATCATCAAAATACCGAATATCGGGGGGTACCGTTATATGGGGGCTATATGATATTGTGGACCTATATAAATAATTCTCTGCCGAGGTATAAAGTACCCACAGGGAACTCCTTGTGTGGATTTTCGGACAATTCCGTTGAAAAATGTGGGTAAAATCATCAAAATACCGAATATCGTGGGTACCGTTATATGGGGGCTATACGATATCGTGGACCGATATAGCCCATCTTCGAACTTGACCTGCCTGCAGACAAAAGAGAGATCTGTGCAAAATTTTAGCTTCCTATCTTAATTCGTTTAGACTGTAGCGTGATTACAACAGACGGACAGACGGACGGACAGGGCTAAATCGTCTTAGAATTTTACGCTGATTAAGAATATATGTACTTTGTTGGGTCTAAAATGATTATTTCGATGAGTTACAAACGGAATGACGAACTTAATATACCCTCCATACCTTTTTTGGTGGAGGGTATAAAAAGGCACCGTCTAGCAATGTTCATTGACTTCAGCAAGGCATTTGACACTGTGTCACATAAAAAACTATTGAGCATTCTAGAAAAAAAAAAAAAAACGGAATAAGAGGACACTGTCAAAAGTGTTTTGAAGACTACATGAAATATCGCAAGTTTAAAGTTAAAATAGATAACACAACAAGTGCAAAATATAGCTCAAAGTACGGAGTCCCACAGGGATCCAAACTCTGGCCCCGAAACAGTATTTTAAAAATACTTCAGAAAAGCTTTAATAAATCTAATATATGCCAACACCCTACTAGCTTCATAACAAACGATTATACTCAAAGCACTACCGCACGACAGTGTATACATAAAAAGTTACATGTGCTCAACGTTAAAAATCTCTACAAATCTGTAATTATAAACGAATTCTCAGATGATAGTTCTCTGTTGCAACCTATCGACCATAATCTAAACACTAGAAGACAAGCAGAAGGAAGATACAAGATACCTAGCTTCAAAAACGAATACGGTAGAAGAGCTCTCACTGTTAGGCTGCCAAGTGCCCGAAATGAACTACCCTAGAAATATTTAATATTAGAAATAAATAAAAAGAAAAAGTTTTTAAAACCATATAATAAGCTTATAATGCTCAATTGAAAATAAAAATAATAATAATAAATTATTTTTTTTGAAAAGTGCTATACACAACAGATGAACTGTTGAAATGAAAGTTGTAAAATGTATATGTATTAATAGTAAGATTAAGATGTATTAATATTAAGATTACTATTAAATTATCCTGCAGACTAACTATCCTGCAGCTATAAGCTTCGCGGGAAATAAGAATTGTAAATTATAACAATTTGGTTACGGCTACGCAGTTGGAGTCACTTATAGCCGTAGTATTGTGGTTGTTGGGCGCCAAATTAAGGGAATCTATTTTCCTTCCGAAATGATAACTCCTTAATTATTTTAAAACGTTACAAATGGTGCTCTTTATTCAATAATAATTCTGGAAAACCAAGTATGTACAATTCTGGAAACTGCAAACCAAGAATCAAAAATTATACAAACAAATATGTAGATTAATTGGTAATTATTCTTCACAAACAATGATGAGTGTGTAACGGCAACCATCGTCGCCACGTATACACATTACCTCGTTTTATTATTAATAACAACAACAACAGCAGCCCAGCACATAGAAACCGGCGCGAACAGCGTCCATAAATCTATTATGCTTGACTACTCTTGTTTTCAAAAGCCACACATCCCAACAACAAGAAGACGATCGCGTACAGCGACCACATCTTCTTTGATGTTGTGATGTGCTAGCCATACAACCTTACAACGAACCTGCAAACCAAGAATGAACAATCCTCGCTGATGTTGCTTCTTTTATACCTTCAACAGAGAGCTTTTCGAACACAAAACTGAACGAATATTATGAAAGCACAACACAACGAAGAATTGTCGGTTCGTTGAAATCATTATGTAGTTATTCATTTAGGTATCGCAAACATGAAAACATCTAATAATAGTTACGTTACGTTAAAATATACGTTACAATGAATATATTCAAATACAAATTATACTTAAAACTAATGTTTCGTTACATACTCCCCCTTTGACGTGCGGGATTCGTCTCGAGTAGCGCGTCAACATATTAAGCTTCGGAATTATTGGGACTTCTTAGGCATGCCTCTCTTTATCATTGGATGAACTGGCTTTGGAGAATCAGCGGAGTTGGTACCCTTATATACAGTCAACGCTGAAGCATGATATGTACCAAGTGGTATGTTGAGATTACTGGGCGAAGAAACTTCATACGTAGAAGAACCAATTTTGCAGGTGATTACATATGGACCATCACGTTTGGGCACAAACTTGGAGGCAATGCTCTTGGAGGTGTTGCTCAAAACGTGAGTGTTAACTAAGACTTCCATACCAACCTCTAAATCTGGTTGTGGTCTTCTCTTGCGATCAACATAAGTTTTGTTCTTGTCTTGAGTTTTCATTTCCGTCTCTTTGGCATCTTTAAGAATGTTTATTATTGTTTTCAAATAGGAAGATATCTCTGGGATAAAGTTTTCTGATTCGACGATAGATCTCACGTCATGTTGTACATCATCAAGAGTTCGCATCTCTCTACCAAAAGTTAAAAGGATGGTGTATAACCGGTGCTTTGGCATTTCGATGAATTTATGGCAAAACGAATGGCTGGCAAGCACTGGTGCCACTCATCATGGTGCTCTTGAACAATTATTGCTAACTGACATTTTAGATCTCGATTTTTACGTTCCACAGAATTTGCTTCCGGATGGTAAACGGGAGTGAACTGTTGTTGAATTCCTAGACAATAGGTTACTTTCTGCATTATAGCTGAAACAAACTGCACACCATTGTCTGATTTAACACGTCGAGGCATTCCAAAACGCAGAAATACTTCTTCTATAAGGATTTTCGCACATGCTTCTGCTGTAGCTTCCTTTATTTTGAGTAGTTCCGTCCATCGGCTGGCAACGTCTTCAACAATTAAAATCCACTTGTATCCATTTTCAGTTTGAGGAGGCGGACCAAACAAATCTACCGCTACCACCTCAAATCGCTGCTTGCTGCTTGTCGTTTGCAGAAGTCCAGCAGGTTTTAAGTTCGTTGCTTTAAAACGTTGGCAATGAATACAGCTTTTTACATATTTAGCTATTTCGCTTCTCATCTCAGGCCAAAAATATCTACTAGCAATACGAGCAATCGTTCTATCTGTTCCATAATGACCTGCAGTGCTGTCATCGTGGTAACTTTTCAAAATTTCCGACCGTTCATGTTCCGGTATAACCAATTGGGCATCATCACAATCATCGTTCCCATAGCAATAAAGTATTCCATCATTAAGAATATAACATCTATTCATCCACTTTAAGGAATTTTCATCGTGATTTTCCAGAGATGTTATAATATCCTTTAGGTACGCATCTTTCATTTGTTCTTCTCTAATCTGTGTCGCACTTTTATTTGGAATATCCACAATGAAAGCACAAATACAATTTTCTTTATGATCATCTTCTGTACATGGTGGTCTGGACAACATGTCATCAAGAGCATTTCTTTTCCCTGGGAGATATTCAATGGAAAAATTGTATTGTTGGATCTGTAGTCCCCATCTCGCAAGTCGTCCCGTTGGCGATTTAATGCTTAAAAGCCATTTCAATGGTTGGTGATCCGTCAGGAGCCTTACTTCTCCGCCTTCAATGTATCCTCGAAATTTATTACAAGCCCAAACTAAGGCTAAGGCCTCCCTTTCAGTGGTAGAGTAATTACGCTCGGCACTATTTAATAGTCGGCGACCATATTCTATCGGGTGTTCCTCTTGACCCTCCCCCTGGAGCAAAATTGCCCCCAAAGCATATGCACTAGCATCTGTATGAATAGCAAATGGCATACTGTCTATCGCCTGTTTTAAAATAGGTGGGGTAGTCAAGGCCATCTTTAATGAATCGAAAGTACGCTGCTCAATTTCTCCCCACTTCCATACAGCCGCTTTCTTGGTTAAATTTGTTAACGGTCTCGCAATCTCAGCGTATCCGTTAATGAAACGTCTATACCAGGAACACGTTTGAATGAAGGATTTTAATTCTTTGGTATTTCTGGATTCTTTACGCTCAACAATCGCCTGTATCTTTCCGGGATCGACACCTATCCCGTCAGGCGATAAAATAGGCCCAAGGAACTTTACACTTGAACAGCAAAATTTACATTTCTGGTTATTCAGTCGAAGATTAAATAAAATCAGTCTTTCCAAGACCAGTTGGAGGTCATACAAGTGTTGCTTGAACGATTCAGAGCAGATGATGATGTCATCCAAATAAGCTAGGATGCATATATTCGGAAGTTCAACTTTAAATTGATTAATCAGCCGCTGGAAGGTTGCGGGTGCATTTCTTAAACCAAATGGCATTCGCTTGAACCGGAATGTTCCAAAGGGTGTTATTAGGCAAGTCTTATCACGGTCTTCCAGTGCCACTTCAACTTGGTAATAGCCACTCTGCAAATCCAAAGTCGTCATATATTTGGTGCTTTTTGCGGCGTGTAACAAATCATCCATGCGAGGCAGTGGATATCTATCAGGTAAAGTGATGGTGTTAAGTTTCCTATAATCCACGCAAACTCGAACAGAACCATCTCGTTTGGGGACCATCACAACTGGGGATGCCCAGGCGGAGTCACATTCCTCAATTATATCATTTTCTAACATGACCTCAATTTCTCGCTTTAATTCACCTGTTTTAACAAAAGACAGCCGGTACGGTGGTGAAAAAATAGGCGCATGATTACCTGTATCTATTTTATGTACAGCATATAGTGTGGGTTTACCAGAAGCAGCAAAAACTTTTTCAAATTTTATTAATAGAACTTCCATTTCCTGTTTTTCATCTTCGCTGAGATTTATACCATCGGAGTTTTTGAGAAAATAGGTTAAGTGGGACAAACATCGAATCGGTATCCTCTTGGTTCTTTCTTGATGTACTTGGGAACAAATCACTTTGTTTTGCTCTTTCGGGTGTGACCATATCTGGTGGTATAGCATCTCTAAAAATTGACTGGATAGAATGAGGAGAATAATCATTTTGATGATCTGGACCATACGATTCAAACTCAGAAACGAAGTTTTGGCAAGTTCTTTTGGGGGTGATAAATTTGGGCTCAACATGTTCAGCTGCAACTTCCGTCGCCTTACGCTTGGGATGTGTCTCTACCACTTTTATCGTTTCAACCAAATTCAATTCCAATGGCCATTCTTCAGCAAAATCAAAAACTTGGGTTGGATTACCTTCGAAGTGCCAATGTCTTTGTCCCATATTCAAAACAATTTGTGCATGCTCTAGAAAATCTGTGCCTAGTAAAGTGCGATTATTCTTGTCATCTGGGAATATCAAAAACTTTATATCCAGGCTTCTGCCACCTATGCCAATTTTACATGTTGTCGTTAGGAACTTTCGCACATTTGTCGTACCATCGGCAAGAACTGTTTGACAATCTATCGTTTCAAACTTGCAGCCTCTAAATTTCATTAGGCGCTTTAAATTGGAACTTGCGACGCTTGTTTTTGCACCAGTGTCAAAATAAGCCTGACCGGGTATACCAAAAAGAGCGACATTTACTATAGGGATGTCTCGACCAACACACATACCAAGAGAATTAAATCCAACCGTCATTGGCGATTTAGTATTCGATTTCTTGCTGCAATTAGGGCAATTAGAGCGAACATAACCAGGAGCATTGCATCCATAACAAGCGAGCTTTGGTTTGACCAATGCTGCCTCTGCCTCAGCTTTAGCTTTTGCTATCTCATTTTGTTTCTTGAAACAGTTTTCCTCCGTGTGCCCCTTTTTGCGACAATGTAAACAACGCTTCGTACCACCTTGGGGAGCACTTTCTTTAGAGCCAAAATTCACCACGCGTTCACGTATTACCTGTTCTGCTTCTCTTGCATCAGCTAGCAACTCTTCAAAACTTTTAATTTTATGCCGGAAAACTCTTTCTATGATCTGAGCGTGCAACATTCCAAACACCATATCAATTTGATCAGCCTCGTTCGGTATTGATTCCAACTGGGCAAAAAGGGTTCTCTTCTTACGAATAAAAGTGTCTGTAGGCTCAGTTCTCTGTTGTTTGGTTTCATTTATTTCAGCATAAATGCGCCAAGCTGGCTTAGGGGGTGAGAAAGCGTCACGAATCATCTTTACAACATCGGCAAAAGTTGTGGCCTTTGACTTAACTCCACGTCACCATTCCGCAGCATCACCTTCCAGCAACATCGGCATGCCATTTACCGCATTTGCATCAGATATTGATTCAACCGTTTTGTACGTTGAAATGCTAGAGATGAATTCCTCCACTTTTACCGGATTCCGCTCTCCATTGTACCTCGAGCTGCAGCTACTGAAAGAGCCACATTTCTCGCTTTGCTTATTAACAGCACCTAGCAATTCCTTAAATTGTTCCGTCGTAAGAGACACCATATTTGTTTTTGCAGCAATACGTTGACTTCGACGCAATAACTCGTCCTTAATACCTTCAGCCACGTTTTCGCCAAAAACAGAAAACAAAAAAAAAAAAACAGCAATCACAACAGTTGTTCTGGTTATTTCCAAACTAATAGGGCCACTGATTGTCCACTAGAGTCGGTACATCAATTCCGAGAACTTCCAAAAAATTGCCAAAAATACACCAGGTCGTTATTCGGGCCACTCAGGTGGGCGTAAGTTTATAACAATTTGGTTACGGCTACGCAGTTGGAGTCACTTTATAGCCGTAGTATTGTGGTTGTTGGGCGCCAAATTAAGGGAATCTATTTTCCTTCCGAAATGATAACTCCTTAATTATTTTAAAACGTTACAATGGTGCTCTTTATTCAATAATAATTCTGGAAAACCAAGAATGTACAATTCTGGAAACTGCAAACCAAGAATCAAAAATTATACAAACAAAATATGTAGATTAATTGGTAATTATTCTTCACAAACAATGATGAGTGTGTAACGGCAACCATCTTCGCCACGTATACACATTCCCTCGTTTATTATTAATAACAACAACAACAGCAGCCCAGCACATAGAAACCGGCGCGAACAGCGTCCACAAATCTATTATGCTTGACTACTCTTGTTTTCAAAAGCCACACATCCCAACAACAAGAAGACGATCGCGTACAGCGACCACATCTTCTTTGATGTTGTGATGTGCTAGCCAGACAACCTTCCAACGAACCTGCAAACCAAGAATGAACAATCCTCGCTGATGTTGCTTCTTTTATACCTTCAACAGAGAGCTTTTCGAACACAAAACTGAACGAATATTATGAAAGCACAACACAACGAAGAATTGTCGGTTCGTTGAAATCATTATGTAGTTATTCATTTAGGTATCGCAAACATGAAAACATCTAATAATAGTTACGTTACGTTAAAATATACGTTACAATGAATATAATCAAATACAAATTATACTTAAAACTAATGTTCCGCTACAAAATTTTATTATTATACACTTCAATAAAGAATATCTAAAAAAACAAATATAATATTATATAATCTATATATATATAAGAAAGTTGCGTTAGTTACTACGCTTATAACTTAAGAACCGCTGAACTGATTTTGACGATTTATGCAAATTCCGATTTGTCTCTTGGCCGAAAAGGATATAATTAAAAAAGTGATATATTAACATTTTCATTTTGACTTTTGAAATGTACAATCGTAATGTTTTTTCCATTTGTTATATTTTTGTGGAATGTACATTTGTAGTGTTTTTTATATTTATTTTTGAATTCGAATATTAATACCAATTAATTTAATTGATTCGATTTCTGGAGAACTGAAATTGAAGGCGGATTACATTGAAGTGTAGAACCGAATTATGTGGTGGCGAACCGGAATAAATGATATCGAAATAATTTAACGCGGTCACACCAAAGTTAAAATCTCTAAAGAGATCTGATTGCAAAAATTCTCAAATCGGGAAAAAAATCGAAAAAAGTTTCAAAGGAATAATATTGACAAACTTCGTAAGAACTTTAAACTTTTGCTGTAAAAAAATAATCGAACATTTTTGGTAAACATTATCATCGTTCTTCACTAATAAACAAACAATGATGGGATTAAGCCTGACCATTTTGCAACAACAAAATTTTTCAATTTGTTTTATTTTTTGTCAATTTTATATGATGTACGATTTTTTCAATTTGGATTATCATATTTAATTCAATCCATTTTTGTAAACAAAATAAACAATTATTTTCGCAATATAAAAGAAAGTTATATATAAAAGAAAGTTATATAAGGTACTACGCTTATAACTAAAAAACGGCTTGACGGATTTGGATCGGTGTAAATATACCAATAAAAATATGAATGAAAAAAAAAACATATTTTTGGTGTGATTTTTTTCAATTTGACATACTATAATGAAGTGAAACATTTTTTTGTTTCGAATTCTGAATGAATAATATTAAAAATGGAATGAGTGGCCTACGTGGACCTACTTCTTTCATTTGACAATAATCCGTCCAATGAGAAAATTTCAAAATGAAATTCATTGGGATTGTATCGTAGAGTGAATTGGACATTTAGTAAAAAAGGATTTATATCCTTCCGGAAATCATCCTTGCAAAAATGGATCACGTTTGGTATAACCACAATATGATTGAAGCTTTTTCGGGGTCTTGGACATTTTTTCCATGTTTTAGGCCTTTATTTGGCATCTTGTTTCTAAGGGGGTAGAAAACCTCTTCTCATAAAATTTTCAATTTTCGGAGTAGGGTGTGTCTTGGTCTTGACCACATTCATCAATTGATTTGGCTAAAAAATTGTATTTAGGCTAATCTGGGTTAGAGAATGATCTTACAGACCCCCAAGTCCACTTTCTTAACCAAAGAAAAAAATTGTATTATATTGAATTTGTAACCCCCAAGAGAATATTGGTTAGGAACGTAGATTTGGGATGTAGGTCTATATGAAATAAACTCCGAAATGTCAACTTGGACACATTCAGTCGGAAATTGTGGCAGAAACATAAAAAAGTACGAATATTAGAAAGTAACACGAGAGCGGAAATTTGCTAAATCGTCATTGAATTATACTATGACGAAAAAGATGACTATATGAGGTCTCCACGCACAATTAAAAACAAACAAAAAGTAATTCCCTTCTTACGGTAATGGGTGTAAAAGAGTAATTATCTTTGACTGTTCTGAAATCATTCTGCCCTTAATTATGAGATGGACAAAACTTAATACCACGCAGAACGGTATTCTAAACATTGGAAATACAAATTCCAAATTACAGCTCATTTCAATGAAAAATGTTGCTAAGCTCTTTACAATACCAAAAATTGAGGTTTGACATGGGGCTTTTATATATGTTCTATATTATAAGTTTTTAACACTCAAATTAAAGCCTAGGATAATTGGAAAAAAGAGTTCCAGTATAGACGAAACTCTCAAAATTAATTTTGATACTCAAAACACTGCGATAATAGCAGAAAACTTCGCCAAACAATTCAAAAGAAATGAAATGAAAGAAATATCGAAAGCATTGTGCACAACTGCACTAAGACTACACTGTCAATTCTTGAACATAGGGTACCAAATTCAATGTATTTGGAATATACAAATAGTACAGAAGTAGCAAACATTTTGAAGAGCCTTAATACCAGAAAAGGATCTGGTTGTGATTGAATAAGACCGATTGATATAATGACCAGTATAATGCCAGTGTTTGCAGCACTGATTAATAAAAGTTTCTCAGAATTAACTGTTCCCGATATTCTGAAAATGTCCATAATACAAGAAAATGTCCAATTTACAAGAGCAGCCTTAAATCCTCATACGAAAATTATAGGCCAATAACAATGCTCTCAATTGTTGAAAAGGTATTAGAAGAAATTGTTACAAGAAGACTGAATGACATTTTAACGATATATAAGATCATAAGCAAATGTCAGTACGGATTTCAGAAAGGAAAAAGCATCAATAAACTCCTGGGTCACTTTTCTAACGAAATCAACAAAAATTTAGCTGAAAAAAGGGACTGTCTAGCACTGTTCATTGACTTCAGCAAGGCATTTGACACTCTATCACATCAAAAACTATTGAGCATTCTAGAAAAAAATGGGAAAAAGAGGACACTGTCAAAAATGTTTTGAAGACTACATGAAATATCGCAAGTTTAAAGTAAAAATAGATAACACAACAAGTGCAAAATATAGCTCAAAGTACGGAGTCCCACAGGGATCCAAACTCGGGGCCATTCTCTTCATTATATACACCAATGACATGGTTAAAACACTAAACGATAGCATTGCATTTCGTATGCAGATGATACAGCCATATTAGTATCAGATACATCAGCATAAGATCAGCAGAGCGAAAAATGCAATCGGAAATGAAAAAAATAACTAGATGGTGCCATGATAATGGATTGGTAATTAATGCTAGCAAGACCAAGCTGATGCACTTACGAACAAAACACACAACTCCGGAACTGATATTTCAATAATATTTCACAATTATGAATGCATACATAACAAGTAAAAAACATTAAGTTCGGCGGGGCAAAACTTTAATACCCTCCACCTTAGGGTAAAGGAAACATTAGAAGAAAGGTGGCAAAAAACCATTAAACTGTCGAATATCAGGAGGTACCGTTATATGGGGGCTATACCAAATCGTGGACCTACATACAATCGTGGACCTACATATTATGACCTACAAATGCCAATTTTCAGACAAATCCGTGAAGAAATGTGGCAAAAAAATTAAAATATCGAATATCGGGAGGTACCGTCATATGGGGGTATACCAATTAATTATAATGACTCACCACACGAACTGGGACCCATTATGATCTACAACTACCAATTTTCAGAGAAATTCTTGAAAAAATGTGTCAAAAATCATCAAAATACCGAATATTGGGAGGTACGGTTATATGGGGACTATATCAAAACGTGGACCTATACATACAATGTTTCGCCACCGCAGCTGGAACCCATTATGACCAACAAATATCAATTTTAGACAAATCCGTGAAAAAAATGTGGCAAAAAAAAATAAAATATCGCATATCGGGAGGTACCTTTATATGGGGGCTATACCATAACGTGGACCTATACATGCAATGTTTCGCCACACGAACAAGGACCCATTATGACCCACAAATACCAATTTTTAGACAAATCAGTGAAAAAATGTGGCAAAAACCATCAAAATACCGAATATCGGGAGGTACCGTTATATGGGGGCTATACCAAATCATGGACCCATACATGCAATATCTCGCCACCGGAGCTGGAACCCATTGTGACCAACAAATATCAATATTTAGAAAAATCCGTGAAAAAATGTGGCAAAAATAAATTAAAATATTGAATATCGGGAGGTACCTTTATATGGAGGCTATACCATAACGTGGACCTATACATGCAATGTTTTGCCACACGCACAGGGACCCATTATGACCTACAAATACCAATTTCCAGACAAATCCGTGAAAAAATGTGACAGAAATCATCAAAATACCGAATATCGGAAGGTACCGTTATATGGGAACTATACCAGAACGTGGACTGATATATCTCATTTTCAATACCAACCATCCTAGACACAATACAAATTGCTCTGCTAAATTTTAGCGCTCTACGTCAAATAATGTGGGCTGTATAGTGATTTCAACAGACGGACAGACGGACAGACAGACAGACGGTCATCGTTAAATCGACCTAGAATTTTACGCTGATTATCAATATATATACTTTATGGGGTCTACGACGAATATTTAAGGATGTTACAAACGGTATGACAAATTTAATATACCCTCCATTCCAAGGTGGAGGGTATAAAAATGATACAAACAACGATCAATATGATGATACTTGCTCAACGAAGATAGAAGTAGTTGACACTTATAAATATCTTGGTGTAATATTGGACGCTCACTTTAAATGGAAGTCACACATTGACAACGTCAGAAAAAAGCTTAGAAAATCTTCATATGCCATTTACCATCTAAGCAGTTGTGCTCCATACCACGTCATCCGACAAGCATATTTTTCATTAGCAGAATCGTACCTGAGGCATGGAATAACTTCTTGGGGAAATTCGGCGAATATTAGAAACTGCACAAAACAGTATTTTAAAAATACTTCAGAAAAGCTTTAATAAATCTAATATATGCCAACACCCTACTAGCTTCATAACAAACGATCATACTCAAAGCAGTACCGCACGACAGTACATACATAAAAAGTTACATGTGCTTAATGTTAAAAATCTCTACAAATCTGTAATTATAAACGAATTCTCAGATGATAGTTCTCTGTTGCAACCTATCGACCATAATCTAAACACTAGAAGACAAGCAGAAGGAAGGTAAAAGATACCTAGCTTCAAAAATGACTACGGTAGAAGAGCTCTCGCTGTTAGGCTGCCAAGTGCCCGAAATGAACTACCCCTAGAAATATTGAATATTAGAAATAAATAGAAAGAAAAAAGTATTAAAAAACCATCTAATAAGCTTATAATGCTCAATTGAAAAATAATAATAATAAAATTATTTTTTTGAAATGTGCTATGAAAGCTGTAAAATGTATATGTATTAATAGTAAGATTAAGATGTATTAATATTAAGATTACTATTAAAATTATCCTGCAGCTAAAAGCTTCGTGGGAAATAAGAATTGTAAATTTTATTATTATACACTTTAATAAAGAATATCCAAAAAAAAAAAAAAAAACAAATATAATATTATATAATATATATATATAAGAAAGTTGTGTTAGTTACTACGCTTATAACTTAAGAACCGCTGAACTGACTTTAACGATTTATACAAATTTGGAATTGTGTCATGGCCGGAAAGGATAAAATTCAAAAAAATCGCGTAAAAATGTGATATATTAACATTTTCATTTCGATTTTTGAAATGTACAATCGTAACGTTTTATTTTGCATGTTTTTTCCATTTTGACTTACTTTTGTGGAATGTACATTTTTAGTGTTTTTTTATATTTTATTTTTGAATTCGAATATTAATACCAATTAATTTAATTGACTCGATTTCTTGAGAACTGAAATTGAAGGCGGGTTACATTGAAGTGTAGAACCGAATTATGTGGCGGCGAACCGGAATAAATGATATCGAAATAATTTAACGCGGTCACACCAAAGTTAAAAGATAATTATTTTTTCAAAATCTCTAAAAAGAGATCTCATTGCAAAAATTCACAAATCGGGAAAAAATCGAAAAAAGTTTCAATGGAATAATATTGGCAAACTTCGTAATAACTTTAAACTTTTGCTGTAAAAAAATAATCGAACAAGATGAAGATTTTTGGTAAACATTACCATCGCTCTTCACTAATAAACAAACAATAATGGGATTAAGCATAACCATTTTGCAACAAAAAAAAATTTTAATTTGTTTTTATTTTTGTCAAATTTATATGATGTACGATTTTTTCAATTTGGATTATCATATTTAATTCAATCAGTTTTTGTAAACAAAATAAACAATTATTTTCGCAATATAAAAGAAAGTTATATATAAAAGAAAGTTATATAAGGTACTACGCTTATAACTAAAAAACGGCTTGACGGATTTGGATCGGTGTAAATATACCAATAAAAATATGAATGAAAAAAAAAATATTTTTGGTGTGATTTTTTTCAATTTGACATACTATAATGAAGTGAAACATTTTTTTGTTTCGAATTCTGAATGAATAATATTAAAAATGGAATGAGTGGCCTACGTGGACCTACTTCTTTCATTTGACAATAATCCGTCCAATGAGAACTCAAAATGCAATTCATTGGGACTGTATCGTAGAGCGAATTGGACATTTAGTAAAAAAGGATTTATATCCTTCCGGAAACTTTTCCTAAGCTTTCAAGATACCTTAAATCGGTTTTGCAGGCCATGATATGGGTCATAACCCCCGTATAAGGATACAATCCGATTTTAAGTATATGTTACATTTTAACCATATTTTTCATACTAATACCGGCAAATATTGGTAATTTGAGAAGAAATCATCCTTGCAAAAATGGACCACGTTTTGGTATAACCACAATATGATTGAAGCTTTTTCGGGGTCTTGGACATTTTTTCCATGTTTTAGGCCTTTATTTGGCATCTTGTTTATAAGGGGGTAGAAAACCTCTTCTCATAAAATTTTCAATTTTCGGAGTAGGGTGCGTCTTGGTCTTGACCAATTCATCAATTGATTTGTCTAAAAAATTGTATTTAGGCTAGTCTGGGGTAGAAAATGATCTTACAGACCCCAAGTCCACTTTCTTACCCAATGTGTGGACAGAAAAAAAAAATTATTCTATTGAATTTGTAACCCTCAAGAGAATATTGGTTAGGAACGTAGATTTGGGATATAGGTCTATATGAAATAAACTCCGAAATGTTAAACTTGGACACATTCAGTCGGAAATTGTGGCAGAAACATAAAAAAGTACGAATATTAGAAAGTAACACGAGAGCGAAAATTTGCTAAATCGTCGTTGAATTATACTATGATGAAAAAGATGACTATATGGGGTCTCCAACGCACAATTAAAAATAAACAAAAATTAATTGCCTTCTGGCGGTAATAGGTGTAAAAGAGTAATTATCTTTGACTGTTCTGAAATCATTCTGCCCTTAATTATGAGATGGACAAAACTAAATACCGGTATTTTAAACAACCATAACAAGTGGAGAAAGATGTAAATGTTTATAAGTGCGGTTGTAAGATTTAGAAGACTTTCCAAAAGAATTTTAGTTTTATTTAATTCTTTGGTTCCTCTTCTTTTGAGCTTACGATCTCGTCACTTGGGTAAAAAATGTTTTTTTTTTTTTGTCATAGAAGTTATTTTTAAAATAACTTCTGGGGAGAATATCCCAGACAAAAAACAAGAGAACTGATGAGGATTGGTGGCTCTTTCCGAAACCTAGGTATTCCCTGCCTTACCCCCTGGTAAACATTACCATCGTTCTCCACTAATAAACAAACGTTATTTTTTATAAAAACAACAATAAAGGGATAAGCCTGACTATTTTGCAACAACAAAATACTACGGTATCCCGAACAAACAAGCCACACTGTTCTATTAATAGACAAGGCACGGTCGACGAAGGGGATTTTGTTGTAATAGACAAAACCAACTTACATGGTTATGCTACTTCGTTCAGGTTGAACGAAAGCATAACAAGTGGAGAAAGATGTAAATGTTTATAAGTGCTGCTGTAAGATTTAGAAGATTTTCCAAAAGAATTTTAGTTTTATTTAATTCTTTGGTTCCTCTTCTATTGAGCTTACGATCTCGTTACTTGGGTAAAAAATGTTTTTTGTCATAGAAGTTATTTTTAAAATAACTTCTGGGGAGAATATCCCAGACGAAAAACAAGGGAACTGATGAGGATTGGTAGCTCTTTCCGAAACCTAGGTATTCCCTGCCTTACCCCCTGGTAAACATTACCATCGTTCTCCACTAATAAACAAGCGTTGTTTTTATAAAAACAACAATAAAGGGATAAAAAAGGCACTGTCTAGCACTGTTCATTGACTTCAGCAAGGCATTTGACACTCTGTCACATCAAAAACTATTGAGTATTCTAGAAAAAAACGGAATAAGAGGACACTGTCAAATTGTTTTGAAGACTACATGAAATATCGCAAGTTTAAAGTAAAAATAGATAACACAACAAGTGCAAAATATAGCTCAAAGTACGGAGTCCCACAGGGATCCAAACTCGGGGCCATTCTCTTCATTATATACACCAATGACATGGTTAAAACGCTAAACGATAGCATCGCTTTCGTATGTAGATGATACAGCCATATTAGTATCAGATACATCCATAAGATCAGCAGAGCGAAAGATGCAATCGGAAATGAAAAAATTAACTAGATGGTGCCATGATAATGGATTAGTAATTAATGCTAGCAAGACCAAGCTGATGCACTTACGAACAAAACACACACCCGGAACTGATATTTCAATAATATTTCACAATTATGAATGCATACATAAAAATGATACAAACAACGATCAATATGATGACACTTGCTCAACGAAGATAGAAGTAGTTGACACATATAAATATCTTGGTGTAATATTGGACACTCACTTTAAATGGAAGTCACACATTGACAACGTCAGAAAAAAAACTTAGAAAATCTTCATATGCCGTTTACCATCTAAGCAATTGTGCTCCTACCACGTCATCCGACAAGAATATTTTTCATTAGCAGAATCGTACCTGAGGCATGGAATAACTTCTTGGGGAAATTCGGCGAATATTACAAACTGCACAAAACAGTATTTCAAAAATACTTCAGAAAAGCTTTAATCTTTAATCTAATATATGCCAACACCCTACTAGCTTCATAACAAACGATCATACTCAAAGCACTACCGCACGAGAGTGTATACATAAAAAGTTACATGTGCTCAACGTTAAAAATCTCTACAAATCTGTAATTATAAACGAATTCTTAGATGAAAATTCTCTGTTGCAACCTATCGACCATAATCTAAACACTAGAAGACAAGCAGAAGGAAGGTACAAAATACCTAGCTTCAAAAACGAATACGGTAGAAGAGCTCTCACTGTTAGGCTGCCAAGTGCCCGAAATGAACTACCCCTAGAAATATTTAATATTAGAAATAAAATAAAAGAAAAAAAGTATTAAAAAACCATCTAATAAGCTTATAATGCTCAATTGAAAAATAATAATAATAATAAAATTATTTTTTTGAAATGTGCTATGAAAGTTGTAAAATGTATATGTATTAATAGTAAGATTAAGATGTATTAATATTAAGATTACTATTAAAAATATCCTGTAGACTAACTATCCTGCAGCTAAAAGCTTCGTGGGAAATAAGAATTGTAAATTTTATTATTATACACTTCAATAAAGAATATCTAAAAAAAAACAAATATATTATATAATCTATATATATAAGAAAGTTGTGTTAGTTACTACGCTTATAACTTAAGGACCGCTGAACTGACTTTAACGATTTATACAAATTTGGAATTGTGTTTTGGCCGAAAAGGATAAAATTAAAAAAAATCGCGTAAAAATGTGATATATTAACATTTTCATTTTGACTTTTGAAATGTACAACCGTAACGTTTATTTTGCATGTTTTTTCCATTTTGACTTACTTTTGTGGAATGTACATTTGTAGTGTTTTTTATATTTTATTTTTGAATTCGAATACTAATACCAATCAATTTAATTGACTCGATTTATTGAGAACTGAAATCGAAGGCGGGTTACATTGAAGTGTAGAACCGAATTATGTGGCGGCGAACCGGAATAAATGATATCGAAATAATTTAACACGGTCACACCAAAGTTAAAAGATAATTATTTTTTCAAAATCTCTAAAAAGAGATCTCATTGCAAAAATTCACAAATCGGGAAAAAATCGAAAAAAGTTTCAATGGAATAATATTGACAAACTTCGTAAGAACTTTAAACTTTTGCTGTAAAAAAATAATCGAACAAGATGAAGATTTTTGGTAAACATTACCATCGCTCTTTACTAATAAACAAACAATAATGGGATTAAGCATAACCATTTTGCAACAACAAAAGTTTTCAATTTGTTTTTATTTTTTGTCAATTTTATATGATGTACGATTTTTTCAATTTGGATTATCATATTTAATTCAATCCATTTTTGTAAACAAAATAAACAATTATTTTAACAATATAAAAGAAAGTTATATAAGGTACTACGCTTATAACTAAAAAACGGCTTGACGGATTTGGATCGGTGTAAATATACCAATAAAAATATGAATGAAAAAAAAAATATTTTTGGTGTGATTTTTTTTCAATTTGTGTCCAATACGAATTGAGACGACTACACCATCCTGAACGTAATTTTGCCAAAACTTCCCTGGTTTGTCTAGGCAGCTGACGTTCTTCAGCTGCAATGGATGGGGGTGGACTCCGAGGACGGCATTCACTTTAAAACTGCTAATAGCATCCGCGACTGCATCGGTGTGAATGCCACTCAGACCTGCCTGATAGGCTTCTTTATCTAGAGGTTCTCTCTTGTAGCGCTGGACCGCCCTCTCTAGATCATGTATGTCCTTCCTTACACGCCTGGGTGGGGCAGATTTATCCACCATATGATGGTTGGGATGACTCTCACGGTAACACCCAATCAGGTAGTGCAACGAAAGCATATGATTATGCTGACGTAAGGGAAGGACTTTCGCCTCCTCATGTAGATGGTTCACTGGTGTCATGAGGAGGCACCCTGTCGCAGTTCTCAGGGCAGCGTTCTGGCAGGTCTGGATATGCTTCCACTGCGTAGCACTTGTATTCGCAGACCACACTGGAGCCGCATAGCTGACCACAGACCGACCTATCGCGTTATAAGAGGTCAACAAGGTTTCTTTGTCCGCACCCCAAGAGCTGCCGGCTAGCGCCTTGAGGACCTTGTTCCTACTTTTCATCTTGTCGCAGATAGTTGTGGCTTGCGCGGACGACTTGAACATGCTGTCGAACGTGACCCCAAGAATCTTGGGGTAGTTCGTGGTCGGAATTAGATTCCCCTCGACCTGAACATTCAGCTGTGTTCTCATCTCCGCAGACCATGTGGTGAAGAGTGTGGCCGTTGATTTTGTGGCGGATATTTTCATATTCCTCGCGTGGAAGTATGCGGCAAGCTCCGTGAGATAGGGGTTCAACCTTTCGCATATGTCATCGACCACTGGACCCGACGCCATGATCGTACAATCATCCGCATACGTTACGATCTCAATGCCGTCGGGAGGGCGAGGAATTCTGGAAAGGTAGAGGTTAAATAGTTCCGGAGATATCACCCCACCTTGGGTCACTCCCTGTTTCACTCTACGGGCTTTGGACTTCTTGTTCCGAAATTCCACGTACGACTGGCGTCCTCACATATAGTTGATTATCCAACGTTTCAAACTTAGTTTTCTGCAGGGTAGTTCTCTGCACGTCCTCGAACAGTGTGGCATGATTGACCGTATCAAATGCCTTTGATAGGTCAAGGGCTACCAACACTGTTCTGTCACACGGCCTGTTCTGGTTCAGTCCTCTACTAATATGTGTGGAAATGGCGTGTAATGCTGTTGTGGTACTATGTTGTGGGCGGAATCCGTGCTGGTGGTTAGCAGCTGTATAGCTTCCTCTAATGCTGGGGAGGAGTAAAGCCTCAAGAGTCTTTGCTACTGGCGACAAAAGCGAAATCGGCCTGTACGATTCGCCTTTACTGGCATCCTTGCCTGGCTTCAGTAGCGGAACCACCCGGCCCATTTTCCAGGTTTTGGGGCACTATGTGGGTGGCTAGCGACAAATTGAGAACTTTCGTTAAGTACTCGACTCCCGGCGTATCCAGCTGCTTCAACATTACATTGAGATTCCGTCTGGGCTCAACGTTTTGGATGACTTAATGTTACGGATGACATTTGCAACATCACCCATCGTAAACTGTGGTGGTTCCTCCTCGGCGGGAAGAGATCTGATACGACGTAGTACTCTTCGCTTCGCCCTATCGCTCTCGGGGTGCTCGACAAATTGTCGATTAAAATATTCCGCGCACCTCTTCGGATCAGTCACCGTTACGTCGTTAAAAGTGACTGAGGTCCTATCATCCTTTTTTCCAGGGTTCGAGAGCGGCTTAACCGTTACCCACAGCTTACTCATATCGGTTCCAATGTTGCAACACTTCAGATGGTCTAGCCACTTTTCCTCTTATGCTCCTGTACCAACCGGTTGACTTCCACTGTCAAATCACTGATTCTAGGATCAGTAGGATTGGTACGACGGAGATCATCACGTTTGCTAATCCCGCTGCCTCTGCTGGGAAGTTTGGTCTTATCTCGGGTATTCGACCAGCAGGTATATAGCGAGCGGCTGCAGCTCTGATGATGTTTCGGAAAATCCTTTCTGCTACCCGAACATCAGAAAGGTTGGGCAGTTCTCTGAAGCGGCGGTTGGTGAATTCTCTGAACTCTGGCCAGTGAGCTTTCCTATGGTTAAGGAAAGTGCGGCGTTCAGAGGTTATGAAATCGGGCGACCTGCTTATGGAGACGATTATCGGGAGATGGTCTGAGCCAAGAGAAATGACGGGTTGCCAAATCACGTCATTTATCAGACCGGGTGACACTATGGTTAAGTCTGGCGAATTGTGACACTCTCCTCTTATTCGGGTGGGGGCATCCTCGTTAACCGTGCAGAATGTGGAGCAGTCAATCTGCTCTGCCAGCGCTGATCCCCTCTGGTCATTACCTAGGAAGGAATGCCACAACTCATGGTGGACATTAAAATCCTTTAGTACCAGGCGGTACTACCGACCAATAATGGGCTAATATCAGGCAAATAACGCGGTTCACAGCTATTAATCGGCGGGATATACACATTAAGCACCTCTACCTCGGCAGTTCCACACTTGACTAGCTCAAGCGAAATAGGTCTGTACTGAACAGAATGGTGTAACAGGAACGCAAATCCCCCCCCTCCACTTCTGGTGCGATCCTTCCTTAGTACGTTGTAACCATAACAACGTTGTAGGCTGCAATTTTCATTCAGCTTGGTTTCCTGCACCGCTGCGATCTTAATATTCCTCCGACTCATAAATTACACTATCTCATCTATTTTGCCTCGAAGTCCGTTGCAATTGAATTGCAAGAATGCTGCACTATCCGGAGTTGGAACAGCAACATGTGGCGTTAGGTGCTGCGGTGTTGGTTGCTGTTCTGGAGACTGCGGTGGAGTGCCATACTCCGACGACGTCTCAGATGAGGACGACGAAGAAGTGGACTCGCTGGGGACTACGTCACTGCAGCAAGTCGCAACATAATCCCTTTCGCTGTAGTCTCGCAAACGCCTTAGTCCCGAACAGTTCTTGAAGTGCACCATTCTCTGCATCCATCTACATCGCACCGAAACAGATCTGTGGTGGATGACGTTCTGACAAACCGAACAGAACCAAGGTCCGGGGTTTTCCCCAATCCCGGCACGGACCAATAAAATCCGGAGCAAGCATTCCGGGATATGCTGCTCCCAATGCAGAAAAATAAACAAACACAAACATGTGCATACTGGGTTGGCAGCCGCTGGCCGAAACTGGGATCTTGTTGTTTCGGGTCAATCCGGTATCGTAAAACCCGCTGCCGTGTGATTGGTGTAAAAGAGTAGTAAAAGAGAGAATACAAATTCCAAATTGCAGCTTATTTCAATGAAAATGTTGCTAAGCTCTTTACAATACCAAAAATTGAGGTTTGATATGGGGCTATTATATATGTTCTATATTATAAGTTTTTAACACTCAAATTAAAGCTTATGGAAAAAAGAGTTCCAGTATAGACGAAACTATCAAAATTAATTTTGATACTCAAAACACTGCGATAATAGCAGAAAACTTTGCCAAACAATTCAAAAGAAATGAAATGAAAGAAATGTCGAAAGCATTGTGCACAACTGCACTAAGACTACACTGTCAATTCTTGAACATAGGGTGCCAAATTCAATGTATTTGGAAAATACAAATAGTACGGAAGTAGCAAACATTTTTGAAGAGCCTTAATACCAGAAAAGGATCTGGTTGTGATTGAATAAGACCGATTGACCTCAAAAATAATTTTGATATAATGACCAGTATAATGCCAGTGTTAACAGCTCTGATTAATATGAGTTTCTCAGAATCAACTGTTCCCGATATTCTGAAAATGTCCATAACTAGACCAATTTACAAGAGCAACCTTAAATCCTCATACGAAAATTATAGGCCAATATCAATACTCTCAATTGTTGAAAAGGTATTAGAAGAAATGTTTACAAGAAGACTGAATAACTTTTTAACGATATATAAGATCATAAGCAAATGTCAGTACGGATTTCAGAAAGGAAAAAGCATCAATAAACTCCTGGGTCACTTTTCTAACGAAATCAACAAAAATTTAGCTGAAAAAAGGCACTGTCTAGCACCGTTCATTGACTTCATCAAGGCATTTGACACTCTGTCACATAAAAACTATTGAGCATTCTAGAAAAAAAACGGAATAAGAGGACACTGTCTAAAATGGTTTGAAGACTACATGAAATATCGCAAGTTTAAAGTAAAATAGATAACACAACAAGTGCAAATATAGCTCAAAGTACGGAGTCCCACAGGGATCCAAACTCGGGCCAATTCTCTTCATTATATACACCAATGACATGGTTAAAACACGAAACAATAGCATCGCATTTTCGTATGCAGATGATACAGCCATATTAGTATCAGATACATCCGTAAGATCAGCAGAGCGAAAGATGCAATCGGAAATGAAAAACTAACTAGATGGTGCCATGATAATGGATTGGTAATTAATGGTAGCAAGACCAAGCTGATGCACTTACGAACAAAACACACACCCGGAACTGATATTTCAATAATATTTCACAATTATGAATGCATACATAAAAATGATGCAAACAACGATCAATATGATGATACTTGCTCAACGAAGATAGAAGTAGTTGACACATATAAATATCTTGGTGTAATATTGGACACTCGCTTTAAATGGAAGTCACACATTGACAACGTCAGAAAAAAAACTTAGAAAATCTTCATATGCCGTTTACCATCTAAGCAATTGTGCTCCATACCACGTCATCCGACAAGCATATTTTTTATTAGCAGAATCGTACCTGAGGCATAGAATAACTTTCTTGGGGAAATTCGGCGAATATTACAAACTGCACAAACAGTATTTTAAAATACTTCAGAAAAGCTTTAATAAATCTAATATATGCCAACACCCTACTAGCTTCATAACAAACGATCATACCCAAAGCACTACCGCACGACATAAAAGTTACATGTGCGCAACGTTAAAAATCTCTACAAATCTGTAATTATAAACGAATTCTCAGATGATAGTTCTCTGTTGCAACCTATCGACCGTAATCTAAACACTAGAAGACAAGCAGAAGGAAGATACAAGATACCTAGCTTCAAAAACGAATACGGTAGAAGAGCTCTCGCTGTTAGGCTGCCAAGTGCCCGAAATGAACTACCCCTAGAAATATTTAATATTAGAAATAAAAGAACAAAAGTATTAAAAAACCATCTAATAAGCTTATAATGCTCAATTGAAAATAATAATAATAAATAATTTTTTGAAATGTGCTAAACACAACAGCTGAACTGTGAAATGAAAGTTGTAAAATGTATATGTATTAATAGTAAGATTAAGATGTATTAATATTAAGATTACTATTAAATTATCCTGCAGACTAACTATCCTGCAGGTAAAAGCTTCGTGGGAAATAAGAATTGTAAATTTATTATATACACTTCAATAAAGAATATCTAAAAAAAACACATATAATATTATATAATATATATATATATATAAGAAAGTTGTGTAGTACTACGCTTAAAACTAAGAACCGCTGAACTGACTTAACGATTTATACAAATTTGGAATTGTGTCTTGGCCGAAAAGGATAAAATTCAAAAAACCGCGGTAAAAATGGGATATATTAACATTTTCATTTTGACTTTTGAATGTACAATCGTAACCGTTTAATTTGCATGCTTTTTTTCATTTTGACTTACTTTGGAATTACATTTGTAGTATTATCTATTTTTGAATTCGAATATTAATACCAATTAATTTAGTGACTCGATTTCTTGAGAACTGAAATTGAAGGCGGGCTACATTGAAGTGTAGAACCGAATTATGTGGTGGCGAATCGGAATAATGATATCGAAATAATTTAACGCGGTCACACCAAAGTTAAAAGATATTATTTTTCAAAATCTCTAAAAAGAGACCTGATTGCAAAAATTCTCAAATCGGAAAAAATCGAAAAAAGTTTCAATGGAATAATATAGACAAACTTCGTAAGAACTTTAAACTTTTGCTAAAAAAAATAATCGAACAAGATGAAGATTTTTGGTAAACATTACCATCGTTCTTCACTAATAAACGAACAATAATGGGATTAAGCATAACTATTTGCAACAACAAAATTTTTCAATTTGTTTTTATTTTTTGTCAATTAATATGATGTATGATTTTTTCAATTTGGATTATCATATTAATTCAATCAGTTTTTGTAAACAAATAAACAATTATTTTCACAATATAAAAGAAAGTTATATAAGGTACTACGCTTATAACTAAAAAACGGCTTGACGGATTTGGATCGGTGTAAATATACCAATAAAAATATGAATGAAAAAAATATTTTTGGTGTGATTTTTTCAATTTGACATACTATAATGAAGTGAAAATTTTTTGCTTCGAATTCTGAATGAATAATATTAAAATGGAATGAGTGACCTACGTGGACCTACTTCTTTCATTTGACAATAATCCGTCCAATGAGAACTCAAAATGCAATTCATTGGGACTGTATCTTAGAGCGAATTAGACATTAAGTAAAAAAGGATTTATATCCTTCCGGAAACTTTTCCCAAGCTTCAAGATACCTTAAATCGGTTTTGCAGGCCACAATATGGGTCATAACCCCGGATAAGGATACAACCCGATTTCAAGTATATGTACATTTTTAACCATATTTTTTCATACTAATATCGGCAAATATTGGTAATTGAGAAGAAATCATCCTTGGAAAAATGGATCACGTTTTGGTATAACCACAATATGATTGAAGCTTTTTCGGGGTCTTGGACATTTTTTCCATGTTTTAGGCCTTTATTTGGCATCTTGTTTATAAGGGGGTAGAAAACCTCTTCTCATAAATTTTCAATTTTCGGAGTAGGGTGCGTCTTGGTCTTGACCACATTCATCAATTGATTTGGCTACAAAAATTGTATTTAGGCTAATCTGGGGTAGAGAATGATCTTACAGACCCCCAAGTCCACTTTCTTAACCAATGTGTGGTCAGAAAAAAATTTATTTTATTGAATTTGTAACCCTCAAGAGAATATTGGTTAGGAACGTAGATTTGGGATGTAGGTCTATATGAAAAAAACTCCGAAATGTCAAATTTGGACACATTCAGTCGGAAATTGTGGCAGAAAACATAAAAAAGTACGAATATTAGAAAGTAAAACGAGAGCGAAAATTTGCTAAATCGTCATTGAATTATACTATGATGAAAAAGATGACTATATGGGGTCTCCAACGCACAATTAAAAACAAACAAAAATTAATTCCCTTTTTGCGGTATGGGTGTAAAAGAGTAATTATCTTTGACTGTTCTGAAATCATTCTGCCCTTATTATGAGATGGACAAAACTCAATACCACGCAGCACGGTATTCTAAACGTGGAAATACAAATTCCAAATTACAGCCCATTTCATGAAAAATGTTGCTAAGCTCTTTACAATACCAAAAATTGAGGTTTGACATGGGGCTATTATATATGTTCTATATCATATAAATTTTTACACCCAAATTAAAGCATATGGTACGGAAAAAGAAAGTTCCAGTATAGACGAAACTCTCAAAATTAAATTCGCAATGTTCATTGACTCAGCAAGGCATTTGACACTCTGTCACATCAAAAACTATTGAGCATTCTAGAAAAAAAAAACGGAATAAGAGGACACTGTCTAAAATGGTTGAAGACTACATGAAATATCGCAAGTTTAAAGTAAAATAGACAAAAAATAGAAACAACAAGTGCAAAATATAGCTCAAGTACGGAGTCCCACAGGGATCCAACTCGGCCCATTCTTTCATATATACACCAATGACATGGTTTAAACACGAAACGATAGCATCGCCTTTTCGTATGCATATGATGCAGCCATATAGTATCAGATACATCCATAAGATCAGCAGAG
>NW_026712386.1:1085188-1162441 GCF_030504385.1 Musca domestica
CAATTGCATTGGTTTGTTTGGTTATCGCTAACGATCGATGGACAACATACACGCATACTAAGGCACAGGGCTGATGATCATTGCTTCGTCCGTAGCCACACATACGCGTATACATACATACGTTGTTGGCAGACGTGATATTTTTCTATCGTTCGTTGCATTACAGGTGAACCATATTACGTCCTGTAATATAATATATGAACAATTTTTGTATTTTGTTTAGAATTATTATTAATTATAATTGGTTGTAATAAACGACGTTTTTCGAAAAAATAATCAACGCATGCATACGATCGGTCATACGACTTTTTAATAAAAGTGTTAAAATTTATATTTTTTGTGAGGAATTTAAATTTTTTGACTTTCTGCTCAGTAATTTTATTTTTGGTCAATATTTTTTGAAAAACAAGCTACATTCGGGAGTTTATATATGGTAACTTTATATTGTAGGTAACTTTTGAAAGAAACGAAATAATATCTATTTTTCGTTGGAAAATAGTAAAAATTAAAATATTTTGAATTTTTTGTGCGCGAAAAATACGGTTTTTTTCTGGAAAATTGCAGGTTCATACACACATACAAATTTTTATAAATTTACTTAACTATATATATATTTGTTAATGCATTTTTTAAATATTTTTGTACCACATTTTCGTGGTACTTTTTATTTGTTGCTTAACTCTCATTGGAGATTATAATTTTGGAATTTATAGTTCACATTTTGATTTTTCACTGCGGTATATATTGTGCGAAGTTGGGAAAAACTTTCAAATGCCAATCGATATGTTTTATTAGAACTTCGGATGCTCTCGTGCAGTTCAGCGCTCAATTGGAATCCATGCGAGACGATGAACTAAATTTTCATACATTAAAATCCCATCTTAATGGATTAGGAAACTTGTGGGAAAAAGTACAGCAAAAGTTCGAAAAAGGCTGTGACTTTAAGATGACGTCTGTAAAGACATCTAAAGAAGAAACAGATGCGGTCGATCAGAAATATAATGGATCTTTTCAAGTCTATCTGGGATGCCAGCTGCAATTAATAGCAAGTTACATCAATTTACAAGGATTCGTCCTACTTCTATTATCAAGTGTGTTAGTGATCGGTAGCGTCGTTGTTAAAACCCGGTTGAAACCCTAGAGAATCACTTAATCCAATTCAGCCGAAAATGTCGGTTGGAACGCGAAACCAATTGAATGTTTCAATTCAAACTTCGCTCGAAAATCCTTCTCAGATTCAGACTCCGCTTACCTCTATCGTGGGGAAAAGTGGTGCGAGTTTTCGTAAATGTCGGTTGAAATGCGAAACTAATTGAATGATTCGAATCAGGCTTCGCTCGAAAATCCGTACATTCGATCGTACATTAGATTATGTTTCAAATTCGGATGTGGTACATAATCTAGCTTTTCCGCAAATACACAAATATTTTTTAAGGCGATTTCATGGCCAACCTTTAGGGATTTGTTTACAACCGTGTACATAAATAATGCTCGTCTAAGCAACATTGAAAAACTTTGTCAAAGTTTCCACTAAATAATCAAAGTTCCCACAAACTAATCGTTGTTTTGCGCCTGCTTGGAAGGCTTTGATCGAAACTTATGACAATCCTCGACTTCTCGTTCACAATCAATTGAAGGTTTTTTTCGACATACCAGTGCTCTAGTTCGGGATTGAAGTCGATTTAAAGTGGTGTAAATGGTTGTTTAACGTCGATGGTCATTTATGAGATCAAACTGAAAATTGGGATCCAATTATTGTGTTTTTGTGTCTCCAACGACTGCCAAAAATAACTCAGACTTTTTAGGAGCAGAGTGTGAAAGATAAATCCTCTCTTTCATCTTGGAAGAATTGGATGCATTTATTACTGAGCGAATTCGTTGGTATTCATGCGTCTTCATAACATGCGTGACACCGATCAGTCTAAACGGTTTAGTAATAGACAAGTACAAGCGCATCATTCGCATATCAATGTTTCAGGATTGGCTCAAGAAGACGGCTCAGAGCAAATCTGTACTTTTAGGTACGGCTATGGTTAATATCGTTCACCAAGATATTTCGTATCTCGCTAGGGCGCTGATAGATCCTGCATCAGAGTCTTGTTTTATTTCAGAGCGACTCCAAAATCGTTTGAAGCTTCCCGCATCTTCTGCTAATGCTGTTGTATTATCGTAGTTAATTGTTGGCTCTCGGCTACTGCTAATAAAGTTTGTCGTATTAGCAGTCCACTCGTTGCCTACCATTTCTGGAAATCTTCCGTCAGTTGTAGTCAATTCAGACTTGAGGGCGCAAATCCCCGATCTTAGCTTGCAGATGTCAATCTTTTCGAACCCCAGTTAGACTAAGAGGGAAGTTATTTCGGTTATTACGAAATTGTTTGATATGCAGTATTAATAGATTCAATTTTGACAGCTACTGAAGCTGATTGGAAAAGTTTTATCACAAACTACCCCCAGGTGGATTCAGTATGTTCCAGGAGTTTCTGCCGAACTTCATGTCTTTCCCGATGCTTCGGAAAGGGCATACGCGGGGGTGCTCTACTTGCGTGTCGAGTCCCCATCCATTTTTCGGATAATGGAACACATTTTGTTGGAGCTTCGGAGACGTTTTAGAGAATTCCTCAAAGAAAATAATGGCTCCGTCTCTTTCTTGTTATCAGATCAGGCCTATCGTGGCTTTACATACCTGCTGGTACCCCTGACATAGGAGAGTTATGATAAGCTGGTGTCAAGAGCTTTATACTACATTTTCTAATGCATCGATATTTTAAGTTCACATTAGGAGAATTAGCAAAAGTTTTGGCTAGAATAGAAGCGTGCTAGAATTCCCGTATACTTTGCCGTCTTTGTTAGCACCATCCAACCTCTCATCACAGAGCAACCATTAAGTATAGTTAATCGGTTAAGGAAAATTCAGGCCCTCGCACACCAGTTTAATTTGCGGTAGAAAGAGGAATATTTGAAACATTACACATGGGGAATAAATGGACATTTCCAGAGCGCGAGATAGCCATAGACGATATAGTTGTTGTTCGTCATGACTAGCTTCCGCTATTGTCGTGGAAATTAGGCCGTGTCGTAAATGTTTATCCGGGAATTGACGGTCACGTTCGAGTCGCGGACGTCCGAACTGAGAACGGCGTTGTAAGACGGTAAATGTCGCCTCTATGACCCGTTGGATAGGTGTAACGATTCCTCGTCATGAATATCCTTCCTTCGTCCGACTGAAAATGCTTTCCACTCGCAGATAGGACTGGTCGGTTTGTTCTCCCTCCAGCCTGGTATCTGCCGTTCCTCGACTTTGTTAGTCTCTCTATCGTGAGGGCGGTATTGGACAAATGTAGTAGGCAGAGTCTGGTGCATAGTGTTTCGGTTCCCTACTTCGCGAATCGACCGGATTCAGTCCATTTCAATTGTGGCAGTGCTGGCCCATTTGGGCCAAGCGCATACGCCTACAGCGGCAATCCCAGAGCGCATAAAAGACTCCTTTCTTGGTCTTCCTTTGGCAGATTCTGATTTCAATAGGCCTGGCCGGGTGGTCCTTATACTCGGGCCGGAAGTCTATGCCAGGGTCGTAAAATCGGGTGCATGCGACGCCAGGGTTACCGATAGCCCACTACACCATATTTGGGTGGGCATATGTAACATAGTGTAACAAAATTTTTTTGAAAAAAAAAATTATTAAAAAAATAAAAAAGAATTGAATTGAATTTGGAAAAAAAACTTGAAAAAATTGTAATTATGTACTTTAGTCACAACATCTCAAAATGTTGCAATATGGGCGGCATGTTTAACTTAGATTTACAATTATTGTTTTGCTACGTTAGGTTAGGTTAAAGGACGCGCGGTTACCATATGGCAACCGCTCCACTCGGAGACCTATAGGTCCATTGTGTTCATCCTAGAAAAATGTTAAGAAAAGAGAAAAAGTTGTTGGTAGAAGAGGTGAAGATAAGAGATAAGTTTTAGAGTGTGATCTACGGCTGAGGAGTTTGCCGTGTCGTCTTTAGCCACTTGAATCTTCTGGCTAATTGAAGGATTACTATAGGGTCAGTGTTAGAAAAAACGATCTCGATCTTCTTCATCTTGACAGATCCTACAGCAGTCAATGTCGTCGCAGTCCCATTTTGAAGACATAGCCCTCACCTTACAATGACCTGTGATGATACCACCACAAGTTTAAATCAGATTTTGACAATGAGAGAGTGGGCCAGATTCTTTTGGAGATGGTGCATCCCATTTCGTCCAGCCATTTTTGTTGGATTCTCTCAGAGTAATGTCTGTGAATGACCTGTAGGAAATGGCACAGTGGTGGTTTAACCGAGTTGTCTACTTCAATTGTAGTTGATTCGGATTCTAGTCTGGCCAATTCGTCTGCAGTCTCGTTACCTGGGATGTTATAATGGCCAGGAACCCAGTGTTTCCAAGGCTTCCTGCAGTTCAAAACATCCCTAGGCTTGATAGTAGAGGATTATCGATATATATAGTCACCGGACCGCTGACCTCAGTGTTCCTCGTGACCAGCAGATCTGTGGCCTTTTTGACCGCAAAGATTTCCTCCTGAAATACGCTACAGTTATTTCCAAGCTTGTAGGATTCACGAACATTAAGGGTATCAAAGAAGTCACCAGCTCCCGTACCACACTCCATCTTTGAACCGTCGGTATAAACAGCTATGCCGCGGAAAGGTGGGTTGATATGGGCCCAGGCGTCTCTGTCAGGTATGTGTATGTCAGGTGGGTAGAAGCTTAATCGTGGTGAAATATAGTCACTTGCATAGGCTATCTCTCCCACATTCCTTACACGCCTTAGAATCGTAGAATGTCCAAAGGGTTGACTGTGCCATTTGCGTAGTTCTCTGAGTCGAAGAGCACCCCTAAATGCCTGTTCCTCCACATATGCTCAGCGGACTTATGCTTAGTGGAGTATCCAGTGCTGCTTGAAGCGTGTTCCTGAAGGCACCCGTTATTCGTAGGGATGCGGCTCTTTGAACTTTGTTAATGTGTCGTGAGTAGGTTGACTTCTTCAAAGAATGCCACCATACTAGAGATCCATAGGTTAGAAACGAGCGAACGAACGATCATACATCCACTTAATGATGTGTGGTTTGAAGCCCCAGCTTTTACCTAAGGAGTTCTTACAGGAATAGAGTGCGATCAAGCCTCTCTTAGCTCGTTCCTCTTCCAACTTAATTGGCGGTCAAGGATAGTGCCACGGTATTTGGCTTCTGGTGAGAGGTTTAAAGTGACTCCATCTAGTCTCGGTGGTGTAAATGAAGGATATTTACGTTTTTTAGTGAAAAGGACGAGCTCTGTCTTTGATGGGTTCACGCCTAGTCCATTGTGACTGCGCCATTCGCTTAGTTCTCTGAGTCGAAGAGCACTCCTGGATGCCTGTTCCTCCACATATATGCTCAGCGGACTTAGGCCCAATAGAGTATCCAGTGCTACCTGAGGCGTGCTCCTGAAAGTACCCGTTATTAGTAGGGATGCGGCTCTTTGAACTTTGTTAATGTGTCGTGAGTAGGTTGACTTCTTCAAAGAATGCCACCATACCAGAGATCCATAGGTTAGAATGGAGCGAACGATTGACTCATACACCCATTAATGATGTGTGGTTAAGGCCCCAGCTTTTCCTATGAAGTTCTTGCAGGAATAGAGTGCGATCAAGCCTCTCTTAGCTCGCTCCTCGGTGTTCCGCTTCCAACTTAATTGGCGGTCAGGATAGTGCCAAGGAATTTGGCTTCTGGTGCGAGGTTTAAAGTGACTCCATCTAGTCTCGGTGGTGTAAATGAAGGATATTTACGTTTTTTAGAGAAACTTGCGAGCTCTGTCTTTGATGGGTTCACGCCTAGTCCATTGCAACGCGCCCACCGTGATAGGGTGACTAGAGCTCCTTGCATTAGGTCCAAGATTGTTTGCAGGAATTTCCCGGCAATTAATAGGACGACGTCATCAGCGTATGCGACTACTTTTGTCCCTGTTACCTCTAGATCTATAAGTATATTGTTAATAACCAAACGCCAGTAATGGTGATAGAACGCCCCTTGCGGCGTGCCCCTAGTGACCGATTTCCTGACGGATGTTTGCTAATGCTCGAGTTGATGATTCTGCTGCTAAGCATAGTATCAACCCAGTCTATGAGGAGTTGGGGTATCTTAAGTTTTGATAGTGAATCATGAATGGATTCTAACGTGATGTTGTTGAAGGCTCCCTCAATATCGAGGAAGGCAGCCAAGATGAATAAGGAGCCATTCATGTTCTTCTCTATATACCCTACGATATCGTGTTGCGCTGTTCCAACAGGCATGCTGAGCAGTCTTGGGTAATGGCGGTCTTGGGTAATAGAGATCTGATCTTTAAGTCTATCAGCCTTTCCAAAGTTTTCAATAAGAAGGATGAGAGACTTGTCGGTCTATAGTCCTTGAGAAGTGAGTGACTCGGATTCCCCGCTTGGGGATATAAGTGACTGTGACTTCTCTCCATGATTCCGGGATGTAGGAGAGACAAGCTTTGAAAATCTCCCCAGTATTTGGGATATTGACGCTGAGACACGCTGGATCATAGCGGGAATAATACCCTCTGGTCCTGGGGATTTAAAAGGCTTCAATGTGTCTATAGCCCACTTAATATGATCACGATGCACTTGATCGGTTTGCCGATTGCTTGCCGTGATACAGCCGGGGAAGCAGATTGAGAGTCTCCAGTCCAGAGTCGATCCATGTACCGTCAGTCCGTTTTACTTCCTACGAATTTAGGATCCTTCGAAAGGACTTTACGAAATCTGGAGGCATTGTTGACACTTTCTATCGACTCAGTGAAGCATACCCAAGAGGTGCGCCTTCTTGATCTCACTGTTGTACTTGTTAAAGGATGCCTATAGGCAACCCAGTCCGTACGTAGTTTGGTCTTGTTGGCCCTATTATACAGTCGCCTACTATCCCTCCTTAAATTGGCTAAATGTTTTGACCACCAAACTGGTTGACATTTTTTGCCTGCGTAGGTTAGAGGACAGGCTTTTTCATAACAATCAATCAAAGCACTCGTTATCGCATTTACGGAGTTGTCTATATCGAGGGTTAAGGTTAAGACCATGTTGTCGAACAGTGAAGCCTGGGTATAGCCAGGTTTTTGATGAATACCCTCTACTAAATTTTGAAAACTATCTTCCGCTGGTCTGAAAACAAGCACTCAGGAGAATCTTTCCAGTCTTGTATAAGGGATTCATCCTTGTTAGTTAGGGTGAGGTCAATGACCTCTACCATGTCTTTGATTTGAAATGTTGCATCGTTGCCCCTATTACATATTTTGAGATTATATTTCAGGATAAAATCAAAAATGGACTCACCTCTGACATTGATATCGTTGCTGCCCCATTGGAAGTGGTGTGCGTTGGCATCACAACCTATAATTATATGCCCTTCTTCAGCCAGATCTTTGAGCAGCTCCTCTACTTTGTGGCCAGGTGGGTCAGGTCGCTCGTACGGTAGGTAGAGAGAGATGAAAATGTGAACCCTCCCGGATTTAGAATCCATTCCCGCCACCGTATCGTCTCCTCCACTGTAGTTGCTAAGGAAGATAAGATTTAAACTCTTTTTGGCAACAATACACGTCCTTACCTTATCACCATTGGAGACCGCGTAAAGGCGGCAATGCGCCAATTATTGGTGCATTTTATATGCCAATCGTGTGATTGCACAATTTATTTTCCCATGCGACAATCAAAAATAAATTGTGCTGATTTGCGGCAATCAAATACAACTCTGGTACGACAATCGTGTGAACGGTTGATAGACAACCATGCGCAAACATAAATTTGAAAAATGCGCCAAAAAAGACAATACGCGGCAATAATCTGATTTTTTTTTAATATTTTTTTCTTGTGTTTCTACCGTCAACATTTCTTTGTCGTAAGTAAAGTAAAGTTAATTTCAATTGTTGTATTTGCTATAATTATGTTTATATTATGTATTTGCAGTTTTATATGGAATTCGGTGATTGTATTGTATACGAAAACTCAGCTGAGCTTGAATTCTTTTCCCCCGATCAGCAACCAGAAACCCTGTGCCGAAACAAAGGAAAATTCTAAGTGTAATTTGTTCGTGGACCTACTCTGCAATACAGGAGCTGATACAAGCTGTGGAACAGTATCCATGTGTTTGGCAGTATTCATCCCCGAGTACAAAGATAGGAATAAACGGGAGAAGGCATGGCGGGAAATTGAAAAAAATGTGTTCAGGGCACACGTTGGAAGACTGCAAGGCCAAATGGTGCAACCCGTTTTAATGGCCTTTCAAAATGTAAAAAAAAAACTAAAATCAAAATCTGGTCAGGGAGCCGAAAATACCACGCCACATTGGCCGCATTGGTCAGCAATGCAATTTTACAACGACCACTCTGTGTCAAAAATGTCAAGTACAGTGTCAACATTAGATTTGGATGAATCTGGAAGTACTTCACAACATGCTGCTGCTGAGATTGTAAAGGTAGACAAAAGTGACATTTTGCAGTGTGCAGTCAAGTGTTTAGATGCGGGTGAAGATAATTGGCATGCGATTGGGATGTATTTGGCATCACAAATGCGAGAAATTGCCAAGAAAAACAAGAAGGCTACGAACAAACTGCTTTTCCAGCTTGTCAAAGTCGTAATGGATGCAGCTTTGGAAGCTAAAGAAGATAATTAAGTCTTTGTGGATAATTTTTTTTGCGTTATATTTCATTTTTAAATTAAATTTTTATTGTATGTATGTATATGTAAGTTTTTGTTTTGTTATTTTGTTTGTAATATTCAAGTACCTTCCTAGTCTGCATTTATTTAGAAACTAAAAATGAATTAAATAAAAACATAGTAAATTTTTTGATTTTAAATTAAAGTTTAAATTTTATTTGATATATAAATTATTTATATATTTTTATATTGTCAGCTTAATTCTCCAATAAGATACATGAAATACTTTTCCATTTCATCCCGAACAGCCTTGGCTTCACTTGTTATATAAGAACTTGGAACATTTTCTGTTCCACTCACAGCATCTGGTGGAAGTCATTTCGCCATGTACCGCGATAAATCACCGTCCTCATCGTAGCGATCAACAAACAACGACTTTGTATAATTTAAATTTTTTTAACAAAAAATTGTGTAGTGCGCAGCAAGCTAGAGCTGTATAGGTTGTTTTCTCTGCATTAAGCTTGGAAGGGCGTGAAAACATTTAAAATCGCTTGGCCATTATGCCAATGCATTTTCTACAATACGTCGTGCTTTCGATAGCCTGTAATTAAATATTATCTGCCATGAAGATAAGCTTTTACCAGGATATGGATTCAGCAAAAGTTTCTGCATGCGGAAAGCGTCATCCGTTTTGTTTTCTTTTTTTCATTTTTCTCATCGTCAAATGCACACACCATAATTATAACTGCTGCAATTTCTTATTTTTTAAAGAACACATCATCTTAACAAAACGAATTGTTAAATGCTTTTAAATTTTTAATAAACAACGTTGATATATAGCAGCTGTTTCTGATAGTTATCGTGTAGTAGAACAATCACGTGACTGAAGTTGGACAATAACTGCCATTTAATGGTTTTGAGACAATACGCGGCAGTCAAATTTATGAAAAGTTGGACAATCATGTGACCGCAGAGAATTTGATTGTGACAATTTATTTATTGTGGTAAAACTTTGGACAAAAAAAAATTGCGACAATCATGTGATCCCACCTTAAGAGACGTACTGCCGACTCTCTAGTCCAGTTAACCTATTATTTTATAGATAGGGTTCCTGAACCAGAGCTATGTCTACTTCAGCTTTCGTGAAGTAGACATAGCTCTGGTGCTTGAACTGACAATACGCCAGGTGTCTGTTCTGAGGTTGGGGTTCTGCTTGCCCAGTATTGTCAGGATGCGTGCCGGATCCACGGATGGCACCCAGGCTACCAATACCTTACGACAGGGGATGTCCTCAAAGGATACAGCCGCCCTGCCAGAGGTCGCGAAAACCAGATACTGCGGTGACCAGGTAATCCTTGTTTTCACAGCACATGACTTTCACGCCTATTTAAAGGGTTGCGCTGTCAAACTGCTTACTTCGTGGATCACCCTCTCCCGTGAAGACAGGCTCCCTCAGTCGATCTTCGAATAGGAGCCATCGACTGTAGCTGATTTTACCATTCTGGTTCAGCCTTGTCGATGATTGCTACTCGAGATTGTCCGGTAGATGGTCTGAGAGTACTTGCTACGTTAACAATGGGTTAACGCATAATTAATTCGTAAATGATTAACATCGTTGAAATCTCTCAATGTCAACTGATTTCAGCGAGTGGCGAATGGCGCCAACGCCGCCTTACTTCATGTTGGGATCGTGTTTTGTTGTAAAACTCTCGCTTCTTCTATCGCCCAATACGAACGAAGGTTCTCCCCGCTATTGTGAAAAACTAATATTGTTTACCAATCCCTTTTTATGTATTATCAATAAAGCCTGGGTTTAGCCTTATTTTATTCCTAAACTAATCCCACTAATGCGTTTTTATTTAAGAAGAAGAAGACTACAATCTCTTAATGCTATAATTTGTCCAAGTATACTGTGGTTCCTTTAGGTAAATATATCTCTTGCAAGAAAGCTACATCAACCTTATATTGACACATAATCTCATTAAGTTATTTTTTCTGATACGTTGGCCAGAGATCCAAGATTAAACGTTGCTAAGTTAAAATATTTAAGGACAGTAAAAATCTTGAAAAAATAGCGTTATATATCAAATCGAAAGATAGCGTGATTAAAAATGACTTTTTAGAACTTCTAACTATTAATTTAAATCAGTTATTTTATTTCCATTTAACCAAATCTCCCTCACTTTTGACTCTTTTTAATACCTATTATCATAAAAATGGTCCAGGGTTTATCCCCAAAGTTTGGATTTAAATAAATTGGCACGCTCTAACTTAGCCTGTTCTTTATTTATAATTTTGATTACTTGAATTTGCTTAAAAATCAGCAAATAGTCAGGAAGTCTCCTATTTAGGATTCGCGAATATCCTATTTAGCTCTCTTTGGCCAATATATTTTACTTTTTACTCTTTTACTCTTCTTGCTTGTATGTATTTTTACAACAAAATTAACAAAAGTAACAATCTCGTCTGTAAAATAGTAAATAACTTTTTCGAAGGGGGAAAATAGTAAGTGTATCTTTGCAAGAAAGCTACATCAATCTTATATTGACACAAAACCTCATTAAGTCCAATTTTTTGCTAACGTTGGCCAGAGTACCAACATTTAAAGTTACTAAGTTAACATATTCACGGACAGTAAACATCTTGAACCATTCTTACTTATTTCAGAATTCATCTTTGGTCTTTTTTGGGTAGCTCCTAAGAAACATGTTTGTCCTTTCTGCTCCATAACTGATCCGGATCACATATTATGTGCGCTCCTTTTAAAAAATATTGAATTAATATTGGTTTCTCTGGTTTACCGTTACGGTGCCAGCTAACTATGTTTCGTTTATAGATCGAGCTATATTACCCAATGCAGTAGCTTTTCGTGATTTTGAGTCTTCAACAGCCTTTTTTCTATTTAAATCATAATAACCAAAAATTTTTACAGTTAACACAATAAACCTTATCATCTGGACCCAATTAACATTCACCTGGCTCGTGTTTTTTAACCGATTATCATTCTCATTAATTGTGCGATTTGCTTTAATATTTATTAACATAATCCATTGTCAATATCATTTTTATTTCTCTTTCTATTAATTCGAGTGTAAGTGGATCGGTAGCGTCGTTGTTAAAAACACCGGGTGAAACCCTAGAAAAATCATTTAATCCAATTCAGCCGAAAATGTCGGTTGGAAAGCGAAACCAATTGAATGTTTTCAATAGCATGCTACCAATAGTGGTCCTACACAGGAACCAATACCCCGGGACCGCTTTCGCATTACTTCGGGGTACAGTTCATTGACTGGTCTATGCCTTCATATTTTATCTACTCCCCCATCCACATTTTCATACTATGATTAGGGGTTCGCTCGTTGTCTTCTCTCGTGAAGACTTTTCGCCGTCATTATATCTAGGATATAATGAGTATATTTCACCCATTATTCTTCTGATTCCAGCATTCCTATTACTGTTGCTTTTAAAGAGCTATTATTGTTGACACATATTCTATGTGCAAGCCGTTTGCTTTCATTGTACTCACATCTGAAGACTGTGTGTTCTACGGTGTCTTCATATAGTCCACAAGCTGTACAAATTGGATTTTCTTTAATATGAAACCTATGTAAGTATGTGGCAAAATTTCCATGTCCGCTACATATTTGGGACAGGAAGAAATTAAGTTCTCCGTGGTTTTGTTTTGTCCATGTTTCTATAAATGGGATTAATTCGAATGTATGTCGTCCTTTTGGGCAGTTTTCCCAGCTTTCTTGCCATTTTTGGCTTAATATGCTTCCATCTTTATTTGCTGCAGCTCTTCGCTACTATGATGCATGACAGGCATTTCCGACGGTCGTAAACATATTTTCTCTCCTCAAATTGCTGGATTATTGGTGGTATGCCAGATAATACCGACAGTGCTGCGGTGGACACTGTTCGGTATGCGGATGTAACTCGAAGTAGACATGCACGGTGTACTTTCTCAATCATATTAGTCAACTTTTTACTGCTCGCAATGGTATCACTAATAACAGGAGCTGCGTACAACATTTGTGCATAAGCAACCGTTATTATCAATCTTCTGACCAGTTGTCCTGGACCTTTCAATTTGGGCATTAGGCGTATTAGTTTGCTTGCTGTTGATAATGCCTTTTCTGCAATTCCTTTAACGTGGGTTTCAAAAGACAGTTTGGAGTCCAAAAATACTCGCAGATATTTCAAACTTTTGCTTATGGTAACCTCATGTCCGTCCACCATTAACTTCGGATTGACGAATGCACGTCTCCTAGTTATTATAATTGCCTCTGTTTTGTGAGCAGCGAGTGATAATCTTTTGATGTCAGCCACCTGGAGATTCGTGAGAGGCAGTCATTCGCAACTATTTCTATTAGAGGTGTTGTGGGTTGATCGACCAATAGTGCCACATCGTCTGCGTATCCAATAAGCTTTGTACCTTTCGGTAGATTCATATTTAGCAGATCGTCGTACATCAGGTTCCAGAGAAATGGCCCAAGAATAGAACCTTGAGGTACGCCTGATGAGATTTTATAGCTTTGGACTCCTAATATGGTATCAAACAGCAGAATTCTATCTTCTAGATAACTGTTGATCATTTTCACTAGATAATGAGGAATTTGGCGTTTTCTAAGCGTTTGTCGTATTACGTTCCAGTCAGCCGAGTTAAATGCATTTTTAATATCCAGGGTGATAACTGCACAGAAGCGTTTTTGATCCATGGATTTTTTTGATGTTTCTACCACTTCCTGTATAGCATCTACAGTAGACTTTCCTTTAACAAATCCAAACTGCAGGCCAGAGAATCCTCCTCTTCTGTTTATTTCTGCTTCTAGCCTATACAGTAATAATTTTTCTAAAAGCTTTCCACAGGTGTCGAGCATGCAGAGTGGTCTGTAGGACGACGGGTTGTCCAATGGTTTATTGCTTTTTCGGAGCAGTACAAGTTGTTGCTTTTTCCATGCACTTGGAAAAATACCCGTATCGAGACATTTGTTGAAAACATCTAAGAGAAGTTCAGGCCACATGTTTCCAAGAAGTGCGACTACCTCGTTTGGTATTCCGTCTGGTCCTGGTGCTTTCTTTGTTTTAAGCTTTTGGCAGACTTGGCGTACTTCCAGCACGGTAAACCGTGGTGCGTTTTGTTCTTCCTCAAGTGGTATACTTTCTCGTGGTATAGCACTTTTCGGGAATAGTGTGGTTACAATAGTTCGTGCCCACTCTGGATTTTTTATTCCTGGTATACAGTTTCGGTTACCTACCCTTTTCATTACTATCTTGTAAGGAAGACCCCATGGGTCATTTTGAACTTCTTCGCATAAAGATACCCAGGCTTTTTTCTTGGACTCTTTTATAGCTGCCCGTAGGTTACGTCTGGCATGTCTATATATTTCCATTGCTTCCGTGTCGTACTTTTTTCTAGTAGCCGTTCTTTTGGTTTTATGGCACGTTTTCTTAATTTAGCGATATCGTCGTTCCAACAGTAGACTTGTGTTTTGTTTTTGCCCAGTACAACAGTTTTGGGGATACCTGCGTCACATATTTGTGTGAGCATATTACCTAGGTTGTTAACTGTAGTGTTTATGTCTTCCATATCGTTTTTTTCATAACTCGCTTTCAAATCCAATAATTTATGTGTGCATCTTTCATGGCACATCTTCTTTGTGTTCCATCTTTGCCTGGGGGTGTTTTCAGAGGTAGTGTTTTGCGTTATAGTCATCATAATGTATTGGTGGTCGCTTAATGTTCTTCTGTTAAGACCTCCCACTGGCATATTTTTCTCGCAATTGATAGTGAGCCGAGAGTTATGTCGATTATGGAGTTTGCCTCCCCTCGTTGAAAGGTTGGGGTATTTCCTCTGTTAAGGACTATTAGTCCCAGCGATGCAATCATCTCACTAACAGCTACTCCTCTTCTGTCCGTTGTTCTTGAGGACCACTCCGATGACTTACTATTAAAATCGCCTCCAATAAGTACTGGTGTGTCATAACTTCTAACGTGTTGTACAAGTTTATCTATTTTATTAAGGAATTCCGTTATTTCTATATTTGGGGAGAAATAGCAACTGTATATTCGAAAGCCGTTCATGTGAACAACGACGAAACTTTCTTCGCTTTCCTCTACTTTGTAATATTTCCTCTACTTTTGTAATATTCTTATGTACACAGATGCTTTGCCTTGTTTATATTGTTCGCTTATAAGAACTATGTCGGTATCTTTTTCGTCCGCGTTCCGTACCATAAGGTCCTGAGCTTGGCGCCCTCTGCCCAGGTTTATTTGGAGTATCTTAAGTGGCATATCTACAGGTAATGCTTGTACCCATATAATGGTTATGTCACTTTTACCAGCCTCAAGACATATAACACATCGTGGAAGGCTTGTGCATGTATTCGATTTGTGTCCATTTATCCCACACCTCCTGCACATTTGACTTCTGTCTTTTCCTTTACAGAATCGGGCTACGTGACCTTCTTGTAGGCATCTGAAGCATCGTTTCGGATAAATCTTTCTTCGGACTCGGCATATTACTAATCCCACTTTGATTTACTGAGTTTTAGGACCTTTTCAGCTATGTGCCCAGGGACTTCAACTAGTGCTTGTTTTGTTCCGCCGTAGAACTTTCGTATGTTACGAACCTTTATTCCCTCGGAATTACTTTCACATTTGGGCATTAGGCGTATTAGTTTGCTTGCTGTTGATAATGCCTTTTCTGCAATTCCTTTAACGTGGGTTTCAAAAGACAGTTTGGAGTCCAAAAATACTCGCAGATATTTCAAACTTTTGCTTATGGTAACCTCATGTCCGTCCACCATTAACTTCGGATTGACGAATGCACGTCTCCTAGTTATTATAATTGCCTCTGTTTTGTGAGCAGCGAGTGATAATCTTTTGATGTCAGCCACCTGGAGATTCGTGAGAGGCAGTCATTCGCAACTATTTCTATTAGAGGTGTTGTGGGTTGATCGACCAATAGTGCCACATCGTCTGCGTATCCAATAAGCTTTGTACCTTTCGGTAGATTCATATTTAGCAGATCGTCGTACATCAGGTTCCAGAGAAATGGCCCAAGAATAGAACCTTGAGGTACGCCTGATGAGATTTATAGCTTTGGACTCCTAATATGGTATCAAACAGCAGAATTCTATCTTCTAGATAACTGTTGATCATTTTCACTAGATAATGAGGAATTTGGCGTTTTCTAAGCGTTTGTCGTATTACGTTCCAGTCAGCCGAGTTAAATGCATTTTTAATATCCAGGGTGATAACTGCACAGAAGCGTTTTTGATCCATGGATTTTTTTGATGTTTCTACCACTTCCTTTATAGCATCTACAGTAGACTTTCCTTTAACAAATCCAAACTGCAGGCCAGAGAATCCTCCTCTTCTGTTTATTTCTGCTTCTAGCCTATACAGTAATAATTTTTCTAAAGCTTTCCACAGGTGTCGAGCATGCAGAGTGGTCTGTAGGACGACGGGTTGTCCAATGGTTTATTGCTTTTTCGGAGCAGTACAAGTTGTTGCTTTTTCCATGCACTTGGAAAAATACCCGTATCGAGACATTTGTTGAAAACATCTAAGAGAAGTTCAGGCCACATGTTTCCAAGAAGTGCGACTACCTCGTTTGGTATTCCGTCTGGTCCTGGTGCTTTCTTTGTTTTAAGCTTTTGGCAGACTTGGCGTACTTCCAGCACGGTAAACCGTGGTGCGTTTTGTTCTTCCTCAGTGGTATACTTTCTCGTGGTATAGCACTTTTCGGGAATAGTGTGGTTACAATAGTTCGTGCCCACTCTGGATTTTTATTCCTGGTATACAGTTTCGGTTACCTACCCTTTTCATTACTATCTTGTAAGGAAGACCCCATGGGTCATTTTGAACTTCTTCGCATAAAGATACCCAGGCTTTTTTCTTGGACTCTTTTATAGCTGCCCGTAGGTTACGTCTGGCATGTCTATATATTTCCATTGCTTCCGTGTCGTACTTTTTTCTAGTAGCCGTTCTTTGGTTTTATGGCACGTTTTTCTTAATTTAGCGATATCGTCGTTCCACCAGTAGACTTGTGTTTTGTTTTTGCCCAGTACAACAGTTTTGGGGATACCTGCGTCACATATTTGAGTGAGCATATTACCTAGGTTGTTAACTGTAGTGTTTATGTCTTCCATATCGTTTTTTTCATAACTCGCTTTCAAATCCAATAATTTATGTGTGCATCTTTCATGGCACATCTTCTTTGTGTTCCATCTTTGCCTGGGGGTGTTTTCAGAGGTAGTGTTTTGCGTTATAGTCATCATAATGTATTGGTGGTCGCTTAATGTTCTTCTGTTAAGACCTCCCACTGGCATATTTTTCTCGCAATTGATAGTGAGCCGAGAGTTATGTCGATTATGGAGTTTGCCTCCCCTCGTTGAAAGGTTGGGGTATTTCCTCTGTTAAGGACTATTAGTCCCAGCGATGCAATCATCTCACTAACAGCTACTCCTCTTCTGTCCGTTGTTCTTGAGGACCACTCCGATGACTTACTATTAAAATCGCCTCCAATAAGTACTGGTGTGTCATAACTTCTAACGTGTTGTACAAGTTTATCTATTTTATTAAGGAATTCCGTTATTTCTATATTTGGGGAGAAATAGCAACTGTATATTCGAAAGCCGTTCATGTGAACAACGACGAAACTTTCTTCGCTTTCCTCTACTTTTGTAATATTTCCTCTACTTTTGTAATATTTCTTATGTACACAGATGCTTTGCCTTGTTTATATTGTTCGCTTATAGAACTATGTCGGTATCTTTTTCGTCCGCGTTCCGTACCATAAGGTCCTGAGCTTGGCGCCCTCTGCCCAGGTTTATTTGGAGTATCTTAAGTGGCATATCTACAGGTAATGCTTGTACCCATATAATGGTTTATGTCACTTTTACCAGCCTCAAGACATATAACACATCGTGGAAGGCTTGTGCATGTATTCGATTTGTGTCCATTTATCCCACACCTCCTGCACATTTGACTTCTGTCTTTTCCTTAACAGAATCGGGCTACGTGACCTTCTTGTAGGCATCTGAAGCATCGTTTCGGATAAATCTTTCTTCGGACTCGGCATATTACTAATCCCACTTTGATTTTACTGAGTTTTAGGACCTTTTCAGCTATGTGCCCAGGGACTTCAACTAGTGCTTGTTTTGTTCCGCCGTAGAACTTTCGTATGTTACGAACCTTTATTCCCTCGGAATTACTTTCACATGATGTTTCCATTATGCTTGAGATAATTCATTGTCCTCAGTTGTTTCCTCTAAATCTCGGATGTCCAGGAGGAATTTCTCTTTTTGGGTTTGAACAGTGATGTCTTCTCCCAGCGATGTCTTGATGGCGTATTCAAGCTTCTTAGCATGTCCATCCCCTTTTCCCAGTTCAATGTGCACGTTTCCGTCCTTCGTTTTGTGAATTTTCTTTATGCCAACTCCGATTTCTTCTGGTTTTATAGAGGTTTTCATTTTTTAAGAATGTCTGCATAACTGCAATTTCCAGCTTGAATTGTAAGAGACTCCCCCTTTGGTCTTACTACGCTTTTTTGACGATCAGGTTTATTTTGGTATTGTTTCGCCTTCTCGTCACTGTTGACCATTGTAATGCACTTTCCCCTACAGTTTTTTCCATCTCGAGTCCGGAAGTTCGCACCTTTTGTTTGACTTATTTTTTTACGGGGATATGGATGCATTTCTTTTTTGGTTGCTCCTGAGGGTTATTTCATCGACCTCGGTTTGTACTTCTTATTCTCATATTTTGTGTATTTATTTCCAGGGACATCTCCCACGACTCCGTTTTAGAGCTATTGCTTCTCTGTTTTCACGTAGCTGCTGGTATAGTGCTACTGCCTGCATGAGGTTGTCCCGTATGGTCTTATGAATATTCTTAGCTTCGCTTACTATAGAGTTCATCGCGCTTAGTTTGTTGCCAAGTCTGACGAAGGCAGTCTCTTCCTCCAGTTTGAGGTGGGTAATATAGTTTTCGCCATATTCCTCCATTTTTATCAACAGTGCTGGCGCCTCTTTGCAAATGTTGGGAATTGTAGTTATTGTTTTGGGTGGTGTTCTTATCGTAACTCCACTGGGTTTGAATGGGTTATTCAGTCTGTTATCTTCAAGTGCGTTGTTATTGTTCATGCTTCACTGGATCCTAACTCAAAGCCGTTATCTCAGATCGTTGTGTAGTAACGTTTGTGGTCTCATGGTTGTCTATGCATGCAGGGAGGCCATGCGAGGGTTGACGAAGAATCTTTATGAGTTTCGACGTTCAGAGCCAGACCCGTACAAACCAGGACAAAGTCAACTGGACCTACACCACCAACCTAATGGTGACGAATCTGGGAGCGTTCTTTGAGACTTCCTAAGTTTTAATAGGATGGGGGCAGTTGCAGCATTTGCCCATAAGCCGTTTCGGTTAGATTTCACTCCACTTACTCGGGTTCTAGAATACTACAACCGTCAGGCCAAGAGTCAATATGTTACGATCACGTGTTCCAGTATACCATAATTAAGATCTTACTGGTCTCGATCTTAATGTCCAAAAGGACGGACGATGAGAAATGCTGCCGCCCCTACTGAGGTCAGACGCAGACCAGCAAGCCGCCCACTATGGGTCAGACGCTGCTGGATTTATTTGCAAGCTAATTGCCTGCCAACTGGGGTCCGCGGGGTCGTTAAGCCCGTTTTCTCTAATGAGAATACCTTGCGGGGAAAGTGGTGCGAGTTTTCGTACATTACATTATGTTTCAAATTCGGATGTGGTACATAATCTAGCTTATCCGCTTTGTGGCACAGATATTTTTGAAGGCGATTTCATGGCCAACCTTTAGGGATTTGTTTACAACCGTGTACATAAATAATGCTCGTCTAAGCGACATTGAAAGACTTTGTCAAAGTTTCCACTAACTAATCAAAGTTCCCACAAACTAATCTTAGTTTTTGCGCCTGCTTGGAAGGCTTTGATCGATTGATCGATTTGATTTGAACTAATCACAATCCATGACTTCTCGTTCACAATCAATTGAAGGTTTTATTCGACATTCCAGTACTCTAGTTCGGGATTAAAGTCGATTAAAGTGGTGTAAATGGTTGTTTAACGTCGATGGCCATTTATGAGGTGAAAACTGAACATTGGGATCCAATTATTGTGTTTTTGGGTCTCCACGACTGCCAAATAACTTAGATTTTTAGGAGCAGAGTGTGAAAGATAAATCCTCTCTTTCATCTTGGAAGACTTGGATACTTTTGGGTACGGCTATGGTCAATATCGTTCACCAAGATATTTCGTATTTCGCTAGGGCGCTGATAGATCCTGCATCAGAGTCTTGTTTTATTTCAGAACGACTCCAAAATCGTTTGAAGCTTCCCGCATCTTCTGCTAATGCTGTTGTATTATCTGAGTTAATTGTTGGCTCTCGGCTACTGCTAATAAAGTTTGTCGTATACAAATTAGCAGTCCACTCGATAGTTCTCTGGCATTAGAAACAAGTGTGTTAGTGTTGCCTACCATTTCTGGAAATCTTACGTCAGTTGTGTCAATTTAGACTTGAGGGCGCAAATCCCCGATCTTAGCTTGGCAGATGTCAATCTTTTCGAACCCCAGTTAGACTAAGAGGGAAGTTATTTCGGTTATTACGAAATTGTTTGATATACAGTATTAGTAGATTAAGTTTTGACAGATACTGAAGCTGATTGGAAAAGTTTTATCACAAACTACCCCCCAGTTGGATTCAGTATGTTCCAGGAGTTTCTGCCGAACTTCATGTCTTTCCCGATGCTTTGGAAAGGGCATACGCGGGGGTGCTCTACTTGCGTGTCGAGTCCCCATTCCATTTTTCGGATAATGGAACACAGAGACAATGACATTGTGAATAAAGATAAAGGGAAACAGAGAGCCGATTCTGACAGAAATGCGGTCGATTGCAACATCAGAGTTGGGGATAAAGTATTGATGCGAAATTACTGTCCACTCTAACAAATTATCTACAACCTTTGGGCATCTGAATACGAAGTAACGGAACGAAAGGGCAATGATGTCGTGATATCAGGAGAAGGCAGAGTGTATCGCAGAAACATTACTCATGTTAAGAAAATTCCAACTGATTCATCGCTACCATCTTTAGCAAGGCCCACGGAGACTTCGGTTGCAGATCCAGAACATCACGAACTCCATCATGATCCAGATGCCGCCGACGAAGGTCCTTTAACCAATGAATCATCATCGGAACCATCATCAAAATCATCTAACTTAGATACGGGAGGATCCAGGCCGAAAGTAACGATGAAGCTTGAGAAAAATAGAGGAGGGATGTGGCAACCCGCTGAATAGCTATCAGAGTGGCAGGACACAAACATAACCAGTTGATCTGGCATCACTTATGAAATAAATTATTATTAGTTTTTCTGATGAAATCGCGTCGTTTTATGTTCCTATTATAAATAGATTATTCATTAAAAGAAACCGTTCCTGAATTAATTGGTTATTGTTTTATTTGGTTATTTCGGCGGTTGTTACATAACATAGTGTTACAAAATGTTTTTGGAAAAAAAAATATATTAAAAAATTAAAAAAGAATTGAATTGAATTTGGAAAAAAACTTGAAAAATTGTAATTATGTACTTTAGTCACAACATCTCAAAATGTTGCAATGTGGGCGGCATGTTTAACTTAGATTTCAAATTATTGTTTTGCTACGTTAACAATGGGTTAACGCATAATTAATTCGTAAATGATTAACATCGTTGAAATCTCTCAATGTCAACTGATTTCAGCGAGTGGCGAATGGCGCAAACGCCGCCTTACTTCATGTTGGGATCGTTGTTTTGTTGTAAAACTCTCGCTTCTTCTATCGCCCAATACGAACGAATGTTCTCCCCGCTATTGTGCAAAAACTTAATATTGTTTACCAATCCCTTTTAATGTATTATCAATAAAGCCTGGCTTTAGCCTTATTTTTTTCCTAAACTAATCCCACTAATGCGTTTTTATTTATTCTATTCTATTTATATTGGTTTACTTTGCACATTTCCCCCTTTTCCCCACAATGGCGCAAACAGTTACTATGAAAATAAATAGACCCGCATACGATTTTTTCGATTAAAACCATAATTTTAACTCCAACCTGAACAAATAAATTGGAAACTGTAATCCAGAAATATGTACCTTCGCACAAGAAACATTTTTTCTAATAGCAATAACACCTCCAGAAAACTACAATCTCTTAATGCTATAAATTTATTCAAGTATACTGTGGTTCCTTTAGGTAAATATATCTCTTACAGCAAAGCTAAATCAACCTTATATTGACACATAATCTCATTAAGTTATTTTTATACCCTCCACCTTGGAAAGGAGGGTATATTAACTTTGTCATTCCGTTTGTAACATCCTAAAATATTCGTCGTAGACCCCATAAAGTATATATATTTATAATCAGCATAAAATTCTAAGTCGATTTAACGATTTCCGTCTGTCTGTCTGTCTGTCCGATACAGCCCACATTATTTGACGTAGAGCGCCAAAATTTAGCGGAGCAATTGGTATTGTGTCTAGGATGGTTGGTATTGAAAATGAGATATGTCGGTCCACGTTCTGGTATAGTACCCATATAATGGCACCTCCCGATATTCGGTATTTTGATGGTTTTTGCCACATTTTTTACGAATTTCTCTGAAATTTGATAGTTGTAGATCATAATGGGTCCCAGTTCGTATGGCGAGTCATTGTAGCTATATATAGGTCCACGGTTTGGTATAGCCCCCATATAACGGTACCTCTCAATATTCGGTAATTTGATGATTTTTGCCACATTTTTTCACGTATTTGTCTGAAAATTTGTATTTGTAGGTCATAATGGGTTCTAGCTCCGGTGGCTAACATTGCATGTATGGGTCCATGATTTGGAATAGCCCCCATATAATGGTACCTCCCGATATTCGGTATTTGTTGGTTTTTGCCACATTTTTTTCACTGATTTGTCTAAAAATTGGTATTTGTGAGTCATAATGGGTCCTAGTTCCTGTGGCGAAACATTGTATGTATAGGTCCACCTTTGGTATAGTCCCCATATAACGGTACCTCCCCATATTCGGTATTTTGATGATTTTTGACACATTTTTTACGATTTCTCTGAAAATTTGGTAGTTGTAGATCATAATGGGTCCTAGTTCGTATGGCGAGTCATTGTAATTATAGGTCCACGGGTTGGTATAGCCCCCATATAACGGTACCTCCCGATATTCGTTAATATAATAATTTTTGCCACATTTTTTTTTCACGTATTTGTCTGAAAATTGGTATTTGTCATGGGTTTTAGGTCATAATGGGTTTTAGCTTCGTTGGCGAAACCTTGCATGTGTAGGTCCATGATTTGGTATAGCCTTATATAACTTATATATAAATTTATATAAATTTTAATGGCTTTTGCCACATTTCATCTAATGTTTCCTTTACCCTAAGGTGGAGGGTATTAAAAGTGTGGCCCGGCCGAACTTAATGTTCTTTTACTTAATTCTGATAACGTTGGCCAGAGATCCAAAATTAAACGTTGCTATATTAAAATATTTAAGGGCAGTAAAAATTTTGAAAAAATAGCGTTATGTATCAATTCGAAAGATAGCGTGATTAAAAATTACTTTTTAGAACTTCTAACTATTAATTTAAATCAGTTATTTTATTTCCATTTACACAAATCTCCCTTACTTTTGACTCTTTTTAATACCTATTATTTTAAAAATTGTCCAGGGTTTATCTCCCAAGTTTGGAATTAAATAAATTGGCACGCTCTAACTTAGCCTGTTCTTTACTTATAATTTTGATTACTTGAATTTGCTTAGAAATCAGCAAAAAGTCAGGAAGTCTCCTATTTAGGATTCGCGAATATCCTCTTTAGCTCTCTTTGCCAATCATATTTAATTCAAGAAGTTTCGTCAAATAGTTTGATGCTACCAATTTTAAGTTACTTCTTTTACTCTTCTTGCTTGTATGTATTTTTGCAACAAAATTAACAGAAGTAACAAACTCGTCTATAAAATAGTATATAACTTTTTCGAAGGGGGAAAATAGTAAGTGTATCTTTGCAAGAAAGCTACATCAATCTATATTGACACAAAACCTCATTAAGTCCAATTTTTTGCTAACGTTGGCCAGAGAACCAACATTTAAAGTTACTAAGTTAACATATTCACGGACAGTAAACATCTTGAACTATTCTTACTTATTTCAAGAATTCATCTTTGGAATTTTTTAGTTGCTGCTAAGAAACATGTTTGTCCTTTCTGCTTTGCGGATCGCATAACATTTGCTCTCCTTTTAAAAACTATTCAATTAATATTGGTTTCTCTGGTTTACCGTTAGCGGTGCCAGCTAACTTTGTTCATTTATAGATATAGTTATATTACCCAATGGAGTAGCTTTTCGTGATTTGAGTCTTCAGTAGCCTTTTTCTATTTAAATCATAATAACCAAAATTTGTACAGTTAACACATTAAACCTTTTCATCTGGACCCAATTAACATTCACCTGGCTCGTGTTTTTTAACCGCATTAACACATGCTGATGAACGACTACAATTCTTCGAAAAATGGCCCAAACTAAGGTCTTAATTACTCCCAATACACCGAATACTTGAGAATAAATTTAACACCGAATATCATTCTCATTAATTGTGCGATTTGCTTTAATATTTACTAAACATAATCCGTTGTCAGTATCATTTTTTTCTACTTCTATTAATTCGAGTATTAGTGGATCGGTAGCGTCGTTGTTAAAAACACCGGGTGAAACCCTAGAAAAATCACTTAATCCAATTCAGCCAAAATGTCGGTTGGAAAGCGAAATCAATTGAATGTTTCAATTCAGGCTTCGCTCGAAAATCCTTCTCAGATTCAGACTCCGCTACCTCTATCGTGGGGAAAAGTGGTGCGAGTTTTCGTACATTAGACTATGTTTCAAATTCGGATGTGGTACATAATCTAGCTTTTCCGCCTTGTGACACTGATATTTTTGAAGGCGATTTCATGGCCAACCTTTACGGATTTGTTTACAACCGTGTACATAAATAATGCTCGTCTAAGCAACATTGAAAGACTTTGTCAAAGTTTCCACTAACTAATCAAAGTTCCCACAAACTAATCGTTGTTTTGCGCTTGCTTGGAAGGCTTTGATCGAACTTATGACAATCCTCGACTTCTCGTTCACAATCATTGAAGGTTTTTTTCGACATACCAGTGCTCTAGTTCGGGATTGAAGTCGATTTAAAGTGGTGTAAATGGTTGTTTAACGTCGATGGTCATTTATAAGGTCAAAACTGAACATTGGGATCCAATTATTGTTTTTTTGGGTCTCCACGACTGCCAAAATAACTCAGACTTTTTAGGAGCAGAGTGTGAAAGATAAATCCTCTCTTTCATCTTGTAAGGCTTGGATGCATTCCTTACTGAGCGAATTCGTTCGTATTCATGCGTCTTCATAACATGAGTGACACCGATCAGTCTAAACGGTTTAGTAATAGACAAGTACAAGCGCATCATTCGCATATCAATGTTTCAGGATTGGCTCAAGAAGACGGCTCAGAGCAAATCTGTACTTTTAGGTACGGCTATGGTCAATATCGTTCACCAAGATGTTTCGTATCTCGCTAGGGCGCTGCTAGATCCTACATCAGAGTTATGTTTTATTTCAGAGCGCCTCCAAAATCGTTTGAAGCTCCCGCATCCCCTGCTAATGCTGTTGCATTATCGGAGTTAATTGTTGGCTCTCGGCTACTGCTAATAAAGTTTGTCGTATACAAATTAGCAGTCCACTCGATAATTCCTCTGGCATTAGAAACAACTGTATTAGTGTTGCCTACCATTTCTGGAAATCTTCCGTCAGTTGTGGTCAATTCAGACTTGAGGGCGCAAATCCCCGATCTTTGCTTGGCAGATGTCAATCTTTTCGAACCCCAGTTAGACTAAGAGGGAAGTTATTTCGGTTATTACGAAATTGTTTGATATACAGTATTAGTAGATTCACTTTTGACAGATACTGAAGCTGATTGGAAAAGTTTTATCACAAACTACCCCCAGGTGGATTCAGTATGTTCCAGGAGTTTCTGCCGAACTTCATGTCTTTCCCGATGCTTTGGAAAGGGCATACGCGGGGGTGCTCTACTTGCGTGTCGAGTCCCCATTCCATTTTTCGGATAATGGACACATTTTGTTGGAGCTTCGGAGAAGTTTTAGAGAATTCCTCAAAGAAAATGATGGCTCAGTCTTATTCTCGTTATCAGATCAGGGCCTATCGTGGCATTACATACCTGCTGGTACACCTGACATAGGAGAGTTATGGGAAGCTGGTGTCAAGAGCTTTAAACTACATTTTCGAATGCATCGATATTTTAAGTTCACGTTAGAAGAATAAGCAAAAGTTTTGGCTAGAATAGAAGCGTGCTAGAATTCCCGTATACTTTGGCGCCTTTGTTGGCACCACCCGAACCTCACATCACAGAGCAACCATTAAGTCTAGTTAATCGGTTAAGGAAAATTCAGGCCCTCGCACACCAGTTTAATTTGCGGTAGAAAGAGGAATATTTAAACATTTACACATGAGGAATAATGGACATTTCCAGAGCGCGAGATAGCCATAGACGATATAGTTGTTGTTCGTCAAACTAGCTTCCGCTATCGTCGTGGAAGTTAGGCCGTGTCGTAAATGTTCATCTGCGAATTGACGGTCACGTCCGAGTCGCGGACGTCCGAACCGAGAACGGCGTTGTACGACGGTAAATGTCGCCTCTGTGACCCGTTGAATAGGTGTAGCGATTTCCTCGTCATGAATATTGACATGCGTTGGAGAATTGTTGTTAAATTTAATGATTACGGACAAAAGGAACTGCCATAGTAAAAGAAAGTGTGCGTATGCAACGAAGATCACCACACTCTTCTTCACGTTGATTCGAATTGTCGACGTCGTCCGCATACGGATTATTTGCATCGTTCGCGTCATAGTCCTTCGTTAGTCAGACTGAAAATGCTTCTTCCTCGCAGATAGGACTGATCGGCTTGTTCTCCCTCCAGCCTGGTATCTGCCTTTCCTCGACTTTTTTTAGTCAAAGTTGATGTTTTGACCGTCTCTTTATCGTGAGGGCGGTATTGGACAAATGTAGTAGGCAGAGGTAGATATACTCCTCTCTGGTGCATAGTGTTTCGGTTCCCTACATCGCGAATCGATGATAGTCAAATTTGTGGGCCTCGATCTACGACCGGAGTCAGTCCATTTCAATTGTGGCAGTGCTGACCCATTTGGGCCAAGCGCATACGCCTACAGCGGCAATCCCAGAGCGCATAAAAGACTCCTTTCTTGGTCTTCCTTTGGCAGATCCTGATTTAAATAGGCCTGGCCGGGTGGACCTTATACTCGGGCCGGAAGTCTATGTCAGGGTCGTAAAATCGGGTGCATGCGACGCCAGGGTTACCGATAGCCCACTACACCATATTTGGGTGAGCATATGTAACATAGTGTTACAAAATGTTAAAATATTAAAAAAATAAAAAAGAATTGAATTGAATTTGAAAAAAAAAACTTGAAAAAAATTGTAATTATGTACTTTAGTCACAACATCTCAAAAGTTTGCAATGTGGGCGGCATGTTTAACTTAGATTTAAAATTATTGTTTTGCTACGTTAACAATGGGTTAACGCATAATTAATTCGTAATGATTTCAACGAGTGGCGAGTGGCGCAAACGCCGCCTTACTTCATGTTGGGATCGTTGTTTTGTTGTAAAACTCTCGCTTCTTCTATCGCCCAATACGAACGAAGGTTCTCCCCGCTATTGTGCAAAAACTTAATATTGTTTACCAATCCCTTTTAATGTATTATCAATAAAGCCTGGCTTTAGCCTTATTTTATTCCTAAACTAATCCCACTAATGCGTTTTTATTTATTCTATTCTATTTATATTGGTTTACTTTGCACATTTCCCCCTTTTCCCCACAATGGCGCAAACAGTTACTATGAAAATAAATAGACCCGCATACGATTTTTCGATTAAAACAATAATTTTAACTTCAACCTGAGCAAATAAAATAGGAAACTGTAATCCAGAAATATGTACCTTCGCACAAGAAACATTTTTTCTAATAGCAATAACATCCCCAGAAGACTACAATCTCTTAATGCTATAAATTTATCCGAGTATACTGTGGTTCCTTTAGGTAAATGTATCTCTTGCAGGAAAGTTACATCAACCTTATATTGACACATAATCTCATTAAGTTATTTTTTCTGATAACGTTGGCCAGAGATCCAAGAGTAAACGTTGCTAAGTTAAAATATTTAAGGACAGTAAAAATCTTGAAAAAATAGCGTTATATATCAATTCGAAAGATAGCGTGATTAAAAATTACTTTTTAGAACTTCTAACTATTAATTTAAATCAGTTATTTTATTTCCCTTTACCCAAATCTCCCTCATTAAATAAATTGGCGCGCTCTAACTTAGCCTGTTCTTTATTTATAATTTTGATTACTTGAATTTGTTTAGATAGTAAGTGTATCTTTGCAAGAAAGCTACATCAATCTTATATTGACACAAAACCTCATTAAGTCCAATTTTTGCTAACGTTGGCCAGAGAACCAACATTTCAAGTTACTAAGTTAAAATATTCACGAAGAGTTAACATCTTGAACCATTTTTACTTATTTCAAGAATTCATCTTTGATCTTTTTTGGGTAGCTGCTGAGAAACATGTTTGTCCTTTCTGCTCCATAACTGATCCGGATCACATAACATTTGCGCTCCTTTTAAAAACTATTGAATTAATATTTACCGTTAACGGTGCCAGCTAACTATGTTTCATTTATAGATATAGCTATATTACCCAATGCAGTAGCTTTTCGTGATTTTGAGTCTTCAATAGCCTTTTTATACCCTCCACCATACTATGGAGGGTATATTAATTTTGTCATTCCGTTTGTAACTCCTTGAAATACTCATGTCAGACCCAACAAAGTATATATATTCTTGATCAGCGTAAAATTCTAAGACGATTTAGCCATGTCCGTCTGTCCGTCCGTCTGTCTGTCTGTGTGTCTGTCTCTCTGTCTGTCTGTCTGTTGTAATCACGCTATCTTTCGAACAAATTGAGATAGAAGGCTAAAATTTTGCACACATGTATATTTTGCCAGTAGGCAGGTTAAGTTCGTAAATGGGCCATGTAGGTCCACAAGAAATCATATAGCCCCCATATAACGGTACCTCCCGATATTCGGTATTTTGATGATTTTAGCGACATTGTTTACCGGAATCGTTTCAAAGTTGGTATTTGAAGTTCGTAATAGATACTACAGCCTAAGACAGAAAATAATCTATGTAGGTCCACGTCTTCGTATAGCCCCTATATAATGGTACCCCCCGATATTCGGTATTTTGATGATTTTAGCGACATTATCTAACGGAATCGTTCCAAATTTGGTATTTGAAGTTCGTAATAGATACTGCAGCATAAGACAGAAAATGGGACATGTAGGTCCACGTCTTCGTATAGCCCCCATATACCATACCCCCCGATATTCGGTATTTTGATGATTTTAGCGACATTATTTACCGGAATCGTTTCAAAGTTGGCATTTGAAGTTCGTAAAGATGCTGCAGCATTAAATAGAAAATGGGCCATGTAGGTCCACATCTTCGTATAGCCCCCATATACCGTTCCCCCCGATATTCGGTATTTTGATGATTTTAGCGACATTATTTACCGGGATTGTTTTAAATTTCGCATGTGAAGTTCTTAATGGATACTTCAGCCCATGCCAGAAAATTGTCTATGCAGGTCCACGTCTTCTTATAACCCCCATATAACGGTACCCCCCATATACGGTATTTTAATGATTTTAGCTACATTATTAACAGACTGTTCTTCAAGTTTCGCATTTAAATATTGTAATAACTTATGACAAAAGTTGCCTATGCAGGCCCACGTCGTCGTATAAGCATTCGGAATTCTTAAGATATTAACAGAATTTTTAACGGATTTTATTTTTTGGAAATTGCCAAATTTGGACCAAATGTTGAAGGGTATTAAAATTCGGTCCGGCCGAACTTACAGCTTTTTACTTGTTTCTATTTAAATCATAATAACCAAAAATTTGCACAGTTAACACAATAAACCTTATCATCTGGACCCAATTAACATTCACCTGGCTCGTGTTTTTAACCGCATTTAACACATGCTGATGAACGACTACAATTCTTCGAAAAATGGCCCAAACTAAGGTCTTAAGTTACTCCCAATACACCGAATACTTGAGAATAAATTTAACACCGATTCTCATTCTCATTTATTGTGCGATTTGCTTTAATATTTACTAAACATAATCCGTTGTCAGTATCATTTTTTCTACTTCTATTAATTCGAGTATTAGTGGATCGGTAGCGTCGTTGTTAAAAACACCGGGTGAAACCCTAGAAAAATCACTTAATCCAATTCAGCCAAAAATGTCGGTTGGAAAGCGAAATCAATTGAATGTTTCAATTCAGGCTTCGCTCGAAAATCCTTCTCAGATTCAGACTCCGCTACCTCTATCGTGGGGAAAAGTGGTGCGAGTTTTCGTACATTAGACTATGTTTCAAATTCGGATGTGGTACATATCTAGCTTTTCCGCCTTGTGACACAGATATTTTTGAAGGCGATTTAATGTCCAACCTTTAGGGATTTGTTTACAACCGTGTACATAAATAATGCTCGTCTAAGCGACATTGAAAGACTTTGTCAAAGTTTCCACTAACTAATCAAAGTTCCCACAATCTAATCATAGTTTTGCGCTTGCTTGGAAGGCTTTGATCGAAACTTATGACAATCCTCGACTTTTCGTTCACAATCAATTGAAGGTTTTATTCGACATTCCAGTGCTCTAGTTCGGGATTAAAGTCGATTTAAAGTGGTGTAAATGGTTGTTTAACGTCGATGGCCATTTATAAGGTCAAAACTGAACATTGGGATCCAATTATTGTGTTTTTGGGTCTCCACGACTGCCAAAATAACTCAGACTTTTTAGGAGCAGAGTGTGAAAGCTTCCCGCATCCCCTGCTAATGCTGTTGCATTATCGGAGTTAATTGTTGGCTCTCGGCTACTGCTATTAAAGTATGTCGTATACAAATTAGCAGTCTACTCGATAATTCTCTGGCATTAGAAACAAGTGTGTTAGTGTTGCCTACCATTTCTGGAAATCTTCCATCAGTTGTGGTCAATTCAGACTTGAGGGCGCAAATCCCCGATCTTAGCTTGGCAGATGTCAATCTTTTCGAACCCCAGTTAGACGAAGAGGGAAGTTATTTCGGTTATTACGAAATTGTTTGATATGCAGTATTAGTAGATTCATTTTGACAGCTACTGAAGCTGATTGGAAAAGTTTTATCACAAACTACCCGCCAGGTGGATTCAGTATGTTCCAGGAGTTTCTGCCGAACTTCATGTCTTTCCCAAAGGGCATAAGCGGGGTGCTCTACTTGCGTGTCGAGTTTCCATTCCATTTTCCGGATAATGGAACACATTTTGTTGGAACTTCGGAGACGTTTTAGAGAATTCCTCAAAGAAAATGATGGCTCAGCCTCATTCTCGTTATCAGATCAGAGCTTATCGTGGCATTACATACCTGCTGGTACACCTGACATAGGAGAGTTATGGGAAGCTGGTGTCAAGAGCTTTATACTACATTTTCGAATGCATCGATATTTTAAGTTCACGTTAGAAGAATTAGCAAAGTTTTGGCTAAAATAGAAGTGTGCTAGAATTCCCGTATACTTTGGCGCCTTTGTTAGCACCACCCGAACCTCTCATCACAGAACAACCATTAAGTCTAGTTAATCGGTTAAGGAAAATTCAGGCCCTCGCACACCAGTTTAATTTGCGGTAGAAAGAGGAATATTTGAAACATTTACACATGAGGTAAAATGGACATTTCCAGAGCGCGAGATAGCCTTAGACGATATAGTTGTTGTTCGTCATGACTAGCTTCCGCTATCGTCGTGAAAATTAGGCCGTGTCGTAAATGTAGTAGGCAGAGTTAGATATACTCCTCTCTCGTGCATAATGTTTCGGTTCCCTTCTTCGCGAATCGATGATAGTCAAATTTGTAGGCCTCGATCTTCGACCGGAGTCAGTCCATTTCAATTGTGGCAGTGCTGACCCATTTGGGCCAAGCGCATACGCCTACAGCGGCAATCCCAGAGCGCATAAAAGACTCCTTTCTTGGTCTTCCTTTGGCAGATCCTGATTTAAATAGGCCTGGCCGGGTGGACCTTATACTCGGGCCGGAAGTCTATGCCAGGGTCGTAAAATCGGGTGCATGCGACGCCAGGGTTACCGATAGCCCACTACACCATATTTGGGAGGGCATATGTAACATAGTGTTACAAAATGTTTTTTTGGAAAAAAAATTATTAAAAAAATAAAAAAGAATTGAATTGAGAAAAAAAACTTGAAAAACTTGTAATTATGTACTTTAGTCACAACATCTCAAAATGTTGCAATGTGGGTTAGCTACATTATAAACAAGTTTCGCATTTAAATATTGTAATAACTTATGACAAAAGTTGCCTATGCAGGCCCACGTCGTCGTTTAAGCATTCGGAATTCTTAAGATATTAACAGAATTTTTAACGGATTTTATTTTTTGGAAATTGCCAAATTTGTATTAAATGGTGGAGGGTACTAAAAGTTCGGCCCGGCCGAACTTACAGCTTTTACTTGTTTTATTCCTAACTAATCCCACTAATGCGTTTTTATTTATTCTATTCTATTTTATATTGGTTTACTCTTGCACATTTCCCCCTTTTCCCCACAATTGCGCAAACAGTTACTATGAAAATAAATAGACCCGCATACGATTTCGATTAAAACAATAATTCTTAACTTCAACCTGAACAAATAAAATTGGAAACTGTAATCCAGAAATATGTACCTTCGCACAAGAAACATTTTTCTAATAGCAATAACATCCCCAGAAGACTACAATCTCTTAATGCTATAAATTTATCCAAGTATACTGTGGTTCCTTTAGGTAAATATATCTCTTGCAAGAAAGCTACATCAACCTTATATTGACACATAATCTCATTAAGTTATTTTTATACCCTCCACCATACTATGGAGGGTATATTAATTTTGTCATTCCGTTTGTAACTCCTCGAAATATTCATGTCAGACCCAACCAAAGTATATATATTCTTGATCAGCGTAAAATTCTAAGACGATTTAGCCATATCCGTCTGTCTGTCTGTGTGTCTGTCTGTCTGTCCATCTGTCTGTCTGTCTGTTGTAATCACGCTATCTTTCGAACAAATTGAGATAGAAGGCTAAAATTTTGCACACATGTATATTTTGCCAGTAGGCAGGTTAAGATCGTAAATGGGCCATGTAGGTCCAAGTTATCATATAGCCCCCATATAACGGTACCTCCCGATATTCGGTATTTTGATGATTTTAGCGACATTATTCACCGGAATTATTTCAAATTTGGCATTTGAAGTTCGTAATAGATACTACAGCCTAAGATAGAAAATTATCTGTGCAGGTCCACGTCTTCGTGTAGCCCCCATATAATGGTACCCCCCGATATTCGGTTTTTTTGATGATTTTAGCGACATTGTTTACCGGAATCGTTTCAAATTTGGTATTTGAAGTTCGTAATGGATAATTCATCCAAAGTCAAAAAATGAGCTATGTAGGTCCACGTCTAAATATAGCCCCCATATAACGGTACCCCCCCGATATTCGGTATTTTAATGATTTTAGCGACATTATTTACAGGGATTGTTTCAAATTTCGCATGTGAAGTTCGTAATATATACTTCAGCCATGCCAGAAAATTAAATAAGCATTCGGTATTTTTAAGATTTTAACAGAATTTTTAAAGGGTTTTATTTTTTGGAAATTGCCAATTTGTTCCAAATGGTGGAGGGTATTAAAGTTCGGCCCGGCCGAACTTACAGCTTTTATACCCTCCACCAAAAAAGGTATGGACGGTATATTAAGTTTGTCATTCCGTTTGTAACTCATCGAAATAATCATTTTAGACCCAACAAAGTATACATATTCTTGATCAGCGTAAAATTCTAAGACGATTTAGCCCTGTCCGTCCGTCTGTCCATCTGTTGTAATCACGCTACAGTCTAAACGAATTAAGATAGGAAGCTAAAATTTTGCACAGGTCTCTCTGTTTGTCTGCAGGCAGGTCAAGTTTGAAGATGGGCTATATCGGTCCACGATATCGTATAGCCCCCATATAACGGTACCCCCGATATACGGTACTTTGATGATTTTACCCACATTTTTCAACGGAATTGTCTGAAAATCCACACAACTAGTTCCTTGTGGGTACTTTATACCTCGGTAGAGAATTGTCCATATAGGTCCACGATATCGTATAGCCCCCATGTAACGGTACCCCCCCGCTATTCGGTATTTCGATGATTTTACCCACATTTTTCAACGGAATTGTCTGAAAATCCACACAAGGAGTTCCTTGTGGGTACTTTATACCTCGGCAGAGAATTATCAATATAGGTCCACAATATCGTATAGCCCCCATGTAACGGTACCCCCCGCTATTCGGTATTTCGATGATTTTACCCACATTTTTTCAACGGAATTGTCTGAAAATCCACACAAGGAGTTCCTTGTGGGTACTTTATACCTCGGCAGAGAATTATCAATATAGGTCCACAATATCGTATAGCCCCCATATAGCGGTACCCCCGATATTCGGTATTTTGATGATTTTACCCACATTTTTCAACGGAATTGTCTGAAAATCCACACAAGGAGTTCCTTGTGGGTACTTTGTACCTCGGCAGAGAATTGTCCATATAGGTCCACAATATCGTATAGCCCCCATATAACGGTACCCCCCGATATTCGGTATTTTGATTATTTTACCCACATTTTTGAACGGAATTGTTTGAAAATCCACACAAGGAGTTCCTTGTGGGTTCTTTATACCTCGGCAGAGAATTATCTATGTAGGTCCACAATATCGTATAGCCCCCATATAACGGTACCCCCCGATATTCGGTATTTTGCTGATTTTACCCACATTTTTCAACGGAATTGTCTGAAAATCCACACAAGGAGTTCCTTGTGGGTAACGGTACCTCCCGATATTCGGTATTTTATGATTTGACCCACATTTTTCATCTGAATTGTCTGAAAATCCACACAAGGAGTTCCTTGTGAGTACTTTATACCTCGGCAGAGAATTATCTATATAGATCCACGATATTGTATAGCCCTCATATAACGGTACCCCCGATATTCGGTATTTTGATGTTTTTAGCCAAATTTTTCAACGGAATGGTCACAAGGGGTTCTTTGTACACAAGGGGTTCTTTGTGAGCAACTTTACCCACCGACAGAGAATTCTCTATATAGGTTAACGATAACGTATAGCTCCCATATAACGGTACCCCGCGATATTCGGTATTTTGATGATTTTAGCCACATTTTCCAATCGTATTGTCTGAAAATCCACACACGGAGTTCCTTGTGAGTACTTTACACGCAGACATAGATTTGTCTTTATAGGTCCACAATATCGTATATCTCCCCATATATCGGCACCTTCCTATATTGGATATTTTAAAGATTTTTAAAGAATTTTTATTGGATTTTATTTTTTTGAAAATTTTCTAATTCGTTCCAAATGGTGGAGGGTATTCAAAGTTCGGCCCGGCCGAACTTACTGCTTTTTTACTTGTTTTACTTGTTTCTGATAAAGTTGGCCAGAGATCCAAGATTTAATGTTGCTAAGTTAAAATATTTAAGGACAGTAAAAATCTTGAAAAAAATAGCGTTATATATCAATTTGAAAGATAGCGTAATTAAAAATGACTTTTTAGAACTTCTAACTTTTAATTTAAATCAGTTATTTTATTTCCATTTACCCAAATCTCCCTCACCTTTGACTCTTTTCATACCCTCCACCATACTGTGGAGGGTATATTAATTTTGTCATTCCGTTTGTAACTCCTTGAATTACTTATGTCAGATCCAACAAAGTATATATATTCTTGATCAGCGTAAAATTCTAAGACCATTTAGCCATGTCCGTCTGTCAGTCTGTCTGTCCGTCTGTCTGTCTGTTGTAATCACGCTATCTTTCGAATAAATTGAGATAGAAGGATAAAATTTTGCACACAAGTATATTTTGCCAGTAGGCAGGTTAAGTTCGTAAATGGGCCATGTAGGTCCAAGTTATCATATAGCCCCCATATAACGGTACCTCCCGATATTCGGTATTTGATGATTTAGCGACATTATTTACCGGGATTGTTTCAAATTTCACATGTGAAGTTCTTAATGGATACTTCAGCCCATGCCAGAAATTGTCTGTGCAGGTCCACGTCTTCGTATAGCCCCCATATAACGGTACCCCCTATATTCGGTGTTTTGATGATTTTAGCTACATTATAAACAAATTTTTCTTCAAGTTTCGCATTTAAATATTGTATAACTTATGACAAAAGTTGCCTATGCAGGTCCACGTCGTCGTATAGGCATTCGGTATTTTTAAGATTTTAACAGAATTTTTAACGGATTTTATTTTTGTACCCTCCACCATACTATGGAGTGTATATTAATTTTTTCATTCCGTTTGTAACTCCTCGAAATACTCATGTCAGACCCAACAAAGTATATATATTCTTGATCAGCGTAAAATTCTAAGACGATTTAGCCATGTCCGTCTGTCTGTTGTAATAATCATCAAAATAATAAATTCAACATTAGGAGAATCATAGTGCAGCAATTTGCTTAGTAGGAAAGGAAGATGTTTTGTTTTTTGTTTAATCGTAAATGAGCCATGTAGGTCCAAGTTATCATATAGCCCCCATATAACCGTACCTCCCGACATTCAGTATTTTGATGATTTTAGCGACATTATTGGCCGGAATTGTTTCAAATTTGGTATGTGAAGTTCGTAATGGATACTTCAGTATAAAACAGAAAATTATCTGTGCAGGTCCATGTCTTCGTGTAGCCCCCATATAACTGTACCCCCTGATAATCGGTATTTTGATAATTTTAGCGACATTGTTTACCGGAATCGTTTCAAATTTGGTATTTAAAGTTCGTAATGGATTCGTAATCCTAAGTCAAAAAATGAGCCATGTAGGTCCACGTCCTCATATAGCCCCCATATAACGATAGCCCCCGATATTCGGTATTTTGATGATTTTAGCGACATTATTTAGCGAAATCGTTCCAAATTTGGTATTTGAAATTCGTAATAGATACTGCAGCATAAAACAGAAATTGTCTATGCAGGTCCACGTCTTCGTATAACCCCCATATACGGTATTTTAATGATTTTAGCTACATTATAAACAGACTTTTCTTCAAGTTTCGCATTTAATATTGTAATAACTTATGACAAAAGTTGCCTATGCAGGCCCAGGTCGTCGTATAAGCATTCGGAATTCTTAAGATATTAACAGAATTTTTAACGGATTTTATTTTTTGGAAATTGCCAAATTTGTACCAAATGGTGGAGGGTATTAAAAGTTCGGCCCGGCCGAACTTACAGCTTTTTTACTTGTTAATACCTATTATCTTAAAAATGGTCCAAGGTTTATCTCCCCAAGTTTGGAATTAAATTAAATAAATTGGCCTGTTCTTTATTTATAATTTTGACTACTTGAATTTGCTTAGAAATCAGCAAATAGTCAGGAAGTCTCCTATTTAGGATTCGCGAAAACCCTCTCTTAGCTCTCTTTGCCAATTATATTTTATTCTAAGTAGATTCGTCAAATAGTTTGATGCTACCAATTTTATGTTACTTCTTTTAATCTCTTCTTACTTGTATGTATTTTTACAACAAAATTAACCAAAGTAACAAACTCGTCTATAAACAGTCTATAATTTTTTTCGAAGGGGGGAAATGATACGATATGTTCTTTAAAAAGGTTTACATTTCAGGCGAATTCATAATGAAGTCAAAATGTGATAAAAAAAAGTCGTAGTTGAAGAGGGAATTGATCGGAAAAATTGTACAGCGTATTAGTAGCAACATTTTGGTTGCGAATTAAATTTGTTAGTGTAGTTATCGCTTCAAGTAATAAGTTTAGCGTCCAACGACATCGATTATTATCTCTTAACACTATAAATTTATCCACATATACTGTGGTTCCTTCAGGTAAGGTATCTTTGCAAGAAAGCTACATCAATCTTATATTGACACAAAACCTCGTTAAGTCCAATTTTTCTGTTAACGTTGGGCAGAGAACCAACATTTAAAGTTACTAAGTTAAAATATTCACGGAGAGTAAACACCTTGAACCATTCTTACTTATTTCAAGAATTCATCTTTGGTCTTTTTGGGTAGCTGCTAAGAAACATGTTTGTCCTTTCTGCTCCATAACTGATCCGGTTCACATAACATTTGCGCTCCTTTTAAAAACTATTGAATTAATATTTGTTTCTCTGGTTTGCCGTTAACGGTGCCAGCTAACTATGTTTCATTTATAGATCGAGCTATATTAGCCAATGCAGTAGCTTTTCGTGATTTTGAGTCTTCAATAGCCTTTTTGCTATTTAAATCATAATAACCAAAATTTGTACAGTTAACAAAATAAACCTTATCATCTGGACCCTATTGACATTCACTTGGCTCGTGTTTTTTTAACCGCATTTAACACATGCTGATAAACGACTACAATTCTTCGAAAAATGTCCCAAACTAAGGTCTTAAGTTACTCCCAATACACCGAATACTCAAGAATAAATTTAACACTGATTCTCATTCTCATTAATTGTGCGATTTGCTTTAATATTTACTAGACATAATCCGTTGTCAATATCATTTTTTCTTGACAAGTCTGTATATACATTTGAGTCTGATTCTATAGTATCTGGAACTAAATAATTGAATTCAGATTTAACATCATTCTTAAGTAAGCTAATTGTGACCACAATCATCCCGGTAGCCGCCAAAGGCCTTATGTCCCGAAAGGTCCACGAGGGCTTAGCCACAAATGGTAATACAAACAGGACAGAAGACCATCTACCCTACAACCTTCGAGTAGCGCTCATAGACTAGGTTGAAACGGAAGATCGTCTGAGGTAGCTGGTCTAGAGCTATGACCTGATTTCAATTTTTTTCTAAGTGCGGCGCCGACTTCTGCCAATTTGTGTATGTATTCATTGTTTGAAAGCATAAATAGCGGCGCGTGCACTACAGCGATTAAACAGTTTTGCATTGGAATTGAAGGATTGAGCACTTTGTGTCTCATTTTGGAAAGAAAACCAAACATTTCTTTTTTTTCGCGCTATTTAAATCATTTTAAAAAGAAGGAATAATATAAAATAAATGAAAAACAACTTGTTGCAATAAGTTTTGAATAATTCTGACTGGAAGCGGGCAAAGCGTCAAGGCTGTAAATGGTTGCAGTTTGACAGCGCCACCCTATACAAAGCGTGAAAGTCATCTACTGTGAAAAGAAGGAGTCTCAACAATTCCTGGTCACTACAGTAACTGGCTTCCACGGGCTTTGGTGCGACTTCACAGCTGTATCTCTGTGCGACTTGGCGGCTGTATCTCTGAAGGACATTCCCTAAAATTATTGACGGCGCGGTTGGCACCATCATCGGCAGATCCGAGACGCATTCTGACGATATTCGCAAGGAAAACCCCAACCTCAGAACATACAAGCGTACATCTTTGTTAATGTAAAGCATCAATCATGCAGCCAGATTCCGTAAAGTCCATTCGTCTGTCATCCTTTTTTATTGAAAACATTAGAAATGTTGATTGATATAGAAATCAGATTTTTACCACCCCGATAAGAAATATGAAAGATGAATCCGTTGAACCAGCGCAAAATGATGTCGTTGAATACATCGAGCAAAACATGAATGATTCTCTATTCACCTTGGCAGCTTTTATAGATATCGAGGGACAGTGTCACACGAGTCCAAGGACTGCACTCAAGACTTAATGTACCAACACCTCGTCAATTAGATTGATGACATGCTTACCGGCAGAATCATAAATTCACACATTGGAGAGACGTCCGTCAGGTACACCGCAAGGCGAAGTTCGTTGTTGCTTATGCTGAGGAACGTGCATGGAGAGGCTTAATTACACTCTATTATTGCAACAACTCTATAGGTAAAAGTTGTGGCCTCAAACCACAAATAATTAAATGGGTTTATAAGTCAATTGTTCGTCCTATAATATCTTATGGAGCTCAAGTCTGGTGGCACTCCTTAAATAAGTCATTTTATTTCCGAAGATTGACAAAGTTCAATGAGCTGCATTCCTAATAACAGGTGCTTTCAAGAGCACACCTCAAGCATACACGTAGAGGAACAAACACTTAGGTGTGTGTGCAGAGAACTAAAGCAATGGTGAGTCAATCCTATGGACATTTTGCGATCTTAGGTCGTGTAGCAACTGTGGGAGGGGAAGCAAACACAAATAATTACATTTCACCACGATTGAGTTTCGACCCACCTGACGTCCCATACCTGTCAGGGACGCCTGGGCCCGTAGCAATCCACCTTTTCGGCATAGCTGTATATAATGGCAGTTCTAAGATGGAATGCGGAACGGGAGCTGGAGTCTTCTGGGACACTCTTAATATGAATGAATTCTACAAGCTCAGACGACTGTAGCGTATTCCAGGCGGAAATCTTTGTGGTCAAAACGCCATAGACTTATTGGTCAAAGGAATAACGAAGTTAACGGCCCGGTGACTAAATATGTCGATAGCCAAGCGGCACTGAAAACTTTAAACCAAAGGTAACCGCGCGTCCTTAAACCTAACCTAACATCATTCGTATTGATCTTAAAACAACAGCCCTGTATAGACAAGACTTTGACTCTTTAACTTCTCAGGAGTGTAAGAATAAGAAGACATTTTCTTTCAATAGTTGAATCATTTCAGTAAGTGTCACGGCATCTTTCAGGTATAACTTGCCATTACATTCGAATTGGGTTCTATATCTAAATCGGCTAACAAGGAAAACCTATTTGAACTATTAGTGCAATCGTGCGTTACCTACATTTGTGTAATTCTACTTCAACATCATCTTCAAGTTTTCGCTTTTCCTTCTCTTTAACTTTATGAAAATATCGTTCCATTGAATCGTTGGAAGTACTATCTTGGTCCCAATCACTGCATAACGTTTCGTTTCCAATTGCATTTTAGGAACTTCCATCGATTGACCAATGGATTTTTCTTGGTTTATCTTTAGTTTTGCTATAGCTGCTCGAGCTCTTGGTATAGATGCCGATATGCTGCTCTAAAAATGCTGAATTCATTTTTCTTATTTATTTATTAGAAAAATACAACCGATATGTTCTTCAAAATTGTTTTCATATTAACAATGTTAAATCATAATTCCTATATTTTCCACATAAGCATAAAAGTATTGATTTATAATCTTCGATTGTTATTGAATGGTGGTCATTTATGATTTAATCCGTCGTTTTACTCCATACCGTTAGTAGCTTCAGATGAAGTTTTAAAAATAAAAAGTACGAAAAAAAAAATATATCCAAAAAAAATTGTTTGTAAGATTTAGTACAGTTCTTTGCTAGGATGTGTTTCAATTCTCTCGGAGTATAAAATGTGTGTAAACGGCCAACTCCTTTCGGTACCTTATATCGGACGGAATATACCAAATCATAAAGCTACATTGACAGTTAGTTGGAAATATAGTTTCTGACATTTAGAAACACGAATTTGCAAATAAAAACAAATTCTGGAAAAAATATCGTTGACTTCAAAATCAATTAAATACCGCTGCAAAGATGGGTTCTTCCTTTTGGAACAAGTTTGGTTAATGTAATATGGGTGTAATTCCAAAAACATGGTCTTATATGAGTCATTTTCTATACCACAAATTTTACGAGACTAAAATACAGCTAAAGTTTTAAAAAATCGTAACTAAATAAAATATTTTAAGCGTTTATGCTGAAAAAGAAGTATAGAAATATGATAACATTACCCTCATGCGACTATCCAAAAAGACATTTGTGGTGATTTTTTAATGTGGTTAAAAACTCCCTTTAAACAGTCAGACAATAAGCAACTTAGGTACTGAATCGTAAATCGACAGCAGACGTAATACGCAAAACAATGAAGGTTTAAGCAATGGAAAAAAAAAGTTGTAAATACATACAGCACGATAGCTAACAAGAAACACTGCCGAATGACGAATATTAACGAAGAGTCAGCACGTTGTTAATAAAGATAAACAGCTTTGGGGCATAGGAGTAAAGGAAGCAGGAATATGGTAAAATCAAAGTGCATAAGTCAGGCAATAATAATTAACCCTTTCAGTGTCAATGAAAATTTTTGTCGAGATAAAAATCTGAAATTCCGTACTAATTTACTAAAATGTGCTCAGAAATTCGAAAACGAAACTAATAGAATAGAACTGCAATATTTTTAAATAGCGAACGTGTCTGTTATTAAAAATATCAAAAATAACGGTTCGTAAGAAAAACAAAAAATGGCAAAGAAAGAGAGTACTTTTAAATGTCAAATATATTTGACAAAAACACTGAAAGGGTTAATAAATTATTATTTTCTAATATCACAGATGGGTTCAGTTCAGATCGTGATCAAACGAGCATTTGATCGTCTGTAAATGTGCTTTAAATTTTAATATCGGCTTCAATAAATAAAATAAAATAGACAAGCGATTTATAATGAGAAATTGATTGGGACTTTAACACAACTTCAATATTGTTGAATTCACATGCAATCCAATTCAATGGACCTTACCATTGTACTTATCGATAGTATCGCTTCAAGCAATATGTTTAACATTTAAGTCCCGCCGACTATTAAACCATCATAATTTCCGAGACATTTTGAATGGAAGATAAGCCATTGAAGATTAATCTTCTATCACAATTACTGTTTAATTTATATTGAAAACTATTGTTTTGCTACTTTAAAAATTGAAATCGTTGAAATCTGTCATTTTCACCAGATTTCTACAAATGCAGCAAGAATGCAAGACCTCGTTGTTTTGTTGTAAAAAAATCGCTAATTAAAATATTATTAAATATCACCTCCAAAAAATATACAAATAATCTTCTATCACAATTACAACACAATTTAGATTGAAAATTATTGTTTTGCTACTTTAACAATGGGTTAACGCCTAATTAATTTGTAAATGATTAACATCGTTGAAATCTGTCAATGTCACCAGATTAAAATTTTATTTAAAATCACCCCCAAAAAATACACAAATAATCTTCTATCACAATTACTGTTTAATTTGCATTGAAAATTATTGTTTTGCTACTTCAACAATAGGGTAACGCATAATTAATTTGTAAATGATTAACATCGTTGAAATCTACCAATGTCAACAGATTTCAACGAATGGCGAATGGCGCCAACGCCTTACTTCATGTTGGGATCGTTGTTCTGTTGTAAAACTCTCACTTCTTCTATCTCTCCGATACGAACGAAGGCTCTCCCCGCTATTGCGTAAAAAGGTAATATTTTTATTTATTATCAATAAAGCCTGGCTTCTGCTTTATTTTATACTTATTTTCGTTCATTCTATTTTATATTAGGCCGGATAACGAGCTGTCGGCAATAAGAATTTAATTGTTTCTTTTTACAAAGCAAAGATCACCATCAATAAAAATATACAGTCCACACACAACATCATTGGCATCATTACATTTTCCATTAAAAACAACAAAAAAACAATATTCTCTAAAGAAAAAATTTTCGGAAAAAAATGGGTAGTGTAGTTTATTTGTTATGTGGCCATTTTACAACGGGTGGCGTACCAGTTCCCCCGCCGTCTAGTTTTGCACATTTTGTTTTGCCTTTGGGATTCGAAAAAATTCATAGAAAATAATTAAACGAAAGGTGTATTTTTTGATTTTCTAGTGAAAATAAAATATTGTTGTCGGGTGTCATTTAAATGTCCACAAAATTTTCTATCGATCGGTATAGTTGAAATTAAAAAATTGTTAAATTTTTTGCAAATTTGCATTTATCGTAATTAAAATATTTTTAAAAATCATCCCCAAAAATACACATAGAAATTGCATTGGTTTGTTTGGTTATTCGCTAACGATCGATGGACAAACATACAAACGCAGTAATAGGCACATGGCTGATGATCATTGCTTAGTCCGTAGCCACACATACGCGTATACATACATACATATATACATACGTTTGGTGCAGACGTTGATATTTTTCTATCGTTCGTTGCATTACAGGTGAACCATATTACGTCCTGTAATATATGAACAATTTTTGTATTTTGTTTAGAATTATATTAATTATAATTGGGTGTAATAAAACGACGTTTTTCGAAAAAATAATCAACGCATGCATACGATCGGTCAATACGACTTTTTAATAAAAAGTGTTAAAATTTATATTTTTTTGTGCGGAATTTACATTTTTTGACTTTTTGCTCAGTAATTTTATTTTTGGTCAATATCTTTTGAAAAACAAGCTACATTCGGGAGTTTAGTTTCCTATATTGTAGGTAACTTTTGAAATAAAACGGAATAATATCTATATTTTCGTTAGAAAATAGTAAAAATTAAAATATTTTGAATTTTTTGTGAGCGAAAAATACGGTTTTTTCTGGAAAATTACAGGTTCATACACACATACAAAATTTTTATAAAATTTACTTACCTATATATATATTTGTTAATGCATTTTTTAAATATTTTTTTTACCACATTTTCGTGGTACTTTTGTATTTGTTGCTTAACATCTCATTGGAGATTATAATTTTGGAATTTATAGTTCACATTTTAATTTTTCACTATAGTGTGAGAGGTTCAAGGCAACTATCAATTTTTTGGCCCTATAGAGTGGCTTTTGTACGTTTGAACGTTTTGAGCTTATTGATGATTTTTGCGGTATATATTGTGCGAAGTTGGGAAAAACTTTCAAAATGCCAATCGATATGTTTATTAGAACTTCGGATGCTCTCGTGCAGTTCAGGGCTCATTTCGAATCCATGCGAGACGATGAACTAAATTTTCATGCATTAAAATCCCATCTTAATGGATTAGGAAACTTGTGGGAAAAAGTACAGCAAAAGTTCGAAAAAGGCTGTGACTTTAAGATGACGTCTGTAGAGACATCTAAGGAAGAAAGAGATGCGGTCGATCAGAAATATAATGGATCTTTTCAACTCTATCTGGGATGCCAGGCTGCAATTAATAGCAAGTTACATCAATTTAAAAGGATTCGTCCTACTTCTATTAATTCAAGTGTTAGTGGATCGGTAGCGTCGTTGTTAAAAACCCCGGGTGAAACCCTAGATAAATCACTTAATCCAATTCAACCGAAAATGTCGGTTGGAACGCGAAACCAATTGAATGTTTCAATTCAGACTTCGGTCGAAAATCCTTCTCAGATTCAGACTCCGCTTACCTCTATCGTGGGGAAAAGTAGTGCGAGTTTTCGTAAATGTCGGTTAAAACGCGAAACTAATTGAATGTTTCGAATCAGGCTTCGCTCGAAAATCCTTCTCAGAGTCAGACTCCGCTTACCTCTATCGTGGGGAATAGTGGTGCGAGTTTTCGTACATTAGATTATGTTTCAAATTCGGATGTGGTACATAATCTAGCTTTTCCGCAAATACACAAATATTTTTTAAGGCGATTTCATGGCCAACCTTTAGGGATTTGTTTACAACCGTGTACATAAATAATGCTCGTCTAAGCGACATTGAAAGACTTTGTCAAAGTTTCCATTAACTAATCAAAGTTCCCACAAACTACTCGTAGTTTTGCGCCTGCTTGGAAGGCTTTGATCGAAACTTATGACAATACTCGACTTCTCGTTCACAATCAATTGAAGATTTTTTTCGACATACCAGTGCTCTAGTTCGGGATTGAAGTCGATTTAAAGTGGTTTAAATGGTTGTTTAACGTCGATGGCCATTTATGAGATCAAACTGAAAATTGGGATCCAATTATTGTGTTTTTGTGTCTCCAACGACTGCCAAAAATAACTCAGATTTTTAGGAGCAGAGTGTGAAAGATAAATTCTCTCTTTCATCTTGGAAGACTTGGATGCATTTCTTACTGAGCGAATTCGTTGGTATTCATGCGTCTTCATAACATGCGTGGCACCGATCAGTCTAAACGGTTTAGTAACAGACAAGTACAACCGCATCATTCGCATATCAATGTTTTAGGATTGGCTCAAGAAGACGGCTCAGAACAAATCTGTACTTTTAGGTACGGCTATGGTCAATATCGTTCACCAAGATGTTTCGTATCTCGCTAGGGCGCTGATAGATACTGCATCAGAGTCTTGTTTTATTTCAGAGCGACTCCAGAATCGTTTGAAGCTTCCCGCATCCCCTGCTAATGCTGTTGTATTATCGGAGTTAATTGTTGGCTCTCGGCTACTGCTAATAAAGTTTGTCGTATACAAATTAGCAGTCCACTCGATAATTCTCTGGCATTAGAAACAAGTGTGTTAGTGTTGCCTACCATTTCTGGAAATCTTCCGTCAGTTGTGGTCAATTCAGACTTGAGGGCGCAAATCCCCGATCTTAGCTTGGTAGATGTCAATCTTTTCGAACCCCAGTTAGACTAAGAGGGAAGTAATTTCGTTTATTACGAAATTGTTTGATATACAGTATTAGTAGATTCTTTTTTGACAGATACTGAAGCTGATTGGAAAAGTTTTATCACAAACTACCCCCCAGGTGGATTCAGTATGTTCCAGGAGTTTCTGCCGAACTTCATGTCTTTCCCGATGCTTCAGAAAGGGCATACGCGGGGGTGCTCTACTTGTGTTTGGAGTCCCCATTCCATTTTTCGGATAATGGAACACATTTTGTTGGAGCTTCGGAGACGTTTTAAAGAATTCCTCAAATACAATGATGGCTCAGTCTTTTCCTTGTTATCAGATCAGGGCCTATCGTGGCATTACATACCTGCTGGTACCCCTGATATAGGAGAGTTATGATAAGCTGGTGTCAAGAGCTTTATACTACATTTTCGAATGCATCGATATTTTAAGTTCACGTTAGAAGAATTAGCAAAAGTTTTGGCTAGAATAGAAGCGTACTAGAATTCCCGTATACTTTGGCGCCTTTGTTAGCACCACCCAAACCACTCATCACAGAGCAACCATTAAGTCTAGTTAATCGGTTAAGGAAAATTCAGGCCCTCGCACACCAGTTTAATTTGCGGTAGAAAGAGGAATATTTGAAACATTTACACATGAGGAATAAATGGACATTTCCAGAGCGCGAGATAGACATAGACGATATAGTTGTTCTCCCTCCAGCCTGGTATCTGCCTTTCCTCGACTTTTTTTAGTCAAAGTTGATGCTTTTAACCGTCTCTTTATCGTGAGGGCGGTATTGGACAAATGTAGTAGGCAGAGGTAGATATACTCCTCTTTGGTGCATAGTGTTTCGGTTCCCTACATCGCGAATCGATGATAGTCAAATTTGTGGGCCTCGATCTACGACCGGAGTCAGTCCATTTCAATTGTGGCAGTGCTGACCCATTTGGGCCAAGCGCATACGCCTACAGCGGCAATCCCAGAGCGCATAAAAGACTCCTTTCTTGGTCTTCCTTTGGCAGATCCTGATTTAAATAGGCCTGGCCGGGTGGACCTTATACTCAGGCCGGAAGTCTATGCCAGGGTCGTAAAAACGGGTGCATGCGACGCCAGGGTTACCGATAGCCCACTACACCATATTTGGGTGGGCATATGTAACATAGTGTTACAAATTGTTTTTTGGAAAAAAAAAATTATAAAAAAAATAAAAAAGAATTGAATTGAATTTGGAAAAAACTTGAAAAAATTGTAATTATGTACTGTAGTCACAACATCTCAAAATGTTGCAATGTGGGCGGCATGTTAAACTTAGATTTAAATATATTGTTTTGCTACGTTTACAATGGGTTAACGCATAATTAATTCGTAAATGATTAACATCGTTGAAATCTCTCAATGTCAACTGATTTCAACGAGTGGCGAATGGCGCAAACGCCGCCTTACTTCATGTTGGGATCGTTGTTTTGTTGTAAAACTCTCGCTTCTTCTATCGCCCAATACGAACGAAGGTTCTCCCCGCTATTGTGCAAAAACTTAATATTGTTTACCAATCCCTTTTAATGTATTATCAATAAAGCCTGGCTTTAGCCTTATTTTATTCCTAAACTAATCCCACTAATGCGTTTTTATTTATTCTATTCTATTTTATATTGGTTTACTTTGCACATTTCCCCCTTTTCCCCACAATGGCGCAAACAGTTACTATGAAAATAAATAGACCCGCATACGATTTTTCGATTAAAACCATAATTTTTAACTTCAACCGGAACAAATAAAATTGGAAACTGTAATCCAGAAATATGTACCTTCGCACAAGAAACATTTTTTCTAATAGCAATAACATCCCCAGAAGATTACAATCTCTTAATGCTATAAATTTATTCAAGTATACTGTGGTTCCTTTAGGTAAATATATCTCTTGCAGGAAAGCTACATCAACCTTATATTGACACATAATCTCATTAAGTTATTTTTTCTGATAACGTTGGCCAGAGATCCAAGATTAAACGTTGCTAAGTTAAAATATTTAAGGACAGTAAAAATCTTGAAAAAATAGCGTTATATATCAATTCGAAAGATAGCGTGATTAAAAATGACTTTTAAGAACTTCTAACTATTAATTTAAATCAGTTATTTTATTTCCATTTACCCAAATCTCCCTCACTTTTGATTGGAATGATGTTATGCTCAGCAACAGGATCATCAACTCAAGCATCGGAGTGCTCAGGAAATCGGTTACTAGGGGTACCCCACAAGAAGGGGTTCTGTCACCATTACTCTGGCATGTGGTAATAAACCATATAATAAAAGACCTGGAACATGGCGGAATAAAAGTAGTGGCTTATGCCAACGATGTGTTACTGCTGATTGCGGGAAAGTTAATGCAAACTGTTTCAGATCTCATGCAGAAACTTTCTACATGGCTCGTACTTTTACAAGGAAGCGGAAAATCCCAGATTTTTCGCTACCTATAATGGATGGAGTACCTCGGTTCTGTCCTTGACCAAAAATTAAATTGGAAAAAATTTGGAGAATATAGAAGGTCGGGCCGAATACTGCAGGCTCTGTCAGGACGTGGAGGATACTCAGACGGTGGAGCACTTACTATGCCACTGTCCAACTCTGTATGGGGCCAGGCAGAGGCTACTAGGTAAGCAAATACTACCCAAATTTTTCCCTTTCTCTGAAACCGAGCGAGCAATTTTGCTTTAATTAGCCAGAAGATTAATTGGCTAAAGACTACACGTTGATCACAACTTTCATTTCTTTCTTCTAATTCGCCCTTTATTCTCTATTTTCTTATTTTACCTTAAACTTTGCTCCAAATTGGAAGAACACAATGGCCCAGCAGGTCACAAAGTGGAGTGGTTGTTCGAACAACCACTCATCCTTTAACCTAACCTATATACCATATACGCGACTTTCAGATGTTATATATTAAGTTAAAACGAAAATACTAAACAACAAGTAAAAAAGATGTACCGTTTGGTACAAATTTGGCAATTTCCAGAAATAAAATCCGTTAAAAATTCTGTTAATATATTAAGAATTCCGAATGCTTAAAAGACGACGTGGGCCTACATAGCCAACTTTTGTCTTAAGTTATTACAATATTTAAATGCGAAACTTGAAGAAAAATCTGTTTATAATGTAGCTAAAATCATTAAAATACCGTATATGGGGGGTAACGTTATATGGGGGTTATACGAAGACGTGGACCTGCACAGACAATTTTCTGTTTTATACTGAAGTATCCATTACGAACTTCACATGCGAAATTTGCAACAATCCCGGTAAACAATGTCGCTAAAATCATCAACATACCAAATATCGGGGGGTACGGTATATGGGGGCTATATGAAGACTTGGACCTACATGGCCCATTTTCTGCAGTATCTATTACGAACTTCAAATACCAAATTTGGAACGATTTCGCTAAATAATATCGCTAAAATCATCAAAATACCGAATATTGGGGGCTACCGTTATATGGGGGCTATATGAGGACGTTTACCTACATGGCTCATTTTTTGACTTAGGATTACGAATCCATTACGAACTTCAAGTACCAAATTTGAAACTATTCCGGTAAACAATGTCGCTAAAATCATCAAAATACCGATTATCGGGGGGTACCGTTATATGAGGGCTACACGAAGACGTGGACCTGCACAGATAATTTTCTGTTTTGGGCTGTTGTATCCATTACGAACTTCAAATGCCAACTTTGAAACGATTCCGGCGAATAATGTCGCTAAAATCATCAAAATACTGAATGTCGGGAGGTACGGTTATATGGGGGCTATATGATAACTTGGACCTACATGGCCCATTTACGATTAAACAAAAAACAAAACATCTTCCTTTCCTACTAAGCAAATTGCTGCACTATGATTCTCCTAACGTTGAATTTATTATTTTGATAATTATTACAACAGACAGACGGACATGGCTAAATCGTCTTAGAATTTTACGCTGATCAAGAATATATATACTTTGTTGGGTCTGACATGAGTATTTCGAGGAGTTACAAACGGAATGACAAAATTAATATACACTCCATAGTATGGTGGAGGGTATAAAATAAAATCCGTTAAAAATTCCGTTAAAATCTTAAAAATACCGAATGCCTATACGACGACGTGGACCTGCATAGGCAACTTTTGCCATAAGTTATTACAATATTTAAATGCGAAACTTGAAGAAAAATCTGTTTATAATGTAGCTAAAATCATCAAAACACCGAATATAGGGGGTACCGTTATATGGGGGCTATACGAAGACGTGGACCTGCACAGACAATTTTCTGGCATGGGCTGAAGTATCCATTAAGAATTTCACATGCGAAAATTGAAACAATCCGGGTAAATAATGTCGCTAAAATCATCAAAATACCGAATATAGGGGGGTACGGTATGGGGGCTATACGAAGATGTGGATCTACATGGCCCATTTTCTGTTTAATGCTGCAGCATCTATTACGAACTTCAAATGCCAACTCAAACTTCAAATGCAAAATATACATGTGTGCAAAATTTTAGCCTTCTATCTCAATTTGTTCGAAAGATAGCGTGATTACGACAGACAGACAGACAGACACACAGACAGACAGACTGTCATGGCTAAATCGTCTTAGAATTTTACGCTGATCAAGAATATATATACTTTGTTGGGTCTGACATGAGTGTTTCAAGGAGTTACAAACGGAATGACAAAATTAATATACCCTCCATAGTATGGTGGAAGGTATAATAACAAGTTAAATAGCAGTAATAGTACGTTTATATATATGAGGGTTAACCCACTGGATTTGGATTTAAATTGTCATACCCATTACTTTTACTTCAAATAAATCCTCTCAAAGTAGGTTAACCCTACAAAAAGTTCTAACGTAAATATGGCATAAGTTCGGCCGGGCCGAACTTTGAATACCCTCCACCATTTGGAAATTTTCAAAAAATAAAGACCTTAAAAATCCTGTTAAAATTTATAAATACCGAATATAGCCGTTATTTTTGGGTATATACGACGTGGACCTACATAGGCATTCTTTGTCTTGAAATAAACGGTGAATCTAAAATCATTAAAATATGGTATATAGGGAGGTACCGTTGTATCGGAGCTGTGCGAAGACTTGTACCAGCATAGACAATTTTCTGTCACAGGCTTTAGCATCCAATACGAACTTCAAATAGGACAACTCAAACAATTTATATAGGTACTGTACCTAAAATCGTCAAAATACGAATATAGGGAGGTACTGATGTATGGGGCCTATACGAAGACCTGGACCTGTATAGACAATTTTCTGTCACTGACTGTAGTTCCCAATACGAATTTTAAACACGTAATTTGAAACAATTCCGGTGAATAATGTCGCTAAAATAACCGAAATACCGAATATCGGGAGGTACCGTTATATGGGGGCTATATGATAACTTGGGCCTACATGGCCCATTTACGAACTTAACCTGCCTACTGGCAAAATATACATGTGTGCAAAATTTTAGCCTTTTATCTCAATTTGTTCGAAAGAAAGCGTGATTACAACAGACAGACAGACGGACAGACAGAGAAACAGACGGACATGGCTAAATCGTCTTAGAATTTCACGCTGATCAAGAATATATATGCTTTGTTGGGTCTGACATGAGTATTTCGAGGAGTTACAAACGGAATGACAAAATTAATATACCCTCCATAGTATGGTGGAGGGTATAAAAAAATACCGTTTAAATGGAATGAATGGTAGCTATACTAGCAAAATACAAATGAGTGCACAATTTTAGCGTTATATCTCAATTCGTTCGAAAGATAGCGTAATTACAACAGACTGACGGACATCCCCATATTGACTTAGAATGTTACGACGATCAAGAATATATATACATGAGTATATGAGTATTTCGCGGAGTTACAATGGAAGGAGAAAGTTAATATACCCTCCATAGTATGGGGGAGGGTATAAAAATAACAATACAAAAAATGTCAAAAAAAAAAATTGGAAACGATCCTCTGGGTGAACAAATTGTGCCCATTGGCAGCCAATTCGGTGTGAAAAGTTGTTAACTAATTAAAGTACCTTAAAGCGGGCACTAAGTTGGAAATATAGTTTCTAACTCATAGGAGAACACTTATTTTTCAATAGCAACAAAGTTATGTAATAATTCTTATAATTTTATATAAGCATAAAATCATTGACCTATAATCCTGGATTTATATTAATGGTAGTCCTTTGATGTGATGTTATCAGGACAACTGGTGTCACTTTACTCCCTCCAGTTAGCAGCTTCGGTTGGTTTGAGCTTTTAGGCTGAAAAAGAATCAGAAAACACTTGATAATGACCACACAAAAATTTGCATTATCTTCGCGCTTTTTGTAGTCTAATTAATTACGAAAAAAAAATTAAATCAAAAATTTGGTGTTACGATATCGTACAGTTTTTTGCTAGGAAGTTTTTCAATTCTCTCGGAGTACAAAATGTGCAGATCGGTCGCCAATTCGGGTCAAAAGTGGGTAAACACTTTAAGTGATTTTAATCGAGCGGTTAATCTATACTCAAAAGCCATTTAAGGAAGGCTTAAATGTAAATTGTTGCAAAGGTAAATTCTTCCTTTTGAAATAAACCGCTAGTTTTTAGGGGGAGATTCTAAGAGGCTACAGTTCGGCAGTGCCTCCCTCTATAAAGGATTAAAGGTCATCTGCTGCGAAAACGATGAGTCCAAGAACCCCTTCCTCGTAACCGCAGTAGCTTGCTTTCGCGGACTTTGGGAGGGGAGGGTAAAAACGTCCGTATCCCTGAAGGAAATAACCTGCAGGAAGGTATTATCAGCATGGATGCCGCTATCTTCGGTTGATCCGGCACGTGTACTGATAATATTGGGAAAACAAAATCCCAATCTCTGTACCGAGAACTTGCGATTAGTCGTTTCAAGTACGGAGGTCTGGTTATCAAGGTATCTATTGATACTGCTGGCCAGAATAAAAATAAGATTAGGGAGGATGTCATTGGGCTCACCCTTACAAACATGGATGAATCACACTTACTGAATTGGAAGATTTAAACCGAATGCTTCTTCTCGGATCATCGGTGGATAGGTTAGGTTAGGTTAAAGGATGCGTGGTTGTAAGAAGTACAACCACTCCACTCGGAGACCGTTTGGCCCATTGTGTTCATCCTAATTAGTAGAATGATAAGGGTAGACCAGAGAAAAGAGAAAAAGTGAATAGCTAGGAGTGAAAAAAAACGAAATAGTATGGAGAATAGAGAGTTTAAGAGGTTTATGTCCACGGTATGTTAACGCATCGTCTTAAGCCATTTTAGTCTTCTGGCTAACTGAAGGATGACTGCTGGCTCAGTGTCGGGGAGGGAAGACAAATCCGACAGAATTTGCCTACCCAGTAGCCTCTGTCTTGCTCCTATAAAAGTTGGACAGTGGCATAGTAAGTGTTCCACCGTCTCAATTTCTTCCTCGTCCTGACAATGCCTGCAGTATTCAGTATCGTCATATATTTCCAATTTATTGACTCTATTTGCCAGCAGCTCTATGGCCTTCCTGATAGCGAAAATTTCTGCCTGAAAAATAGGACAGTCGTTCTTTAATTTGAAGGATCGTCGGATATTTAAACTTTCACAGTAGACTCCGGCACTTTCCATTTTTGATCCATCAATATAGATAGCTATACCGTTAAAAGGTGGAGTGTCACGAGTCCAAATGTCTCTGTTAGGTATGTGAATGTCAAGTGGTTCAAAGCTGTGCCTAGGTGATATATAGTCACTAGTTATAGCCTGATTTACTATACTTTCAATATACTTGATAATGGCGGAGGGTCCGAATAGCTGACCCCGCCATTGACCCAGTTCATTGCGCCGCAGGGCACACCTAGCAGCTTGTTCCTCTACGAATAAACCTAACGGTTTTTAATTGAGTAGGGTGTCTAGTGAGAATTGGGGTGTGCTCCTAAACGCGCCTGTAATTAGTAGCGATGCAACTTTTTGGACTTTATCAATGCTTTTGCTGAAGGGTGTTTTCCCTAAGGAATGCCACCAAACAGGCCCCCCATAGGTTAGAATTGGTCGGACGACAAATTCATATAACCATCATCGGTGGATAATATACCAAATCTCAGCAGAGGGACTGCATCAGAAACCTCATAGGAATTCAAGAAAGGCTCGACGGGACACATTCGGGGAGTATACTGAGTTGAGGCTGAAATCTAAGGTACTATACCGGTAACCTCTGCATCAAACATTGATGACTCTGTCAATTCAAAGATTCTAATTGGGTGTTATGGGAAAACCTGTCCGCTTACCTTCCCTGGCAAGAGATGCCAACCTGTTTGGTGGTCAAAAGACCTAGCCAATCTCAAGAAAGTAAGTAAACGCTTATGTAATAGGGCCAACAAGACCAAACTGAGTACGGACAGTGAGAAGGCCAAAAGCTTATCATGGGTGTGTTTTACTGAGTCTATAGAAAATGTCAATGAAGCTTCCAGATTTCGTAAAGGTCTTTAAAATAACCGTTAATCCGTTGCATAAAACGTAAAGATGAAAGTTGGTCTGACTCTGGTTCAGAGACTCTCAATCTGGCTGAGCGACTAGTCAGCAATGTGAGGCGAAGGGGGTAAGTCTGATTGAATGTATTGTAAGCACCCCCAAAATCTTATGGGCGATAAGCTCCTTCAAACCTTTCAAGTCACCGGGACCGGACGGCTTTATTGCCGCCATGTTACAGCATGCACCGACGGTAATGGAGGGAAATTACAGTCACTTATATTCCCAAAGCAGGGAAACCAAGTCATGTACTTCCAAAAGACTGCAGGCATATCAGTTTTTCATATTTTCTATTGAAAACTCTGAAGAGAATAATAAATATTAGATCTCCACTAACTTTGACTTAGATCAGGACTACATGAAAGGAAAATATGTTGAAAGAGCGCATCATGACGTCATGGGTTTTGTGGAGAAGAACCTGAATGACTCGTACTTTACCTTGGCAGTCTGTCACGATATAGAAGGGGCCTTCAACAATGTCACACTTGCTGCAACATGGTTCCCTTACAAGACTCAGTCTAATATCACTTCTAACTGATTGGATTGAGCATCAACAGGTGCATCAACTAAAGCATCGGGTTGTGCTCAATCAGGAAATCGGTTACTAGGGGTACCCCACAAGAAGGGGTTCTGTCACCATTACTCGGGCACCTGGTAATAAACCATATAATAAAAGATCTGGAACATGGCGGAATAAAATTAGTGGCTTATGCCGACGATGTGGTTCTGCTGATTGCGGGAAAGTTTCTGCAAGCTGTTTCAGATCTCATGCAGAAACTTTCTACATGGCTCGTACTTTTACAAGGAAGCGGAAAATCCCAGATTTCTCGCTACCTATACTGGATGGAGTTAGGTTAAACCTGTTAAACGGAAGCTAAGTACCTCGGTTCTGTCCTTGACCAAAAATTAAATTGGAAAAAATTTGGAGAATATAGAAGGTCGGGCCGAATACTGCAGGCTCTGTCAGGACGTGGAGGAAACTCAGACGGTGGAGCACTTACTATACCACTGTCCAACACTGTATGGGGCTAGGCAGAGGCTACTTGGTAAGCAAATACTACACAAATTTTTTCCTTTCTCTGAAACCGAGCGAGTAGTTTTGCTTTAATTAGCCAGAAGATTTAATTGGCTAAAGACTACACGTTGATCAAAACATGAATACACTCTTCATTTCCTTCTTGTAATATTTTCGATTTTCTTATTTTACCTTAAACTTTTCTCCAAATAGGAAGAACACAATGACCCAGCAGGTCACAAAGTGGAGTGGTTCTCAAACAACCACTCATCCTTTAACCTAACCTAATGGCCACAAACATATACGCGACTTTCAGATGTTATGTATTAAGTTAAAACAAAAATACTAAAAAATAACAGGTTATAAAGCAGTAAGTTCGGCCTGGCCGAACTTTGAATACCCTCCACCATTTGGAACAAATTTAGAAATTTTCAAAAAATAAAATCCTTAAAAATCCTGTTAAAATTTTAAAAATACCGTATATAGCCGTTATATTAGGGTCTATACGACGAGGACCTACATAGGCATTCTTTGTCATAAGCCATTACCATATTTAAATTCGAAACTTGAAATAAACGAATCTAAAATCATCAAAATATGGTGCGAAGACCTGGACCAGCATAGACAATTTCGGTGAGTATTGTACCTAAAATCGTCAAAATTCCGAATATAGGGAGGGTACTGATGTATGGAGCCTATACGAAGACCTGGACATGTATAGACAATTTTCTGTCACTGACTGTAGTTCCTATAAGGAATTTTAAATACGTAATTTGAAACAATTCTGGTGAACAACGACGTTAAAACCATCAAAATACCGAATATTGGGAGGTACCGTTATATGGAGGCTATACGAAGACGTGGACCTGCACAGACAATTTTCTGTCATAGGCTGTAGTATTCACTACGAACTTCAAATACCAAATTTGAAACAATTCCGGTGAATAATGTCGCTAAAATCATCAAAATACCGAATATCGGGAGGTACCTTTATATGGGGGCTATATGAAAACGTGGACCTACATGGCCCATTTACGAACTTAACCTGCCTATTGGCAAAATATACATGTGTGCAAAATTGTAGCCTTCTATATCAATTTGTTCGAAAGATAGCGTGATTACAACAGACAGACGGACAGACAGACACACAGACAGACAGACGGACATGGCTAAATCGTCTTAGAATTTTACGCTGATCAAGAATATATATGCTTTGTTGGGTCTGACATGAGTATTTCGAGGAGTTACAAACGGAGTGACAAAATTAATATACCCTCCATAGTATGGTGGAGGGTATAAAACAATACCGTTTAAATGGAATGAATGGTAGCTATACTAGCAAAATACAAATGAGTGCACAATTTTAGCGTTATATCTCAATTCGTTCGAAAGATAGCGTAATTACAACAGACTGACGGACATCCCCATATTGACTTAGAATGTTACGACGATCAAGAATATATATACATGAGTATATGAGTATTTCGCGGAGTTACAAATGGAAGGAGAAAGTTAATATACCCTCCATAGTATGGGGGAGGGTATAAAAATAACAATACAAAAAATGTCAAAAAAAAAAAATTGGAAACGATCCTCTGGGTGAACAAATTGTGCCCATTGGCAGCCAATTCGGTGTGAAAAGTTGTTAACTAATTAAAGTACCTTAAAGCGGGCACTAAGTTGGAAATATAGTTTCTAACTCATAGGAGAACACTTATTTTTCAATAGCAACAAAGTTATGTAATAATTCTTATAATTTTATATAAGCATAAATCATTGACCTATAATCCTGGATTTATATTTAATGGTAGTCCTTTGATGTGATGTTATCAGGACAACTGGTGTCACTTTACTCCCTCCAGTTAGCAGCTTCGGTTGGTTTGAGCTTTTAGGCTGAAAAAGAATCAGAAAACACTTGATAATGACCACACAAAATTTGCATTATCTTCGCGCTTTTTGTAGTCTAATTAATTACGAAAAAGAAAAATTAAATCAAAATTGTTGCAAACGTAAATTCTTCTTTTTGAAATAAACCGCTAGTTTTTAGGGGGAGATTCTAAGAGGCTACAGTTCGGCAGTGCCTCCCTCTATAAAGGATTAAAGGTCATCTGCTGCGAAAACGATGAGTCCAAGAACCCCTTCCTCGTAACCGCAGTAGCTTGCTTTCGCGGACTTTGGGAGGGGAGGGTAAAAACGTCCGTATCCCTGAAGGAAATAACCTGCAGGAAGGTATTATCAGCATGGATGCCGCTATCTTCGGTTGATCCGGCACGTGTACTGATAATATTGGGAAAACAAAATCCCAATCTCTGTACCGAGAACTTGCGATTAGTCGTTTCAAGTACGGAGGTCTGGTTATCAAGGTATCTATTGATACTGCTGGCCAGAATAAAAATAAGATTAGGGAGGATGTCATTGGGCTCACCCTTACAAACATGGATGAATCACACTTACTGAATTGGAAGATTTAAACCGAATGCTTCTTCTCGGATCATCGGTGGATAGGTTAGGTTAGGTTAAAGGATGCGTGGTTGTAAGAAGTACAACCACTCCACTCGGAGACCGTTTGGCCCATTGTGTTCATCCTAATTAGTAGAATGATAAGGGTAGACCAGAGAAAAGAGAAAAAGTGAATAGCTAGGAGTGAAAAAAAAAACGAAATAGTATGGAGAATAGAGAGTTTAAGAGGTTTATGTCCACGGTATGTTAACGCATCGTCTTAAGCCATTTTAGTCTTCTGGCTAACTGAAGGATGACTGCTGGCTCAGTGTCGGGGAGGGAAGACAAATCCGACAGAATTTGCCTACCCAGTAGCCTCTGTCTTGCTCCTATAAAAGTTGGACAGTGGCATAGTAAGTGTTCCACCGTCTCAATTTCTTCCTCGTCCTGACAATGCCTGCAGTATTCAGTATCGTCATATATTTCCAATTTATTGACTCTATTTGCCAGCAGCTCTATGGCCTTCCTGATAGCGAAAATTTCTGCCTGAAAAATAGGACAGTCGTTCTTTAATTTGAAGGATCGTCGGATATTTAAACTTTCACAGTAGACTCCGGCACTTTCCATTTTTGATCCATCAATATAGATAGCTATACCGTTAAAAGGTGGAGTGTCACGAGTCCAAATGTCTCTGTTAGGTATGTGAATGTCAAGTGGTTCAAAGCTGTGCCTAGGTGATATATAGTCACTAGTTATAGCCTGATTTACTATACTTTCAATATACTTGATAATGGCGGAGGGTCCGAATAGCTGACCCCGCCATTGACCCAGTTCATTGAGCCGCAGGGCACACCTAGCAGCTTGTTCCTCTACGAATAAACCTAACGGTTTTTAATTGAGTAGGGTGTCTAGTGAGAATTGGGGTGTGCTCCTAAACGCGCCTGTAATTAGTAGCGATGCAACTTTTTGGACTTTATCAATGCTTTTGCTGAAGGGTGTTTTCCCTAAGGAATGCCACCAAACAGGCCCCCCATAGGTTAGAATTGGTCGGACGACAAATTCATATAACCATCATCGGTGGATAATATACCAAATCTCAGCAGAGGGACTGCATCAGAAACCTCATAGGAATTCAAGAAAGGCTCGACGGGACACATTCGGGGAGTATACTGAGTTGAGGCTGAAATCTAAGGTACTATACCGGTAACCTCTGCATCAAACATTGATGACTCTGTCAATTCAAAGATTCTAATTGGGTGTTATGGGAAAACCTGTCCGCTTACCTTCCCTGGCAAGAGATGCCAACCTGTTTGGTGGTCAAAAGACCTAGCCAATCTCAAGAAAGTAAGTAAACGCTTATGTAATAGGGCCAACAAGACCAAACTGAGTACGGACAGTGAGAAGGCCAAAAGCTTATCATGGGTGTGTTTTACTGAGTCTATAGAAAATGTCAATGAAGCTTCCAGATTTCGTAAAGGTCTTTAAAATAACCGTTAATCCGTTGCATAAAACGTAAAGATGAAAGTTGGTCTGACTCTGGTTCAGAGACTCTCAATCTGGCTGAGCGACTAGTCAGCAATGTGAGGCGAAGGGGGTAAGTCTGATTGAATGTATTGTAAGCACCCCCAAAATCTTATGGGCGATAAGCTCCTTCAAACCTTTCAAGTCACCGGGACCGGACGGCTTTATTGCCGCCATGTTACAGCATGCACCGACGGTAATGGAGGGAAATTACAGTCACTTATATTCCCAAAGCAGGGAAACCAAGTCATGTACTTCCAAAAGACTGCAGGCATATCAGTTTTTCATATTTTCTATTGAAAACTCTGAAGAGAATAATAAATATTAGATCTCCACTAACTTTGACTTAGATCAGGACTACATGAAAGGAAAATATGTTGAAAGAGCGCATCATGACGTCATGGGTTTGTGGAGAAGAACCTGAATGACTCGTACTTTACCTTGGCAGTCTGTCACGATATAGAAGGGGCCTTCAACAATGTCACACTTGCTGCAACATGGTTCCCTTACAAGACTCAGTCTAATATCACTTCTAACTGATTGGATTGAGCATCAACAGGTGCATCAACTAAAGCATCGGGTTGTGCTCAATCAGGAAATCGGTTACTAGGGGTACCCCACAAGAAGGGGTTCTGTCACCATTACTCGGGCACCTGGTAATAAACCATATAATAAAAGATCTGGAACATGGCGGAATAAAATTAGTGGCTTATGCCGACGATGTGGTTCTGCTGATTGCGGGAAAGTTTCTGCAAGCTGTTTCAGATCTCATGCAGAAACTTTCTACATGGCTCGTACTTTTACAAGGAAGCGGAAAATCCCAGATTTCTCGCTACCTATACTGGATGGAGTTAGGTTAAACCTGTTAAACGGAAGCTAAGTACCTCGGTTCTGTCCTTGACCAAAAATTAAATTGGAAAAAATTTGGAGAATATAGAAGGTCGGGCCGAATACTGCAGGCTCTGTCAGGACGTGGAGGAAACTCAGACGGTGGAGCACTTACTATACCACTGTCCAACACTGTATGGGGCTAGGCAGAGGCTACTTGGTAAGCAAATACTACACAAATTTTTTCCTTTCTCTGAAACCGAGCGAGTAGTTTTGCTTTAATTAGCCAGAAGATTTAATTGGCTAAAGACTACACGTTGATCAAAACATGAATACACTCTTCATTTCCTTCTTGTAATATTTTCGATTTTCTTATTTTACCTTAAACTTTTCTCCAAATAGGAAGAACACAATGACCCAGCAGGTCACAAAGTGGAGTGGTTCTCAAACAACCACTCATCCTTTAACCTAACCTAATGGCCACAAACATATACGCGACTTTCAGATGTTATGTATTAAGTTAAAACAAAATACTAAAAAATAACAGGTTATAAAGCAGTAAGTTCGGCCTGGCCGAACTTTGAATACCCTCCACCATTTGGAACAAATTTAGAAATTTTCAAAAAATAAAATCCTTAAAAATCCTGTTAAAATTTTAAAAATACCGTATATAGCCGTTATATTAGGGTCTATACGACGAGGACCTACATAGGCATTCTTTGTCATAAGCCATTACCATATTTAAATTCGAAACTTGAAATAAACGAATCTAAAATCATCAAAATATGGTGCGAAGACCTGGACCAGCATAGACAATTTCGGTGAGTATTGTACCTAAAATCGTCAAAATTCCGAATATAGGGAGGTACTGATGTATGGAGCCTATACGAAGACCTGGACATGTATAGACAATTTTCTGTCACTGACTGTAGTTCCTATAAGGAATTTTAAATACGTAATTTGAAACAATTCTGGTGAACAACGACGTTAAAACCATCAAAATACCGAATATTGGGAGGTACCGTTATATGGAGGCTATACGAAGACGTGGACCTGCACAGACAATTTTCTGTCATAGGCTGTAGTATTCACTACGAACTTCAAATACCAAATTTGAAACAATTCCGGTGAATAATGTCGCTAAAATCATCAAAATACCGAATATCGGGAGGTACCTTTATATGGGGGCTATATGAAAACGTGGACCTACATGGCCCATTTAGGAACGTAACCTGCCTATTGGAAAAATAAACATGTGTGCAAAATTTTAGCCTTCTATCTCAATTCGTTCGAAAGATAGCGTGATTACAACAGACAGACGGACGGACAGAAAGACAGACATCGCTAAATCGACTTAGAATTGTTTGTTGGGTCTGACATGAGTATTTCGAAGAGTTACAAACGGAATGACAAAGTTAATATACCCTCCATAGTATGGTGGAGGGTATAAAATAAAAGGGCTAAAAATGAAACGCTCCACAGTACAAATGTGCTTAATAATTTAAAAGCCAGCACAAATACTAATAATTTATTGTAAAATAGTATAATTCACTCTCCACAGAAAAAATGCATGCACATGAAACCAAATGTCGATCAGCTGTGTGACGGGGAGTGTATTCAAAATATTGCTGCTAAATATATATCCAATAAAAGCAATGTACAACATTTAGGAATAAATTAATTTTTTTGAACATTCATTTTTCAATATTAATAAAATTAAATCATAATTCTTATTATATTTTTTATGTAAGCATAAAATCATTGACTTGTAATCTTGGATTGTTATTGAATAATGGTCCTTTATGATGTAATCCGGACAATTCGCGAAGTTTTACTCCCTTCCGTTAGTAGCTTCGGCTGCAGTTTTAAAGAAATTGTTAATAATTAAAACATAATAAGCGTTTAGGCTGAAAAAGAAACATAGAAAATGTGTTAATAACATAATAAAACTCACATAAAAAAGTGCATTATCATCGCGTTTTCTTTATTGAAATTGTTAGGTTGTAAACATTTTGGGTATCGTAGTATGAATTAAACAAGTAAAAAAGCAGTAAGTTCGGCCGGGCCGAACTTTGAATACCATCCACCATTTGGAACGAATTAGAAAATTTTCAAAAAAATAAAATCCAACAAAAATTCTTTTAAAATCTTCAAAATATCTAATATAGAAAGGTGCCGATATATGGGGGGATATACGATATTGTGGACCTATAAAGACAAATCTATGTCTGCGTGTAAAGTACTCACAAGGAACTCCGTGTGTGGATTTTCAGACAATACGATTGGGAAATGTGGCTAAAATCATCAAAATACCGAATATCGCGGGGTACCGTTATATGGGAGCTATACGTTATCGTTAACCTATATAGAGAATTCTCTGTCGCTGGGTAAAGTGCTCACAAAGAACCCCTTGTGTACAAAGAACCCCTTGTGACCATTCCGTTGAAAAATATGGCTAAAAACATCAAAATACCGAATATCGGGGGTACCGTTATATGAGGGCTATACAATATCGTGGATCTATATAGATAATTCTCTGCCGAGGTATAAAGTACCCACAACGAACTCCTTGTGTGGATTTTCAGACAATTCCGATGAAAAATGTGGGTCAAATCATAAAATACCGAATATCGGGAGGTACCGTTATATGGGGGATATACGATATCATGGACCTTTATAGACAATTCTCTCTCAGGGGGTGAAGTACTCACAAGGAACTACTTGTGTTGATTTTTAAGACAATTCCATTGAAAAGCGTGGCTAACATCATCAAAATACCGAATATCGGAGGTTACAGTTATATGGGGGATATACGATATCGTGGACCTATATAGACACTTCACTTTGAGGAGGTAAAATGCCCACAAGGGACTCCTTTTGTGGATTTTCAGACAATTCCGTTGAAAAATGTGGGTAAAATCATCAAAATAACAAATATCGGGGGTACCGTTATATGGGGGCTATACGATATTGTGGACCTATATAGATAATTCTCTGCCGAGGTATAAAGTACCCACAAGAAACTCCTTGTGTGGATTTTCAGACAATTCCGTTGAAAAATGTGGGTAAAATCATCAAAATACCGAATATCGGGGTGTACCGTTATATGGGGGCTATACGATATTGTGGACCTATATAGATAATTCTCTGCCGAGGTATAAAGTACCCACAAGGAACTCCTTGTGTGGATTTTCAGACAATTCCGTTGAAAAATGTGGGTAAACTCATCAAAATACCGAATATCGGGGGGTACCGTTATATGGTACGATATTGTGAACCTATATAAATAATTCTCTGCCGAGGTATAAAGTACCCACAAGGAACTCCTTGTGTGGATTTTCAAACAATTCCGTTGAAAAATGTGGGTAAAATCATCAAAATACCGAATATCGGGGGGTACCGTTACATGGGGGCTATACGATATCGTGGACCTATATGGACAATTCTCTGCCGAGGTATAAAGTACCCACAAGGAACTCCTTGTGTGGATTTTCAGACAATTCCGTTCAAAAATGTGGGTAAAATCATCAAAATACCGAATATCGGGGGGTACCGTTATATGGGGGCTATACGATATTGTGGACCTATATAGATAATTCTCTGCCGAGGTATAAAGTACCCACAAGGAACTCCTTGTGTGGATTTTCAGACAATTCCGTTGAAAATGTGGGTAAAATCATCAAAATACCGAATATCGGGGGGTACCGTTACATGGGGGCTATACGATATCGTGGACCTATATGGACAATTCACTGGCGAGGTATAAAGTACCCACAAGGAACTCCTTGTGTGGATTTCAGACAATTCCGTTGAAAAATGTGGGTAAAATCATCAAAATACCGAATATCGGGGGGTACCGTTATATGGGGGCTATACGATATCGTGGACCGATATAGCCCATCTTCGAACTTGACCTGCCTGCAGACAAAAGAGAGATCTCTGCAAATTTTTAGCTTCCTATCTTAATTCGTTTAGACTGTAGCGTGATTACAACAGACGGACGGACACGGCTAAATCGTCCTTAGAATTTTACGCTGATCAAGAATATATATACTTTGCTGGGTCTAAAATGATTATTTCGATGAGTTACAAACGGAATGACGAACTTAATATACCCTCCATACCATTTTTGGTGGAGGGTATAAAAAAAGTACAAAAAGCGAACCTGTAATACCCTCCACCATTTCGAAAGAACTCGAAAAACTAAAAAAAAGTCATCGAAAAATTCCGTTTAAATGGAATCAATGGTAGCTATACTAGTAAAATACAAATGTGTGTTCGAAAGATAGCGTGATTACAACAGACAGACGAACATCGCCAAATTGACTTAGAATATTACGCTGATGAATAATATATATACATGAGTATATGAGTATTTCGCGGAGTTACAAACGAAATGAGAAGGTTAATATACCCTCCATAGTATGGGGGAGGGTACAAAAATAACAATACAAACAAGTAAAAAGCTGTAAGTTCGGCCGGGCCGAACTTTTAATACCCTCCACCATTTGGTACAAATTTGGCAATTTCCAAAAAAATAAATAAATAAATAAATAAAAAAATAAAATAAAAAAAATCCTTTAAAAATTCTGTTAAATTCGTCATTTCGAAAGAACTCGAAAAACTAAAAAAAAAGTCATCGAAAATTCCGTTTAAATGGAATCAATGGTAGCTATACTAGTAAAATACAAATGTGTGTTCGAAAGATAGCGTGATTACACAGACAGACGAACATCGCCAAATTGACTTAGAATATTACGCTGATGAATAATATATATACATGAGTATATGAGTATTTCGCGGAGTTACAAACGAAATGAGAAGGTTAATATACCCTCCATAGTATGGGGGAGGGTACAAAAATAACAATACAAACAAGTAAAAAAGCTGTAAGTTCGGCCGGGCCGAACTTTTAATACCCTCCACCATTTGGTACAAATTTGGCAATTTCCAAAAAAAAAAATAAATAAATAAATAAAAAAATAAAATAAAAAAAATCCTTTAAAAATTCTGTTAAAATCTTAAAAATACCGAATGTCTATACGACGACGTATACATGCATAGGCACCTTTTGTCATAAGTTATTACAACATTTAAATGCGAACATGAAGAAAAATTTGTTTATAATGTAGCTAAAATCATCAAAATACCGAATATAGGAGGTTCCGTTATATGGGGGCTATACCAAGACGTGGACCTGCACAGACAATTTTCTGGCATGGGTTGAAGTATCCATTACGAACTTCAAATGCGAAATTTAAAACAATCCCGGTAAATAATGTCGCTAAAATCATCAAAATACCGAATATCGGGGGGTACGGTATATGGGGCCTATACGAAGACGTGTACCTACATGGTCCATTTTCTGTTTTCTGCTGCAGTATCTATTACGAACTTCAAATACCAAATTTGGAACGGTTCCGTTAATAATGTCGCTAAAATCATCAAAATACCGAATATCGGGGGGTACGGTATATGGGGGCTATACGAAGACGTGGACCTACATGGTCCATTTTCTGTTTTCTGCTGCAGTATCTTTTACGAACTTCAAATACCAAATTTGGAATGGTTCCGTTAAATAATGTCGCTAAAATCATCAAAATACCGAATATCGGGGGGTACCGTTATATGGGGGCTATACGAAGACGTGGACCTGCACAGATAATTTTCTGTCTTAGGCTGTAGTATCCATTACGAACTTCAAATGCCAAATTTGAAACAATTCCGGTGAATAATGTCGCTAAAATCATCAAAATACCGAATATCGAGAGGTACCGTTATATGGGGGCTATATGAAAACTTGGACCTACATGACCCATTTACGAACTTAACCTGCCTACTGGAAAAATATACATGTGTGCAAAATTTTAGCCTTCTTTCTCAATTCGTTCGAAAGATAGCGTGATTACAACAGAGAGACAGACAGACGGACAGACAGACAGACAGACAGACAGACACACAGACAGACAGACGGACATGGCTAAATCGTCTTAGAATTTTACGCTGATCAAGAATATATATACTTTGTTGGGTCTGACGTGAGTATTTCGAGGAGTTACAAACGGAATGACAAAATTAATATACCCTCCATAGTATGGTGGAGGGTATAAAAAATGCCAATAAAAATTTGAAAACTCCTCTGGGTGGCAGCCAATTCGGATTGAAAAGTGGTTAACTCCTTAAAGTACCTTAAAGCGGGCGGATTACTAGTTGGGCGGACACTAAGTTGGAAATATAGTTTCTAACTCATAAGAGAACACTTATTTTTCAATAGCAATAAAGTTAAGTAATAATTTTTATAATTTTATATAAGTATAAAATCATTGACCTATAATCCTGGATTTATATTTAATGATAGTCCTTTAATGTGATGTATTCAGGACAACTGGCGTCACTTTACTCCCTCCCGTTAGCAGCTTCGGTTGTTTTTTTTTATGGAATAGTTAATGAATAAAACATGTTGAACTTTTAGGATGAAAAAGAATCAGAAAGCACTTGATAATGACAAATCCAAGTTCACACAAATTGCATTATCTTCGCGAATCTGTAGTCTAATTAATTACGAAAAAAATTAATCAAAAATTTGGTGATACGATTTCGTACAGTTCTTTGCTAGGAAGTTTTTCAATTCTCCGGAGTACAAAATGTGCAGATTGGTCGCCAATTCGGGTCAAAAGTGGGTAAACACTTTAAGTGATTTTAATCGAGCGGTTAATCTATACTCAAAAGCCATTTAAGGAAGGCTTAAATGTTAATTGTTTCAAAGGTAAGTTCTTCCTTTGAAATAAACCGCTTGTTTTTAGGGGAAGATTCGAAGAGGCTACAGTTCGGCAGTGCCTCCCTCTATAAAGGAGTGAGAGTCATCTGCAGCGAAAACGATGAGTCCAAAAACTTCCTCGTAACCGCAGTAGCTAGCTTTCGCGGACTTTGGGAGGGAAGTGTGAAAACGTCTGTATCCCTGAAGGAAATAACCTGCAGGAAGGTATTATCAGCATGGATGCCGCTATCTTCGGTTGATCCGGCACGTGTGCTGATAATATTGGGAAAACAAAATCCTAATCTCTGTACGGACAACTTGCGATTAGTTGGTTCAAGTACGGAGGGAGGAGGTCTGGTTGTCAAGGTATCTATTGATACTGCTGGCCAGAATAAAAATAAGATTAGAGAGGAGGTCATTGATCTCACCCTTGGATGGATGAATCAAACGTATTGAATTGGAATATTTAAATCGAATGCTCCTTCTCGGATCATCGGTGGATGATATGCCAAATCTCAGCAGAGGGACTGCATCAGAAACCTCATAGGAATTCAAGAAAGGCTCTAGGGGACAAATTCGGGGAGTATACTGAGTTGAGGCGTATACTGAGCTGAGGCTGGAGAGTATACTGAGTTGAGGCTGAAATCTAAGGTAATATAGCGGTAACCTCTGCCTCAAACATGATGACTCTGTCAATTCAATCGCAAGATGTTACATGTTACAGCATGCATCGACGGTAATAATACTATTTCTGGAAGTGTTCTTTAAGGCTTGTCTGCGTCTCTCTCCACATTCCATCACAGTGGAGGGAAATTAGAGTCACTTATATTCCCAAAGCAGGGAAACTAGGTCATGCACTTCCAAAAGACTGAAGGCCCTATCAGTCTTTCGTATTTCTATTGAAAACTCTGAAGAGAATAATTGATATTAGATCTCTACTAACTTTGACTTAGATCAGGACTACATAAAACGAAAATCTGTTGAAACAGCGCAACATGACGTCATGGGTTTTGTGGGGGAGGATCTGAACGACTCGTACTTCACCTTGGCAGCCTGTCACGATATAGAAGGGCCTTCAACAATGTCACACTTGAGGCAATTCATGGTTCCCTTACAAGACTTAGTCTACTATCACTTCTAACTGATTGGATTGATATTATGCTCAGCAACAGGATCATCAACTCAAGCATCGGGGTGTGCTCAATCAGGAAATCGGTTACTAGGGGTACCCCACAAGAAGAAGTTCTGTCACTATTACTCGGGCTTCTGGTGATAAACCATATAATAAAAGACCTGGAACATGGCGAAATAAAAGTAGTGGCTTATGCCGAAGATGTGGTCCTGCTGATTGCGGTTGCGATGGTTTCAGATCTCATGCAGAAACTTTCTAGATGGGCACGATGCAAGAGACTTGGTGTGAACCTATCTAAAACTGAGCTCGTACTTTTACAAAGAAGCGGAAAATCCCAGATTTTTCGCTATCTATGCTGGATGGAGTTAGGTTAAGCCTGTTAACGGAAGCTAAGTACCTCGGTTCTGTCCTTGACCAAAAATTAAAATGGAAAAAATTTGGAGAACATAGAAGGTCGGGCCGAATACTGCAGGCTCTGTCAGGACGCGGAGGAAACTCAGACGGTGGAGCACTTATTCTGCCACTGTCCAACTCTGTATGGGCCAGGCAGAGGATACTGAAACCGAGCTAGCAGTTTTGCTTTAATTAGCCAAAAAATTTAATTGGCTACAGACAACACGTTGATCACAACATGGATACCTCTTCACTCCTTCTTCTAATTCTCCCCTTATTCCCTATTTTCTTATTTTACCTTAACTTTTCTCCAAATAGGATGAACACAATGGCCCAGCAGGTCAGAAAGTGAGTGGTTGTTCGAACCCACTCATCCTTTAACCTAACCTAATGGCCAGAAACATATACGCGACTTCCAGATGTTGTGTAATAAGTTAAAACGAAAATACTAAAAATTAACTAGTTAAAAAGCAGTAAGTTCGGCCGGGCCGAACTTTGAATGACCCCCCCATTTGTAACAAATTTGGAAATTTTCAAAAAATAAAATCCTTAAAATCCTGTTAAAATTTTAAAAATACCGAATATAGCCGTTATATTAGGGTCTATACGACGTGGACCTACATAGGCATTCTATGTCATAAGCCATTACCATATTTAAATTCGAAACTTGAAATAAACGGTGAATCTAAAATCATCAAAATATGGTATATAGGGAGGTACCGTTATATCGAAGCTGTGCGAAGACCTGGACCAGCATAGACAATTTCGGTGAGTATTGTACCTAAAATCGTCAAAATTCCGGATATAGGGAGGTACTGATGTATGGGGCCTATACGAAGACCTGGACATGTATAGACAATTTTCTGTCACTGACTGTAGTTCCATAAGGAATTTTAAATACGTAGTTGAAACAATTCTGGTATATACGAAGTTAAAAACCATCAAAATACCGAATATTGGGGGGTACCGTTATATGGAGGCTATACGAAGACGTGGACCTGCACAGACAATTTTCTGTCATAGGCTGTAAAGTCATCAAAATATCGAATATAGGGAGGTACGTTATAGGAGGGCTATACGAGACGTGGACCTGCACAGACAATTTTCTGTCTTAGGCTGTAGTATCCAGTTCGAACTTCAAATACCAAATTTGAAACAATTCCAGTTTATAATGTCTCTAAAATTATCAAAATAACGAATATCGGGAGGTACCGTTATATGAGGGCTATATGAAAACGTGAACCTACATCGCCCATTTACTTAACATGGTGCATTGAACTTAACCTGCCTACTGGAGAAATAAACATGTGTGCAAAATTCTAGCCTTCTATCTCATTTCGTTCGAAATGACAGACGACGGACAGAAGACAGACATCGCGTTGTTGGGTCTGACATGAGTATTCGAAGAGTTACAAACGGAATGGCAAAGTTAATATACCCTCCATAGTATGGTGGAGGGTATAAAAATAAATAGGCTAAAAATGAAACGCTCCACAGTACAAAGGTGCTTAGTAATTTAAAAGCGAGCACAATACTAATAATTATTGTAAAATAGTTTAATTTGCTCTCCAAAGAAAAAATGCATGCACATGAAACCAAATGTTGATCAGCTGTGTGGACGAAGAGTGTATTCAGAATATTGCTGCTAACTATATCCAATAAAAGCAATGTACAACATTTAGGAATAAATTAATATTTATTTGAACATTTATTTTTTAATATTAATAAATTAAATCATCATTCTTATATATTTTTTATGTAAGCATAAAATCATTGACTTATAATCTTGGATTGTTATTGAATGATGGTCGTTTATGATGTATCCGGACAATTGGCGTAGTTTTACTCCCTTCCGTTAGTAGCTTCGGCTGCAGTTTTAAAGAAATTGTTAATAATTAAAACGTAATAAGCGTTTAGGCTGAAAAGAAACATAGAAAATGTTTAATAACGAAATAAAACTCACATAAAAAAGTACATTATCATCGCGTTTTCTCTATGAGATTAATAAAAAATCTGGAAACGATCCTCTGGGTGGACAAATTGTGCCCATTGGCAACCATTCTGATTGAAAAGTGGTTAACTCCTTAAAGTACCTTAAAGCGGGCGGATTATGCCAATCGTAACCTATATTGGCACTAAGTTGGAAATATAGTTTCTAACTCATAGGAGAACACTTATTTATTTTTTATTTAATGGTAGTCCTTTGATGTGATGTATTCAGGACAAGTGGCGTCACTTTACTCCCTCCCGTTAGCAGCTTCGGTTGGGTTTTTTAAGGAATAGTTAATGAATAAACATGTTGAGCTTTTAGGATGAAAAAAGAATCAGAAAACACTTGATAATGACATAATCCAAGTTCACACAAAAAATTGCATTATCTTCGCGCTTCTGTAGTCTAATTATTACGAAAAAAAAAATTAATCAAAAATTTGGTGATACGATTTCGAACAGTTCTTTGCTAGGAAGTTTTTCAATTCTCTCGGAGTACAAATGTGCAGATTCTTAGCCAAATAGGGTCAAAATCGAGCGGTTAATCTATACTCAAAAGCAATTTAAGGAAGGCTTAATATTAATTGTTTCAAAGGATAAGTTCTTCCTTTTGAAATAAACCGCTAGGAAGATTCTAAGAGCAGTGCCTCCCTCTATAAGGAGTGAGAGTCATCTGCTGCGGAAAACGATGAGTCCAAAAACTTCCTCGTAACCGCAGTAGCTAGCTTTCGCGGACTTTGGGAGGGAAGTGTGAAAACGTCTGTATCCCTGAAGGAAATAACCTGCAGGAGGTATATCAGCATGGATTACCGCTATCTTCGGTTGATCCGGCACGTGTGCTGATAATATTGGAAAAAACAAAATCCCAATATCTATACCGACAACTGGCGATTAGTTGGTTCACTGGTTGTACTGCTGGCCAGAATAAAATAAGATTAGGAGGAGGTCATTGATCTCACCCTTACAAAACATGAATGAATCACACGTTAAGTTAGGTTAGTTTAAAAGGATTGTGGTTATGTAAAAACACCACTCCACTCGGAGACCTATTGGCCCATTGTGATCATCCTAATTAGAAAAAATGAAATGAAATAAGTTAGGAGGTTAGAGTAGGATATAGATAGGAAATAGAAGAGGTTAGTGGGTTTGCATCCCGGTGTAGTCAGCGTGTCGGCCTTAGCCTTTTACTCTTCTGGCTAACGAAGAATAACTGCTGCTCGTTTCGGAGAAGGCATGACAAATCGGGCAGAATTTGCTTACCTAGAAGCCTATGTTGTTGTTGTTGTAGCGCTCATACATCTGTGTTCGTTCGTTGCCATTTTCTGACTCAGTTCCATCGGTTCTGCCTCTAATCCAGTCTCAAAAAGATGCAACCTGTATGGGTTGTGTCCATAACGAGACTGGAGTTAGGTGAGTAGGCTTGGCTGGGCAGCGAAATAAGTGCAGCGTGTCATGTGGGCCTGTGCCACATGCTGGGCAGATTTCTGCACGTCGCCGTTGTCCGGGCCCAGTAGGAATTTAGGCGGCTGCACCATCCGGATCGTAATTGAGCCAAGACTACTCGGGTTTGTCGGGGCAGCTCTCGTTCTTCAGCTGCGACGGAGGGGGATTGTCTCCTAGCACAGTATTCACTCTATACCTTCAATGGCTTCTGAGACCGCATTAGAGTGAATACTATTCAGTCCCGCTTGATAGGCCTGTTGATCTAGAGGCTCTCTCTTATACCTCTATACCTCTCTCTCTAGATCATGAAGGTCTTTCCTAACGTGCCTGGGCGGAGGTTGCCTATCCACAAGATGGTGATTTGGATGGCTTTGTCTATAACACCCAAGCAGTATTGCATTGACAGCATTTTGTTATGCTGTCGCACCGGTAGACCTTCGCCTCCTCATGTAGGTGATCGACAGGTGTCATGAGAGGCACCCTGTTGCGGTTCTAAGGCGGCATTCTGGCAGGACTGAACATTTTTCCACTGCGTAGCACTGACGTTAGCGGACCACACTGGAGCCGCATAGTTTACCACAGACCGGCCTATCGCGTTGTAAGAGGTCAACAAGGTTTCCTTATCAGCTCCCCAAGTACTGCCGGCCAGAGACTTGAGGACCTTGTTCCTACTTATAATCTTGTCGCAGATAGCTGTGGTATGCGCGGACGACTTAAAGAGGCTATCGAATGTGACCCCTAATACCTTGGGGTAGTTGGTGGGCGGAATAATAGAACCATCGACCTGCACATTCAAGGATAGCCCCATCTCCGCAGTCTATGTGGTGAAAAGTGTGGCCGTCGACTTAGTGGCGGATATCTTCATATTCCTCGCAGTGAAAAAGGCGATAAGATCAACAAGGTAAGCGTTCAACCGATGGCAAATGTCATCAATAATGGGTCCGGACGCCACGAGCGTACAATCATCTGTAGAGGTAGAGGTTAAACAGTTCCGGAGATATCACCCCACCTTGGGGAACCCATGTTTAACTCTACGGATGCTCGACTTCTTGTTTCTGAATTCCACGTACGACTGGCGTCCACACATGTAGTTTACTATCCAACGTTTCAAACATGGCCGGAGGGTGGTGCGTTCGATGTCCTCGAACAGTGTGGCATGATTGACTGTATCAAGGCTTTTGATAAATCAGTGCCACCATAACTGTTCTATCGCACGGCCTGTTCTGGTTGAGACTTCTACTGACATGTGTGAAATGGCATGTAAAGCTGTTGTTGTGCTATGCAATTCCGGAATCCGTGTTGATGATCGGCTACTGGGAAACACTCTCTTATGCTGGGGAGGAGTAAAGCCTCAAGCGTCTTTGCTACTGGTGACAAAGTGATATCGGCCTGTATGAATCACTTTTGCTGCATCCTTGCCTGGCTTCAGTAGCGGGACCACCCTGCCCATTTTTCAGGCATCGGGAACTACTAGGGGGCTAACGACAGATTGAGAAGCTTTGTCAGATACTCAACTCCTGGTTCATCCTTGCTTCAACATCACCATTGAGATTCCGTCAGGACCAAGCGCTTTGGATGACTTTGCGCTTCTGATGACCTGTGCAACATGTGCCAACGTAAATTGTGGTGGTACCTCCTCGGCTGGAAGGGATCGTACACGGCGTAGTATCCTTCTCTTCGCCCTGTCACTCTCGGGGTGCTCTACAAACTGCCGGTTAAATAACACGCGCACCCTCTTCGGATCTGTCACTTCTACGCCGTTAAATGAGACAGATGTCCGATCGTCCTTTTTCCAGGTTCGAAAGCGACTTAACCGTTGCCCACAATTTTACACTCGTTCCGGTACCGATGTTGCAATGCTTCAGATGTTCTAACCACTTTTTTCCGCTTATGCTCCTACTAACCTGTTTCCCTCCAGAGTAAGTTCCCTGACTCTGGGGTTATTAGGGTTAGTACGGCGAAGCTCATCTCGCTCGTTTGCTAATCCCGCTGCCTCTGCTGGGAAATTTGATCTTATTTCAGGTATTCGACCAGCAGGTATATAGCGAGCGGCTGTCTTTGATGATGTCCCGGAAACACCTATCTGCTACCTGAACATCAGATGGGTTTGGGCAGTTCTCTGAAGCGGCGATTGGTATCCTCTCTGAATCTTGCCAATTAGCTTTCCCGTGGTTAAGGAAAGTGCGGCGGTCAGAGTCGATGAAGTCGGGTGGTCTATTGATGGCGATAATAATGGGGAGGTGGTCTGAGCCTAGAGAAATGACTGATTGCCATTACGTCATTCGTCAGACCTGGGGACACGATGGATATGTCCGGAGAACTGTGACAGTCTCCCCTTTCTGGTGGGCGTGTCCTCATTCACTGTGCAAAACGTGGAGCTATCGATTTGCTCAGCCAGCGCCATGCCTCTCTGGTCATTACCTAGGACGGAATGCCATAATTCATGATGGGCATTGAAATCCCCTAGCACCAGACGGTTATTGCCTACCAGTAGTGAACTGATATTAGGCATATACCGTGGGCACAGCTATTTAACGGCGGAATGTACACGTTGAGCACCTATACCTCGCGGTTCCACACTTGACCGCTACCCCATACATTCCATGTACGGGTCACTAGAGTCAAGCTCAGGCAAGATAGGTCTGTACTGGACAGAGTGGTGCAATAGGAATGCTAATCCTCCACCTCCACCTCTGGAGCGATCCTCCTCAGTACGTTGTATCCATCACAATTTGAAGCCTGCAGGTGGTACTCAGCTTCGTCTCCTGGATCGCTGCGACCTTGATGTTCTTCCGACTCATAAAGCTTACAATTTCGTTAATCTTACCTCTGAGACCATCACAATTAAATTGGAGAATGATGCATTATCCGGAACCTGAACAGGAATGTGTGGCGTCAACTGCTGCGTAGATTGCTGTTTGAGGAGATTTGCGGGGGAGTCTCATATTGCGACGACGATGAGACGCCGAAGATGAAGACTCACTGGGGTCTACATTGACGCAGCAGAAGCAATGTATCCCTATCGCTATACTCCTGTATCCGGTTTAGGCCGGAACAATTCCGGAAATGCACCACTCCATGCATCCGTTGCATCTCACCGAACCGATCTGTGGTGGATGCGATTACGATAAACGGAGCAGAACCATGGTCCGGGGTTGGTCTCGATCCCGGCTCGGAACAGAGAATACGAGCAAACATTCCGGGTAATGTTGCTCCCACATCAGAAAATGGACTAACACGAACATGTATTTGCTGGTTTGGCGGCCCCTGGTCGGAGAAATGTGCCTCCGAGTCAATCCGGTACATAGAACCGGCCGCCGTGGGATTGAGAAGCCTATGTAGGGTAGGACAGTGACAGAGTAAGTGTTCCACCGTTTCTGTTTCTTCCTCATCTTGGCAAAGCCTGCAGTATTCAGTGTCGTCACCCCCCCCCCCCCCCCCATTTTGAAGCCATGGCCTTTATGTTTCAATGACCTGTAATTAGACCCCCACAGCTTCAAGTCCAACTTCGTCATGGATGTGAGTGACCGTGATCTCCTTTCAGAGTTCACCGGCCAATCTTTTTGGAGATGTTCATCCCCTTCCTGATAGCCAGTTCTGTTGAAATCTCCCAAGATAGTGATTTTGAAGTACTTGAAAGAAGTGGCAAAAGTGTTGCAGTGTCCAGCCTACAGAGCTTGACAATCGACTTTACCTTTTCCAGGGCAATCTTGCACTCCAGAACAGCCATAGATTTGTCATAAGAATTTAGAGCTTTTAGAGCCGCTTGACTATTTACATATATAGTCACCGTCCATCCCGTTCATTGATTCTGTTTTCCGACAGCTCTATGGCCATCTGACAGCAAAAATCTCTGCCTGAAAAAACGCTACAATCGCTGTTTAGCCTGGAAGATCTTTGGATACTTAAACGTTCACAGAAGACTCCATACCCGTTCCATTTTCCATCTTGAACCATCAGTATAGACAGCTATACCGTTTAAAAGTGGAGTGCCACGGGACCAGATATCATGTTTGGTATGCGGATGTCGAGTAATTCAAAGCTGTGCCTAGGGAGTATATAGTCGCTACCTATAGCCTGATTACTTACGTTCTCCACATACTTAAGAATGACAGAGTGTCCGAAGGATTGACTCCGCCATTGTCCCAGTTCATTGAGTCGCAGGGCACACTTAGCAGCTAGTTCCTCTACAAATAAGCCTAGCGGCTTTAAATTAAGTAGGGTATCTAGAGCGGATTGTGGCGTGCTCCTGATCGCCCTGTAATTAGTAGCGATTGCAACTCTTTGAACTTATCAATATTCTTGCTGAAGGGTGGTTTTCCTTAAGGAATCCCACCAAACAAGTCCCCCATAGGTTAGGATTGGTCGAACGACTGATCATATATCCATCGGATAATATAGGGTTTAAGCCCCCAACTCTTTCCTGTGGAGTTTTTTGCAGGAGTCAAAATGCATTTGAGCTTTCTTCGCTCGCTCCTCGATATTCCTCTTCCAGCTTAGTTTCTGGTCTAGGATAGTACCGAGATATTTTGCTTCCGAAGAAAGGCTTAGAATTACACCGGCATTGGCGAGAGGAGACAGGTATTTCCGCCTCCTTGTAAGAGAACAAGCTCAGTTTTGGATGGTTTAACGCCTAAACCATTGCAGCGCGCCCATCTGGATAGTTTAACTAGAGCTCCCTGCATAAGATCCGAAACAGTTTGCGGAAATTTCCAGCAATCAGCAGGACCACATCGTCGGCGTAAGCCACGACCTTTGTTCCGCCGTGTTCCAGATCGAGTAAAATGCTGTTTATCACAGAAGCCAAAGCAGTGGTTACAAAACGCATCCTTGTGGAGTAGCCCTAGTGACCGTTTTCCTAACAGAACACTCCCGATCTCGAGAGCTGTGATGATTCTGATGCTAAGCATAACATCAATCCAATCAA